>NC_053397.1:188224802-188550294 GCF_905171765.1 Bufo bufo | reverse complement strand
CGTTTTGCCTACTCCTCTGGTGTTGGGGCTACCCTGGCTCACTAAACATAACCCCACCATTGATTGGCAAGCGAGGCAAATAAATGGTTGGAGTAACTTTTGCAGAGAGAATTGCCTCATAACATCTGTTTCTGAGGTTTCTACTAAGACTGTACCACCTTTCCTCTCTGAATTTTTGGATGTCTTCTCTGAGAGTGGAGTTCAGGGTTTACCTCCGCACAGGGAGTATGATTGCCCTATTAATCTCATCCCAGGCGCCAAGCTGCCTAAATCTCGTTTATACAATCTCTCCCAACCTGAGAGGGTCGCTATGCGGGCTTATATCTCTGAGAGTCTGATAAAATGACACATACGACCCTCGAAGTCACCTGTTGCCGCTGGTTCTTTCTTTGTTAAGAAAAAAGATGGTTCTTTAAGACCTTGTCTGGATTTCAGGGAGCTGAACAGTATCACTATTCGTGATCCTTATCCGCTTCCTCTGATCCCGGACCTGTTTAACCAGGTTGTTGGGGCTAAAGTCTTTTCCAAATTAGACCTAAGAAGGGCATACAACCTGGTTAGGGTCAGAGAAGGAGACGAATGGAAGACGGCTTTCAATACCCCTGAGGGCCATTTTGAGAATTTGGTTATGCCTTTTGGTTTGATGAATGCCCCAGCCGTTTTTCAGCATTTCGTCAACAGCATTTTTTATCATTTAATGGGAAAATTTGTATTAGTGTATTTGGATGACATTTTGATTTTTTCTCCTGATTTCAAGACTCATAAGGAACACTTACGTCAGGTCTTGCTCATCCTGCGGGAGAATAAATTATACGCGAAACTGGAAAAATGTGTGTTTGCGGTTCCAGAAATCCAATTTCTGGGGTTTCTTGTCTCCGCTTCTGGTTTTCGCATGGACCCGGAGAAGGTCCGCGCTGTGCTTGAGTGGGAGCTTCCTGAGAATCTGAAGGCGCTGATGCGTTTTTTGGGCTTTGCCAATTATTACAGGAAATTTATTTTGAATTATTCCTCTGTTGTTAAACCACTCACTGATATGACCAGAAAGGGGGTAGATTTTTCTTCCTGGTCGGTAGAGGCGCGTAAGGCCTTTTCTAATATCAAGGAGAGTTTTGCTTCCGCTCCCATCCTAGTACAACCTGATATTTCGTTACCCTTCATAGTTGAGGTTGATGCTTCTGAGGTAGGGGTGGGTGCGGTCTTGTCCCAGGGTTCCTCTCCTGCCAAATGGCAACCATGTGCCTTTTTCTCAAAGAAACTCTCCTCCGCAGAGAGAAATTATGATGTGGGAGATAGGGAATTGTTGGCCATCAAGTTGGCTTTTGAGGAATGGCGCCATTGGCTAGAGGGAGCCAGACACCCTATTACCGTGTTTACTGACCATAAAAATCTGGCCTACTTGGAGTCAGCCAAGCGTCTGAACCCGAGACAGGCCAGATGGTCTTTGTTCTTTTCAAGGTTTAATTTTGTTGTTACGTTCCGCCCTGGGGTTAAGAATGTGAAGGCAGATGCCCTGTCACGTTGTTTTCCGGGAGGTGGGAATTTTGAAGACCCGGGTCCCATTTTGGCTGAAGGTGTGGTGGTCTCTGCTCTTTTTCCTGAATTGGAGGCAGAGGTGCAGGCAGCCCAGTCAGAAGCTCCTGATCTTTGTCCTCCTGGGAGGTTGTTTGTGCCTCTCGCTTTGAGACACAAGATTTTTAAAGAACACCACGACACGGTCCTTGCTGGGCACCCGGGGGCAAGAGCCACACTGGATCTCATCGCTCGGAGATTCTGGTGGCCTGCGCTTCGTAAGTCGGTTGAGGGTTTTGTGGCAGCTTGCGAGACTTGCGCTCGTGCCAAGGTCCCTCATTCACGGCCATCAGGTCCTCTCCTTCCTTTGCCCATTCCTTCCCGTCCTTGGACACATCTGTCCATGGACTTCATAACGGACTTGCCTCGTTCCTCGGGGAAGTCTGTGATTCTGGTGGTGGTGGACCGTTTTAGCAAAATGGTGCATTTTATCCCTTTTCCTGGTTTGCCCAATGCTAAGACGCTGGCGCAGGCATTTATTGACCACATTGTCAAATTGCATGGTATTCCTTCAGACATAGTCTCTGATAGGGGCACGCAGTTTGTTTCCAGATTCTGGAAGGCTTTCTGTTCTCGCTTGGGGGTTCGGTTGTCATTCTCTTCTGCTTTCCATCCGCAGTCGAATGGCCAGACAGAGCGCGTCAATCAGAATCTGGAGACATATCTGCGCTGTTTTGTGGCGGAGAATCAGGAGGATTGGTGTTCTTTTTTGCCCCTTGCTGAGTTTGCTTTAAATAACCGTTGTCAGGAGTCCTCTGATAAGTCACCATTTTTTGGTGCATATGGGTTCCATCCGCAGTTTGGGACTTTCTCGGGAGAGGGCTCTTCTGGTTTGCCTGATGAGGACAGATTCTCCTCGTCTTTGTCATCTATTTGGCAAAAGATTCAGGATAATCTAAAGAGCATGAGTGAGAGATATAAGCGTGTGGCGGATAAGAGACGTGTGCCTGGTCCGGACCTGAATGTTGGTGATCTGGTGTGGTTGTCTACCAAGAATATCAAATTGAAGGTTCCCTCCTGGAAGTTGGGTCCTAGGTTTATTGGGCCTTACAAAATCCTGTCTGTCATCAATCCTGTTGCCTACCGTCTTGATCTTCCTCAGACTTGGAAGATCCATAATGTTTTTCATAAGTCCTTATTGAAACCTTATGTTCAACCTATTGTACCCTCGCCTTTGCCTCCTCCACCGATTATGGTTGATGGAAATCTTGAATTTCAGGTCTCTAGGATTGTGGATTCTCGTCTTGTCCGCGGTTCCCTCCAGTACCTCGTTCATTGGGAGGGTTATGGTCCTGAGGAGAGGATGTGGGTCCCAGTGACGGACATTAAGGCCTCTCGTCTCATCAGGGCTTTCCATAGGTCCCATCCTGAGAAGGTGGGCTCTGAGTGTCCGGAGTCCACTCCTAGAGGGAGGGGTACTGTCACAGCCAGACAGCTGAGAAGTGCTCACAGGAGCTTCTCAGATCCTCCTCCTTGAATTTCTTTGATTTGGTTTAGTTTCTCATCTCGTTAGTCTATCTCAGCTGTCATGCAGTTGGACTGATTGCTACCCTTTAACTTCCTCCCCATAATGCAGTAGTGTGCGGCTGATACAACTTCCTGGAGTGTGTGTGCATGCTGTTCCCAGTTCCCAGTTCCCAGTCCTCAGTCGTCAGTCGTTTGCAAGATAAGTGCTGTTTATGTATTTATGATTTTGTCTTTTCTGGATCCAGGTGACCCTGACTCCCTCCGTGTCAGTGTAGGGAGCCGGTGGTCGTGTCCCTTCACTATTGTAGGGTCTTCAGGTAATAGATAGCCGAGGAACGTGGATATGCGGCCATCCACCTTTGGGGTGTTCGCATAGGCTGAGCAGTGAGGGAGAGCGGCAGGTCTATTGCAGGGGTCTCCCTTTGTTCCTTAGTTGTGGATCCAGAGAGACATTGTTTATATGGTATTGTCTTGTTTCCTGTACACCATCCGTGACAATATCAGACTGAAGGTTCCCTCCTGGAAGTTGGGTCCTAAGTTTATTGGGCCTTACAAGATCTTGTCCATCATCAATCCCGTTGCCTTCCATCTTGATCTTCCTCAGACTTGGAAGATCCATAATGTTTTTCACAAGTCCCTATTAAAACCTTATGTCCAACCCATTGTACCCTCCAATTTACCTCCTCCTCCAATTATTGTTGATGGTAATCTTGAATTTCAGGTCTCTAGGATTGTGGATTCCCGCATTATCCACGGTTCTCTTCAGTACCTCTTTCATTGGGAGGGTTATGGTCCTGAGGAGAGGATGTGGGTCCCAGTGGCGGACATTAAGGCCACTTGTCTCATCAGGGCTTTCCATAGGTCCCATCCTGAGAAGGTGGGCTCTGAGTGTCCGGAGTCCACCCGTAGAGGGAGGGGTACTGTCACCGCCAGTTCTGTGAGCAGGTCTGGCAGACGTTCTTCTCTACCTCTTGTATGATGTTCTTTGTTTTGGTTTTACTTTCTCATCTCCTTTCCTTCTGCCAGATGTCACTTATTTAGACTAATTGTCTTCCTTTATATTCTCTCCCATACTGCCTCACTTTGCGGTTTATACTACTTTCTGGATGAAGTGTTCACTGCTGGAGGCTGTTTCTGCTATTTGCTCAGATAAGTCCTTTACTTTATTGTGTTTCCTTGCTGGCTTGATTCTAGGTGACCCTGACTCCATCCGTATTAATTGCAGGGAGCCGGTGGTCGTGTCCCCTCACTATTATAGGGTTTTCAGGTGTCACACAGACTTAGGTACGTGGGCATGTAATCGTCTACCATCGAGACCCTTGCATATGCATAGCAGTCAAGGAGAGCTCTTAGGGTTTTATAGGGCTCACCTATAAGCTCCTTAGTTTGGGATCAAGCCAGTCGCTCGTTTATTCATAAGTTCCAGCTATCTGCAAACTTCACCCGTGACAACATGTAACTGCAGAAGTGAACTGAGAATATATTTATCTTTTTGTACTGAAATAGGCCACTAAACGCTTTTACCACAATAGCTGCACCAGTGAAGTGTGTATATATTTTTCTTTCTGTACTGAAATAAGCCACTAAATGCTTTTACCACAAGTAAATGCACTAGTGAATTGCGTATATATTTTTCTTTGTGTACTAATATATGCCACTAAACACTTTTACCAAAGATAAATGCAACAGTGAACAGCATTTTTCTTTTTCTTTTTGCACTTAAATACACCACTAAACGCTTTCACCGCAAATAACTGCAACAGTGAACTGCGTATATATATATATATATATATATATATATATTTTTTTTACAGATTTAAGCCACTAAAGGCTTTTTAACGTAGCACTTGCACCACAAGAACAAATTGTTGGAATGACAGAGCTGTATAATGGCTATTTGGATCCCCCAAATAATCTTTCCCTGCCCTTGTAAATCACTTTTCTAGCACTGTCCCTAGCGCCTTCTGATGTCTCTTTCTGCACTAAGATGCTGTGAAATGATTCCTCCCTATCCTTTCCCTGCACTTATAAATCTTTTTTTTTAGTTTCTTTGTTCGCAATGAGGTTTTTCCTATTGCTGTCCCTAGCGCCTTCTCACATCTATCCCTGCAAACAGAATGCTGGAAAATGGCAGAATCTATAATGGCTGCCAT
Source organism: Bufo bufo (assembly GCF_905171765.1). Lineage (NCBI taxonomy): Eukaryota > Metazoa > Chordata > Amphibia > Anura > Bufonidae > Bufo > Bufo bufo. The sequence continues at coordinate 188,545,105 of NC_053397.1, read as the reverse complement.
ATTTATAGGACTGTGACATCACAGGGCTGACTGGCTGCTGATTGGCTGCATGCATGCATGTCAATCTGGGTGATCCTGCCTTCCCAGAGTTTCTTGGCCCATGTCCTCAGTCCTCACACGTGTAGCCACCATTTTAGGAAAAATTGCGATTTATTACCACAAAGCGCGAGGAAATTCGCTATCAAATTTTTCCTGAAATTCGGATTGAATTCCACTTCGTCTGATTCGATTCACTCATCTCTAGCTATGATGTTTCCCTCATTCTGGACATTACTGGATAGTATTCCATAATCATGAATGTCCCATGGGGATTTATTGCACACTTTATTGCCCTCATTACTTAGAAATTTGGAGGAAACTTTAGAAACATATGTTTTTCTTTATTCTGAAGTTAATTAACTATCCACACTAAATATTTAACAATATTCAGGGCATTTTCTCTGCAGCAAAACCTCGCTATCTTTTCACTTCTCATGAGACAGAAAGAATCTCAGTTCTTATATAACACAGCCTGCAGGCAAACTGCTTGAAAAAGAAATGTTACCCTTTTGAATTTGACAAAAATAGATATGACCTCCACCGTTTTTTTTCAGTGGGTTAAAAACAAATTATCATCTGAATTTAATCAGAAGACTTTATATATATTTAACAGAATATGTCATGAAGATGACTGTACTTAGGGCAGAAGATACCAGCTGGACCATAAGCAAAAGTCACATCCACATTTAGGTTGATTCAAAATAAATTAATCCCAAGCCCATCTGTCCCTATTTTCTCTTTAATTGTCCAACTTTTTGATGCTTCCTAATTGTATATTAGACCCCCAAATTATATATTATTTCCTCATTTGGTGCAATTTTAACCATAAGTATTAAAATGAGGGACAAGGAAAGTCTATAGAGGGTGCCGAATGTCATGATAGGTGCACTAATGTTTTATAGTGTAAGAGCAAGCAAACATTATAAAGCCATAGGTTACTTAAAGGGATTCTCAGGGATTTGCATATTGATGACCTATGCAAATCATGGACAACCCCCTTTCCTCAGGATAGGTCATTAATATAAGATCAGTGGGAGTCCAATTCCTGGGACCCCTGCCGATCAGCTGTACTAAGATGCAATAGCACTCTGTGAGCACTTAGGCCTCTTCCCAGGCCATGTGACATCACGTTAATTGGTCACATGGCCTAGGCGTGGCTCAGCCCCATTCAAGTGAATGCAAATGAGTGGCAATACCAAGCAAAGCCGCTATACAATGTATGGCATTGTGCCTGGTAAGCTACCAGGAGGCTGTGGGTCACACAGAAGCGATGCAGCCTACTCAAACAGCTGATCAGGGAACTTCCGCAAGTCAGACCTCTGATGATCTTATATTGATGACCTATCCTGAGGATGGGTTATCAATATGTAAATATGAACCACTATCTCTCCTGACCATAGTTATCTGCAGATGAGGAACTGGCTTAGCTATATTTCTAACTTATTCCTCAAGGCCTGTTTAAAAGGTTGAACATTGACTTATAGGATAGCTATCTAATATCTGGTGGCATTAGGCTCGACTTACTTTTAATTTTTGGAAAGAGAGCTCTTTTCCCAGAGGAGCATTGCCTGGTCTATGAGACCACTTACATCTACTAGGTGCTTTCCATGAGGAGAAATAGTAGCCCCCAGGACCATGGTTATCAGAATTCATATAATACTAAATGTGATTAAAAAAAAATATTCCAGTAAACCGTAATCTCCCATCACCATTACCACTAGGTGTCAGCACTGCTGCTGTTACCTTTCATCAACTGATATTAAATACCTAAGAAAAATGACTTTCCATCTGCAGATGTCAGCCCCTATTCCAATGAAAGCAAGCAGTTCACTTATTTTGATTAGACTTCATCATTTCTATCTCTTTCCAGTCTTATCTGCAATGAAAGAAGCAATCTGGTTGTAGCAAGTTATTCCCTAGAATATCTATATCAGATCAGTGAGGGTCCTAATGCTGGGACCTCCACCGATCATGAGAACGGGGACCCCGTTCTCCGAGGTCCCCCCCCCCCCCCCCAAAATGAACAGAACAACAGGTCAACCATATTCATCTCTATGGGGGTCCCAGAAATAGCTGAGTGCTATACTTGCCTCTCTCTGGAGCTCCCACAGAAATGAATGGAGTGGTAGTGTGCATGCTTTACATGCTTGTTTTTGGGTCGCGAGGGGGAAGGAGTCCCCATTAATGGCATTGGTGGGGGTCTCAGTGATAGCACTTGATCTAATAGTTGCTCCTTAATCTGTGGAAAGGGCAGGGGTGGATTGGCCATAGACCTCATGGCCGAACAGTGGAAGATTTTGGGGATGTATTTTTGTTGCTGGAGGCAGTATTTTGTGATGGACTCTGGTATGTGTCTCTTTTGGGTGGTATAATGTGTCACAATATGGTATTAGTGTTGATCCAGCACCGTAGTGCTCAGGTGCTCGGGCCGAACACATCCGGTTGAGCACCCGAGTATAATGGAAATTAATGGGAGAACCCGAGCATTAAACCAGGTACCCCCTGCTCTGAAGAGGGGAGGGTGCCTGGTTCATAGAAAAATGTCAGAAATTGATGGAAACACCACCAAAATGGTTCTGGAACAGCATGGGGAGGATGTCTGGATGCATCTTGTACTCGCAGGTCGCTGCTGGGAACCATGTTGTCCGAATAGTACGCCACTTTTACAGACTGACAATAATATGCACAAAACCGAATTTTAGAGGAAAAATTTATAGTAAATATTCTTTCCTCTATATTTACGTGTATATAAAGTGGGGGCCATTATATATTATAGTCATACAAAGGGGCCATAATATATAATCATTATACAAAGGGGCCATTGTATATTATAGATGGGCCATTATATTTATACAGGGGGCCATTATTTATTAGTTATACAGAGGGGTCATTATATATAATAATTATACAGGAGGACCATTATATATTATACAGAGGGGTCATTATATATAATAATTATACAGGAGGACCATTATATATTATAGTTATACAGAGGGGCCAAAATAAATAATAATTATACAAAGGGGCCATTATATATTATACATAGGGGCCATTAATAATGGGCCCTCTGTATAATTCTAATATATAATGGCCCCTCTGTATAATATATCATGCCCCCCCTGTATAATTATTATATATAATGGCCCCTCTATATAATATATAATGCCCCCCTTGTATAATTATTATATATTATGGCCCCTCTGTATAACTATAAGATATAATTTCCCCCCTGTATAATATATAATGGTACCTCTGTATAATATAAAACGGTGCCCATTCTTTCTAAATATACCGTCCTCCTTTGTATCTCTTCTGCCCACCTCCATAGTGCCCCCAGTATGGCCCCCAGTACTTACATAAAAAAAATAATAAATACTCACTCGCCTCTCTTCATCACCTCTTGTAGCCTTTGCTTGGGCGTCCGGTCAGGAACACATCACCGTGCCCTCCTGCGCCGCGTCATCTCGCGAGACCCGGTGCAGGAGGTCATGGTGAAATAAACACGATCTCCTGCGCCATTCTACTGCTTCATAGGCTTCAGGCCTGGCCTGAAGCTTATGAGGCAGAACGAAGGGGGTGGGAGCCGTAGGATTCCATCACCCTCATTATACTGCCTGGCGCACCCTACAATTTGGAGCCCGGGGCAATAGTCCCCCTGGCCCCCCCACGCTACGCCACTGTGCATGGGTAACGGGGGAATCATAGTTCTATGCCGGAGAGGGAGCCTGAGAAACATCTACGGCTACCACATCCAAGCAAGGCAGCATGCGTGCAAATTACCTATTAGGTATAATTAGGTGCGGGCCTACTGGTGAGCTGACCCTGTAAAAGATTGTATGTGCGGGCCTGCAGGTGAGCTGATCCTCTAAAAAATTATATGTGAGGGCCTGAAGGTGAGCTGACCCTGTAAAATATTGTAGGTGAGGGCCTGCTGATGAGCTGACCCTCAAAAAAATTATATGCGAGGTCCTGTATGTGAGCTGACCCTGTAAAACATTATATGCGAAGGGCATATATGCGAGGGCATTATATGTGACGAATAAGCATGTTCATATGAGGGAAGAGGAGGAGGAGGATGAGAAAAGAAAGATTCAACCATATACCCTTGTTTGTGGTGGAAGGGGTGCATGGGAATACAGTGTATTCAGTACATTATAAACAACACATTTAAAGTGCCTTTATGTTCAGCCGCTTTCCTCTGGTGGAGTCGAGAAGTCATGGTCATTCCAGGCCTTGTTCATTTTTATAAGAGTCAATCTGTCAGCATTTTCAGTTGACAGGCGGATACGCTAATCTGTTATAATGCCACCAGCAGCACTAAATACCCGCTCAGACAAAACGCTGGCGGCAGGGCAGGCCAGCACCTCCAAGGCGTAGAGACCACTTACATCTACTAGGTGCTTTCCATGAGGAGAAATAGTAGCCCCCAGGACCATGGTTATCAGAATTCATATAATACTAAATGTGATTTAAAAAAAAACTCATATCGGGTGGCACAGTACCTTGCAGATAAAAAAGTCATTTCATTTTTTCTCTGTAATATAATTGCAGTTGCCTGCCAGTGTGTGTCAGGCCCACAGACTGTACTGTGCCCACTGCCAGTGCCCACCACTCATACCGGGTGGCACAGTACCTTGCAGATAAAGTCATTTAATTGTTTTTCTGTAATATAATTGCAGTTGCCTGCCAGTGTGTGTCAGGCCCACAGACTGTACTGTGCCCACTGCCCACCACTCATATCGGGTGGCACAGTACCTTGCAGATAAAAAAGTAATTTAATTTTTTCTCTGTAATATAATTGCAGTTGCCTGCCAGTGTGTGTCAGGCCCACTGACTGTACTGTGCCCACTGCCCACCACTCATATCGGGTGGCACAGTACCTTGCAGATAAAAAAGTCATTAAATTTTTTCTCTGTAATATAATTGCAGTTGCCTGCCAGTGAGTGTCAGGCCCACAGACTGTACTGTGCCCACTTCCCACTACTCATATCGGGTGGCACAGTACCTTGCACGCATAGTACCACTAATCTAAAAAAAAATTACAGGCAGAGGCAGGCCACCCCACAGGGGCCGTCGTGGTCGTAGTGCTGTGATTTCCTTCGGCCCTAGAATAATGGCCAGTGTTCAGAGGCCACGTACCTTGAACTCGAAAAGTTCTGAGGACATAGTTGACTGGCTTACACAGGACACCCAATCTTCTACAGCTTCCGCTCGAAACCTTGACGCACCATCCTCCTCCAGCTCAGCTTCGGGCACCTCTCAAGTTACCACTCGCCCGCCCGCCGCCACCACCAACACTAGCACCACAGCCGCTTCACTTGATCTGTCAGAGGAGTTATTTACACATCAGTTGGAAGAAATGAGTGATGCGCAACCATTATTGCCAGAGGATGTAGTTAACAGGGATATGTCTCAGTCAGGCAGCATTACACACATGGACGTACGGTGTGATGATGATGATGATGTTGTACCTGCTGCTGCTTCCTTTGCTGAGTTGTCAGATACAAGTGAAGCGGTTGATGATGACGATGTGTCTGTGAATGTCACGTGGGTGCCCGCTCGAAGAGAAGAAGAACAGGGGGAAAGTTCAGATGGGGAGACAGAGAGGAGGAGGAGACAAGTTGGAAGCAGGGGGAGGTCGTCGCAAGGAGCTAGTGGCACAGTCAGACAGCATGTATCGGCACCCGGGGTTAGCCAGACAGCACGCCAATCAACGCATACTGTTGCCACCACCAGAATGCCGTCATTGCAAAGCTCAGCAGTGTGGCATTTTTTTTGTGTGTCTGCCTCTGATAACAGCAATGCCATTTGCAACCTGTGCCAAAAGAAACTGAGTCGTGGGAAATCCAACACCCACCTAGGTACAACTGCTTTGTGAATTCACATGATCTCACATCACAAACGCCTATGGGATCAACACATGATGAGTACAAGCAGCACACAAACTCACAGCCACCATCCTCCTCCTGGTCCAGCATCTTCAGCCACGTCAACCACTGCTGTCCTCCTTGCCCCCTCTCAACCACCCACCACTCCGCCTCTCACCTTCAGCAGTTCCTGCTCATCTGCCCACACTCAGGTTTCTGTCAAGAAAATGTTTGAGCGTAAGAAGCCAATGTCACCCCCTTCACAAAAGGCAATCCCCAACCTGTACTCTATTGTGGAAAAGGAAGTCATGGCATGTCTGGAATTCAACACTCCTAATGTTCGACCGCCTGCTCCAACAAGAAAAAGCCGTCAACGAGTATTTGTATGACCGGGGTGCTAGGACAGCCTCTGCGGAGCTGGGAATTTTTTGCCACGTTACTGGACGCTCATGCGCAATGCCTGTAGGCTCATGTGTCCTTTTGAGGAGGTGACAAACCTAGTCAGTCGCACCGAAGGCACCATCAGCAACATCATACCATTTGTTTTCTTACTGGAGCGTGCCCTGCGAAGAGTGCTGGATCAGGCCGTGAGCGTGGAAGAGGAAGAGGAAGAGTTGTGGTCACCACCATAAAACAGCCTTATCATCATCGCTTGCTGGACCTGCGGCAACGCTGGAAGAGGAGTCTGAGGAAGAGGAGTCAGAGGAGGAATGTGGCTTTGAGGAGGAGGAAGACCAACCACAGCAGGCATCCCAGGATGCTCCTTATCACCTATCTGGTACCCGTGGTGTTGTACGTGGCTGGGGGGAAGAACAGACCTTCAATGAGTTCAGTGAGGATGAGGAATGGGAGATGAGTAGCTCGGCATCCAACCTTGTGCAAAAGGGGTCTTTCATGCTGTCATGCCTGTTGAGGGACCCTCGTATAAAAATGCTGAAGGAGAACGACCTGTACTGGGTGGCCACGCTACTAGACCCCCGTTATAAGCAGAAAGTGGCTGATATGTTACCGAATAAGTCGGAAAGGATGCAGCAGTTCCAAAACAAGTTAAAAAGTATGCTTTACACAGCGTATAAGGGTGATGTCACAGCACAATGGGAATCTAACAGGGGAAGAGGTGAAAGTAATCCTCCTCCTACCACGACCACGCCGGCAAGCACAGGATGCTTTACGGACGTGTTGTTGATGGAGGACATGCAGAGCTTTTTAAGTCTTACGCATCGCCACAGCCCTTCGGAGTCCACCCTCAGAGAACGACTCGACCGACAGGTAGCAGACTACCTCCCCTTAACTGCAGATGTCGACACTCTGAGGAGCGATGAACCCCTTGACTACTGGGTGCGCAGGCTTGACCTGTGGCCTGAGCAATCCCAATTTGCGATAGAACTTCTGACCTGCCCCGCTTCAAGTGTCCTGTCAGAAAGGACCTTCAGCGCAGCAGGAGGTATTGTCACTGAGAAGATAAGTCGCCTAGGTCAAAAAAGTCTAGATTTCCTCACCTTTATTAAGATGAATGAGGCATGGATCCCGAAGGGACTGACAGTGGGGGATGCATTTGACTAAAAAAGTCCTGATGAGATGCCTTGGGCTAAAAATGGTCCACACGCTGCTGTATTTAATCTCTACATGCCGGATGACTTGCGTGACTTCTCCACCACCAACTAGGGTTCAAGCCGCAATATTTTAGTGCACTTTCTGCCTGGAAAACATAAATTTTTCCAGCCGCTGCTACAGCAGCGGCTGCAACAATACGTAATTTTTCTGGCCTCTGGTGCTGCACTGTGGCTGCAAAAACAAAACCAAAAAAAAGGTACATACATGTGTCAATTCCCCTTCGTGATCGTTACCTTGTTGTGGTGAAGGGGCTTACGTATCACAATGAAGCGATCACCTCTATGAGTGTGTTGGCAATGTTTGCACACCCCAGATGATAAGGTCGTTGCTTCATTGTGAACAGACCAAAAGCGATCGGCTGGATAATTTTGTATAGAAAAAACATAAATTTTCTTTGTGACCATCTAAGGCAGTGCTTCTCAAATAGTGGGGCGCGCCCCCCAGGGGGGGCGCCAGGCTCCGTAAAGGGGGGCTCGTTCAGGGTCGGCCTTTGGGGTGTGCGAATTTCTTCTGTATAATGCCGGCAGGCAGGCCGAGCGGCCGGCGCGTCCCTCAGTGATGTCACGTGCCTGCGCCGCCTGCTTTATGAATGAAGCAGGCGGCGCAGACAAGTGACGTCACTGAGGGACGCGCCAGCCGCCCGGCCCGCCTGCCGGCATTATACAGAAGAAATTCGGATATACGGTACTATTAAGAGTGAGGGGGGCATGTTTAATAACTTTAAACGGCGGCGGCGGGCACACGGAATCTGTGGATGGCACAGTTAAGGGGTGGGGGTCTGTGGATGGCACTGTTATGGGCTGAGGGGGGCACTGTGGATGGCACTGTTATGGGGTGGGGGGGTCTGTGGATGGCACATATATAACAGTGCCAGCCACAGATCCCCCTGTAACAGTGCCAGCCACAGATCCCCCCCCCATAAGTGTCCGTCATCCACAGATCCCCCCATAAGTGTCCGTCATCCACAGATCCCCCCATAAGTGTCCGTCATCCACAGATCCCCCCATAAGTGTCTGTCATCCACAGATCCCCCCATAAGTGTCCGTCATCCACAGATCCCCCCATAAGTATCCGTCATCCACAGATCCCCCCCATAAGTGTCCGTCATCCACAGATCCCCCCATAAGTGTCCGTCATCCACAGATCCCCCCATAAGTGTCCGTCATCCACAGATCCCCCATAAGTGTCCGTCATCCACAGATCCCCCATAAGTTTCCGTCATCCACAGATCCCCCAATAAGTGTCCGTCATCCACAGATCCCCCCATAAGTGTCCGTCATCCACAGATCCCCCCATAAGTGTCCGTCATCCACAGATCCCCCCATAAGTGTCCATCATCCACAGATCCCCCCCATAAGTGTCCGTCATCCACAGATCCCCCCATAAGTGTCCGTCATCCACAGATCCCCCCATAAGTGTCCGTCATCCACAGATCCCCCCATAAGTGTCCGTCATCCACAGATCCCCCCATAAGTGTGTGTCCGATCCACATTTCTTTCTTTTTTTATTCTCTTATACGTTAATAAGGATACAGTGTTATGCAGAGGTGTACTTATAACAATTTTATAGACAAATTATACTATTTACAGTCGCGCGGGGGGCGCGAAATGTTTTCTTCTTCTTAGGGGGGGGGGGCATGACAGAAAATAATTGAGAAGCACTGATCTAAGGTGATCATTAAAGCCTACTAGGCCAACAATGGGCCCACACTGTAGAATCATTGTTTTCTGGGTCACTTAACTGTCACTGAACTACCTCAGCACGACCATAGGCTTTGAAAAACCGCCATCGCCTGCAATCTCCCAAACGTGCGCACGAGCACAGTCATCACTACACCAAGATTGACGCATAGAGGAATAAAATTTATGTCATGAGTGTGTCAACTATTGACAACTCTTTGCGGTTGTCTAAAATCTATTCGATACACGTCCCCTGATAGGGGACGTAACAGGGATTAAACTGATACGAATAGTTCTACTTAACACACCACTCATATAGGGTGGCACAGTACATTGCACGGCGCACACGCTGTGCCCCAAATTGGAAGTAAGAGGATCGACCAACCATCTTTTTCCATCTCCCGGTTCCTAAAATCAATTACATACACCGGCCCCTGATAGGGGACGTAACAGGGATTAAACTGATAGGAATAGTACTACTTAACACACCACTCATATAGGGTGGCGCAGTACATTGCACGGCGCACACGCAGTGCCCCAAATTGGAAGTAAGAGGATCGGCCAACCATCTTTTTCCATCTCCCGGTTCCTAAAATCGATTCCATACACTGGCCCCTGATAGGGGACGTAACAGGGATTAAATTGATAGGAATAGTACTACCTAACACACCACTCATATAGGGTGGCACAGTACATTGCACGGCGCACGCGCAGTGCCCCAAATTGGAAGTAAGAGGACCGACCAACCATCTTTTTCCATCTCCCGGTTCCTAAAATACATTCCATACACCGGCCCCTGATAGGGGACAAAACAGAGATTAAACTGGTAAGAACAGATTTTTTTTATTTAAAAAAAAGAGGACAGCCTCTGCGGAGCTGGGTATTTTTTGGCCGCGTTACTGAACGCTCATGCACAATGGCTGTAGGCTCATGCGTCCTTTTGCGGAGGTGACAAACCTGGTCAGTCAAACTCAAGGCAACATCATCAACCTCATCCCATATGCATTTTTTCTGGAGCGTGCCCTGCGAAGAGTGCTGGATCAGGCCGTAGATGATCATGAAGAGGAAGAGTTGTGGTCACCATCACCACCAGAAGCAGCCTTGTTGTCGTCGATTGGAAGGAGGAAGGTGGCTTTGAGGAGGTGGAAGACCAACCACAGCAGGCGTCCCAGGGGGCTTGTTGTCACCTTTCGGGGACCCTTGGTGTTGTACGCGGCTGGGTGGAGGAAGAGACCTTCAATGACATCAGTGAGGACAAGGAACGGGACATGGCTAGCTTGGTATCCAACCTTGTGCAAATGGGGAGTTTGCGGTTGTGCAAAAGGACTGTTTGCGGTGCGTTAAACGGGGAGTTTGGTCTGTCACTGTAAAGCGGGCTTAAAGAGGACCTTTCACCTGTATAAACTATGGTAACTGAGTATGCTGACATGTAGAGCGGCGCCCGGGGATCTCACTGCACTTACTATTATCCCCGGGCGCCGCTCCGTTCTCCCGTTATAGGCTCCGGTACCTTTGCTTCTTAAGTTATAGTAGGCGGTGTCTTCCCTTGTCCTGTGGGCGTCTCCTTCGCCTAGGCTGCAGCGCTGGCCAATCCCAGCGCACAGCTCACAGCCTGGGAGGTTTTTTTCTCCCAGGCTGTGAGCTGTGCGCTGCGATTGGCCAGAGCTGCAGCCTAGGAGAAGGAGACGCCCACAGGACAAGGGAAGACACCGCCTACTATAACTTAAGAAGCAAAGGTACCGGAGCCTATAACGGGAGAACGGAGCGGCGCCCGGGGATAATAGTAAGTGCAGTGAGATCCCCGGGCGCCGCTCTATATGGCAGCATACTCAGTTCATATAGTTTATACAGGTGAAAGGTCCTCTTTAACCCTTACACTGCCTGATCTATACAACATCATACCTGATCGTATACACACACTGGATGTTTTAAAGCACGTTATTCCAAAACAATTTAGGAATGTTAGGTGATTTATAACCTTTATGGATTAAAACCCGACTCTGCGTCAACTACGTAATTTTCCATGGGAGTTTTGCCATGGATCCCCCTCCGGCATGCCACAGTCCAGGTGTTAGTCCCCTTGAAACAACTTTTCTATCACTATTGTGGCCAGAAAGAGTCCCTGTGGGTTTTATAATTCGCCTGCCTATTGAAGTCTATGGCGGTTCGCCCGGTTCGCCCGTTCGCGAACATTTGCGGAAATATGCGTTCGCCATTCGCGAACGAAAAATGTTATGTTCGCAACATCTCTACGTAGGACCCACAATCCTTGCCATCGATAGCACCTGTGCCATCCCAGGGTACGACTCGCTCCCGGCCTCCACAACGTTCACCTAGTGTGCCGTCAGGGAAATGTAGCGTCCCTGGCTGAATGCACTTGTCCGTGTGTCCGTGGTTAGGTGGACTTCCTAGTAACTGCATTGGTAAGGGCACGTGTGATGTTGAGGGACACATGTTGGCATAAGGCAGGCACGGCACACCGTGAAAAATAGTGGCTTGCATTCAAATGCCTGGGGTAAGGACATTTGTACGCTGCGCTGGGACACGGAAGTGGATGTGGTCGCTGATGGTGCTTGCGAAGGTCCAGGTGCAGGGTGGGATGCATCCGGGCCTGCACCTTCGACATGGGATTGGCCCGCCTGTAACACAGGGGAAGAGGAGGCAGTGGTGTGACCCGCAGACACAGATTGTGGACCCAGGCGTTCGTCCCACTTATTATGGTGCTTGGATGCCATGTGGCAGATCATGCTGTTGGTGGTGAGGTTGCTAGTGTTCACGCCCCGGCTCATTTTCGTATGGCACAGGTTGCAAATTACAATTCTTTTGTCGTCCGCACTTTCCTCAATAAAGCGCCATACTGTGGAACATCTACCCCTTGGCAAGGGATATTTTCGCAAGGGGTTGCTCCGTGGAACAGTTGTGGGCCTGTGTGGTGTGTCTCTCCTTCTCCCTTTTGCCACCCCACTGCCTCTTCCAGTGTTGCGGTGCTGCAGATCCCTCCCCCTCTGTACTACTGTCCTCGCTCAGCTTTCCACCTTCCCAGGTTGGGTCAGTGACCTCATCGTCCACCACCTCCTCTTCCACTTCCTCACTCTGATCATCCTCCTAATTTGTTGACCTAACCACAACCTCAGTGATTGACAACTATGTCTCATCCTCTTCATTAACCTCTTGAGACGGTAATTGTGGTTGACTCATTGGCAACTGTGTCTCATCCTCATCCACCTCATTAAACACTAATTGCCGTTCCCCACTGTCATGTTCTTGTGACTGTGGATGTTCAAGAGGTTGGGAATCGGGGCACAAGATCTCATCTCCCTCTTCAAGCTCGCTTGGCGAGAGGGCCAAATCAAGTAATGGCGATGAAAAGAGGTCCTCGGAATATCCAAGTATTGGATCACATGTTTGGGCAGATTTTAAATGGCGGGAGGAAGGAGGATCAGGGTGAGGATTGTGTCGACCAGACTCCTGGCTACTGAGACTGGACTTGGTGGAAGACAGGGTGGTGCTTAACCGACTGGAAGTATTATCTGCTGCAATCCAACCAATCACCTGGTCGCACTGGTCTGACTTCAAACTGCAAACTGGGACATGTAGGTATCTTGGATGATTGTTTTTCTTGTGCTCTGGCAGCAGGCACTGTTTCTCCGTGTCCAGGGCCACAGCCTCTGCATGCACCATCAGCATCACAGCCACTTCCCCATCCCTTACTGCTTGCCTTCTTCATTTTAAATGTGATATATGCTTGAAAGTACAGTACAGACCAAAAGTTTGGACACACCTTCTCTTTTCTTTATTTTCATGACTATGAAAATTGTAGATTCACACTGAAGGTATCAAAACTATGAGTTAACACATCTGGAATTATATACATAACAAACAAGTGTGAAACAACTGAAAATATGTCATATTCTGGGTTCTTCAAAGTAGCCACCTTTTGCTTTGATTACTGCTTTGCACATTCTTGGCATTTTCTTGATGAGCTTCAAGAGGTAGTCCCCTGAAATTGTTCACTTTACAGGTGTGCCCTGTCAGGTTTAATAAGTGGGATTTCTTGCCTTATAAATTGGGTTGGGACTATCAGTGGCGTTGAGGAGAAGTCAGGTGGATACACAGCTGATAGTCCTACTAAATAGACTATTAGAATTTGTATTAGGCTAAGAAAAAAGCAGCTAAGTAAAGAAAAACGAGTGGCCATCATTACTTTAAGAAATGAAGGTCAGTCAGTCAGCCGAAAAATTGGGAAAACTTTGAAAGTAAGGGCTATTTGACCATGAAGGAGAGTGATGGGGTGCTGCGCCAGATGACCTGGCCTCCACAGTCACCGGACCTGAACCCAATCGAGATGGTTTGGGGTGAGCTGGACCGCAGAGTGAAGGCAAAAGGGCCAACAAGTGCTAGGCATCTCTGGGAACTCCTTCAAGACTGTTGGAAGAGCATTTCAGGGGACTACCTCTTGAAGCTCATCAAGAGAATGCCAAGAGTGTGCAAAGCAGTAATCAAAGCAAAAGGTGGCTACTTTGAAGAACCTACAATATGACATATTTTCAGTTGTTTCACACTTGTTTGTTATGTATATAATTCCACATGTGTTAATTCATAGTTTTTATGCCTTCATAGTCATGAAAATAAAGAAAACTCTTTGAATGAGAAGGTGTGTCCAAACTTTTGGTCTGTACTGTATTTTACATGTACAGTAGTAAAGGATTTGGAAGTGTACGTGCAAAAAAATGTACAAAGGTATTTGTGATGAGGAAACGTTATACAGGACAGGTACCACAGGTAATGTCACAGTTCGCAGTGTCTACGGAAAAAGTGTAATCGCTGATATTTTAGGGGTGCGCACACTTTAAACAGGAGATGTGGCGCGGAAAATTCTACTGTCCGCAGGGGACATCGGAAAGAGTGTACTGGATGTCACTGATATTTTAGGGATGTGCACACTTTAAACAGGAGATGTGGCGCGGATAAAGTGCACTCGATGTCACTGATAGTGATGGACGAACATCGGCCGGGATGGTTCGCAAACGCGATCACGATCAAATGTTCGTGAACCGCAAGTTCGCTGCAAGCCCTATTCACTTTAATGGCAGGCAAACCTGAAAAACCTTCAGCTCATATTTGCAGCCACCAAATACTTAGTAGAATTCCACAAATAGTCCCACAACATGGACAGTGACATACTAGAGGGGGATCAATGACAAAAATTCCAACAAAAAATATGTATCTTAATCAGGGGACATTTTTATGTGTCTTAAAGGGAAATTCTCTGAAATGTGCCCTGTTGGAGCCTAGAAATTTTTTATTTTAGGCCATGGGAGTACGGGCCTTAAAAATTAGGCATTCACCTGACATAAAAGAAATTCTGATTATGTGGCTCGAGGTACATTATGCGGTCAATGGATAAACATTTTACTGTAGGCCACTGGACTACAGGCCCCAAACATTAGGCATTCATCGGACAGAAAAGATCAAGTGATTATGTGGCCGTAGGTATATTACACGGTCAATGTATATCAATTTTACAGCAGGCCAGTGGACTACAGGCCCCAAAAATTATTTGTTCCAATAGCGTTTGTCACTCTGTGTAGCTGCGGTAACGCAGCAAAACAGCAAACAAATGCAGCACTACCCAAATGCACTATATAGAAAGTATATTATTGCTATATAACACCCCTGCCTCAATCACTTTTTTGGGGGGGGCAACTGGTATATCACACCAGTTGAAATTATTTGTTCCAAGAGCGTTTTCCCCTCTGTATAGCTGCAGTATCGCAGCAGAAACACACACAACTGCTGCACAATACAAATGCACTATAATATACTGTCTATGTTAGAAAATATATTATAAGTATATCGTACCCATCTGTGTATCACACCTATCGATATCACACCTATACCAGTCCTTAAAAGGACTTTTGTGGCCCTATTAGCTAGCGTTTGGTGTCCCTAACAGTATGCCCCTTCTCCACACAGCAACCTCTCCCTACACTGGCAAAAGACTGAATATAAAATGTTGGCCAGATCGGGATAATTTATAAGGTAGGGGGTATGTCCATGTGCTGAAACGTCTCAATTGGCTGTCCTGTACCACCTGATGGATGTGTCATGGGTCAAAGTTCTTCACAATGTAAAAGAATATGGACATCGCCATATGTTCGCCTGTTTGGCGCACCGCGAACAAGCTAAGTTCGCCACGAAACGACCGCCAGGTGAACCGCAAGGCCATCTCTAGTCACTGATGTTTTAGTGATGTGCACACTTTAAACAGGAGATGTGGCGCGAATAATTTAACTGTCCGCAGCGGCCTATTACACGGTATTTTGCGCAGGATGTGGTAAAAATATATATTGCTGCTGTCACGCACAATAGTCCTTAAAAGGACTTTTGGGTCACTGAAAAGTTTTTTGTATAAAAATCTTCCTATTACACTCCCTACACTGTCTGTCCCTTCCTATGCACAGCTCTCCCTAACACTGAGCAATTTAGTGCAGGTTGCGCTACAAACATATATTGCTGCTGTCACACACAATAGTCCTTACAAGGACTTTTGGGTCTATGAAACATTTTTGTAGAAAAAATTTAATTCAATAACACTCCCTACACTCTCTGTCCCTTACTATGCTCAGCTCTCCCTGACTTAGAATGAGCCGAACACCGTACATAGCACCCGATGACGCATTCCGGCCAGCCAATCACTGTAATGCCAGTAGCCAACATGGCTACTGGCATTACAGTGAGGGCAGTACTTACCTGCACGTTTATTGGCTGCTTAGCAGCCGCCAAAACGTGCGGGGAGGAGACTCGAGCATTGCGCTCGAGCACATGCGGTACTCGGCCGAGTACCGCCATGTGCCGAGCATAGCGATGCTCGAGCCGAACTGGTATTCGGCCGAGCATGCTCGCTCAACAATAGTATTAATGGCCCAGCCAACTTGTTTTGGCCCTGCCTTCCATGAATTTGGACCCAACTACAAAACGGGGCCACTTTTAGTATTTTTTTTCCGGGGCCACATTAAGTTCCCAGTCTGTTTCTGGGAAAGGGGATAACTTGCTATGACCAGAGTACACCTTTAACTCCCAACTTAATAGTTTACTTAATTTCTCCCTTTTCTTTTCTTTCTTCTCTTTAGTCGCCCTTCCAAATTTTTTAATTGAAGTTTCTACAAGATTATGTATAAACTTTCAGCGAAGCAGCCGAGGCATTACAAAGCTTGTCTCAATATCATAGCAACATATGCATAGGCTTCATACTAGTTAAAGCAGAAAATGATACCTATAAGCTCCTTTTAAACATTTTGAAGCATATTTATGAACTGCTTGATATAATTGTCTGGTATGTTACACAATCCATAACGTGAGCTTGATTTCTGGAGTTTTCTTGTGATGAAGTGACACACGGTATATATGGATAGAGGGGGCAGAAGAGTCATAATGGATTCAAAAGAGTTGATTCTATGTACACAACAGAGGATGGGATAGGTTTGAAAATATAAAACTATAAAAGTATACACAATAGATCAGAGGAAATCAATGATAATACTTACTTTAAGGAGCCATAGGAGATGTAGAGATTGTAGTTAGAGATGATCGAATCCAATCCAATGAAGTGGAAATTGATCCATATTTCAGGAAAAATTTGATTCTCCACGAAGCTTCGTGGAAGCAAATTGATTTACCATAAAATGAAATAGTGTAAAAAAAAAAAACACAAAAAATTCATACTTACCTCCTCTATTTGCTTGCGACGGTTTGAAGATCTCGTCCGAAACCCTGTGCGTGGTGACGTATGACATCACCACGCTGGCTGGCTTGATGATATCATCTTAGTCAAGATTTCACACAAGATCTTCAAGCAAGATGGCGGCAGCTGGCCCGTTGTGAGCAAATGGATGAGGTAAGTATGATTTAATTTTACACTGTATTATTACTCTCAGATGCTGCGATCATGTATGAATGCAGAATCTGAGGGGTACAATGATGGGGAGCGGGCTATATCAGGTCCCTGTCATTGCACCCTCTACTTACAAAAAAATGTGCTTTGTGACAAAGTATTTTGTCACAACAATTTTATAAATTTTTTATTCGGCGAAGCAGCCCAATCGAATTTTCTCTAATTGTAGTCAAACCAGGACATTGGAGTTTGATGGGGCCCGATGTCACTTCTGCGTTTTAATATACATTAGCATTACAAATTTTGCATTGGTGTGCAGAGGCATCAAATTATGTATATCAGGTTAAAGGGATTATTCAGCTTTTTCTAAGTTATTGGTGGAGGTCCAACACCATGCATCCCCTCCCATCATCTGGTCAGGTGCAGCTTTATCGCCGGTGTTCAAAACAATAACTACACAGCACTGTCAACCTTGTAGTGGGGGAAGCTCGTTACTACCTGTCTAGACCTTAATTTATTTTGTTTTTCTATTTCCCAATATAAAGAAGATGTACTGTGCGGTATCTTACACCTATAAGGGCCCATTCACACATCCACATAAATGGGTCTGCATCCGTCCCACAATTGTGGAGAACAGGTGCGGACCCATTCATTTCAATGGCGCCGCAAAAGGTGCTGTCCGCATCCACACTTCCGTTCCGCGGCCCTCGCAAAAAAATAGAGCATGTCCTATTCTTGTCCGCAGCCACGGACAAGAATAGGCATTTCTATCATAGCAAAATGCGGACCGCACATGGCCAATGTCCGTGTTTTGCGGTTCCGCAATTTTCAGACAGCAAAACAGTTGCGGACGTGTGAATGGACCCTTAACGTAAAGTACTTTACATCCGGATATGTGTAATACACAATAAGTGGTTTACTTAGCACAGCTGCTGTTTAGTGACTCATGCTACAATCCATCCAAAAATATTTTTTCCTTGGTAGTAAAATTTTACTATTGTGTTCCGGTCTGTTTTACGGAAAATATTAAATTATTTCTCATTATCCAACTATTACCCAAACCAGTTTATAATCGAGTTCCACATACAGTAAATAGCGATAAATTAGCTAATAATTTACAGCTCTTCATGATATAAAAGTTCATTATGTATTGGGAAATGTTGCAGTTAAAATGTCTAGCGGTACAGAAGAATTCTATATTCATCCTGAAATAAAACCGGTTTCCAGTCAGAAACTGAAAAAAATTTAAATTGTGTCACAACCCAACGAAAAGGCCAAGTTTGTGTTATCCGTATCCAAAGAGATCAGATTATTTTTTTTTTTTTATGGAAGTGGGATACTGAAGGCAGGAACTGGTGCTAAAATACTATAGCAGATAGAAGGGAGAAGAATTGGAGTATGGTTCCAACTCTACTGAGGAACCTGCATGGGCCATGTCACCATGGTAGGGTTCGGGTGTGGACAATTCTTGCTCCTAGGACTACAGTCTATTGTGACATGCATGGCAGAAGTGGTTAGTTATAGGCTGCTCCTGCCAAACAGGTAAAGAAGATTTCTGCCAAAAATGTAAAATATACAGTAAAACCTTACCAAAAGTTGTTCAATGACCCTAAATCCTTGCATATTGGAAGTGAGTCTTCAGTAAACTAAGAAGTGGTGGATGGCAGACTCTCTGAACATCCCAGGACCCATGGGGTGCTTCATTTGCACCTTCCAGCATGTACACCTTATAAAATCACATTCTGGTCCCATATTAGATGAAGAGCAATAATTCAGTTATGTAACATACAGCTATTTCATTTAAAACAAGCCAACTCTGGGTTGAATTTCTATTTATACACTTATCACCTTATGGAGAGCGCCTAATCTGTGTGAGGAATTTTATTGGCAAGGTAACAGTCCTCTGGGATTCTGGTCAGAGGGTATGCAAATACGTTCTTAGCAAGCTCTGCTTCTAATGTCACCAGATGTAACCTACCTGACCTAGGCCTCTCACCCAGTTAAGCCAGTACTCTCTGCTCTGCACTGATGAGGGGCAATCACCCCGAAATAGCAGTATGCAGATGAGGTGCTGGCTTAGTTATTATCCAAGTCATGTGTCAAGGCTTGTTTAAAAGGTCGAACATTGACTTATAGGATAGCTGCCTTATATCTGGTAGTATCAGAGACAGAGCTTGTTAAGAGCTTTTTTGCATACCCCCCTGTTTATTCACTTGTATTTCTGTCTGCGGTGGGTGTGGGTTCAGCAAGTATTTAAGAGCAAATCAATTGTAATATTCACAAATTCAGCCTGAATTTTCAAAAAAAAAAAGGTTTGATTCTAACAAACCCAAGCTTTGTGTGATTTAATTTGGGAGAATGGAGGGAGAGATATAGAGGGAGATAGAGCGGGAGAATGGAGAGCAAGAGGGAGACATTTTTCTAGGCAATGGGGCAGTTTCGATTCTGGTTGAATATATTGGGGCCTGAATAGATTCGACTCCAATTGGATTTTTTTAAAAGTGCTCTTCTCCAACAAGTGCATAAATATTTTTGGGGTCATTTATCAAACTGGTGTAAAGTAGAACTAGCTTAGTTGTCCATAGCAACCAATCAGATTCACCCTTTAATTTTCCCAAGGGGCTGTCCAAAATAAAAAGGAGGAATCTGATTGGTTGCTATGGGCAACTAAGCCAGTTCTACTTTACACCAGTTTGATAAATTACCCCATTTTACTATTATAATCAAGATGCAACATTATGGCTGAGTAAAGCGATATCTGCAGTTATTCCTTAGAATTTATAACTGGTAAATTGGGTTTTCTCGTGAATAACTTTGCAGTAGAAAGGCTTTCTATCCAGCATGGGCATTTACAGCAGTGTCGCTATTCATTATTTCAGATTTGGTTCCCATAAAAAAGCTGCAGGCTATGTCCCCCCTCCTCCATCCCCCGTACTCTTAACATTTTCCTAATCTCCCCCTCAGTGCCACAAGCAGAACACAGTATTTTTAGCATTGTCGGTTCTAAGAATGTTAGATTTGCTCTTCACTCAACCCACGTATCATAAGCATCAATCCCTTGACAGGGAGAAATGGATTAGAAACAGAATAATGTTAATCTTTTGATATGTAAACTTGCAGAGCTGGCGCTAATGCCAATATTGTTTCTTCTAAGAATTAATTATTGAATAAATAATAATTTATGGCTAATATGAAAGCGCATGTTTCAGCTTAAAGGGAACCTGTCACCGGGATTTTGGGTATAGAGCTGAGGACATGGGTTGCTAGATCGCCACTAGCAAATCCGCAATACCCAGTCCCCATAGCTCTGTGTGCTTTTATTGTGTAAAAAAAGCGATTTGATACATATGCAAATTAATCTGAGATGAGTCCTGTATGTTAGATGAGTCAGGGACAGGACTCATCTCAGGTTAATTTGCATATGTATCAAATCGTTTTTTTTGCACAATAAAAGCACACAGAGCTATGGGGACTGGGTATTGCGGATGTGCTAGCGGCCATCTAGCAACCCATGTCCTCAGCTCTAAACACAAAATCCCGTTGACAGGTTCCCTTTAAATGGGAATTCCCATCTCAGACATTGATGACATATCACTTGGATATGCCATCAGCATCAGGTGCCCATAAACAATCTCCAGAACGGGCCCCCCAAAGCGAAGGAGAGAACATCACACAAGCGTGCCCCCCCTCTACCCAATGCTATGGGACATCTCAAAACAGCTGAGGGCATCCCTTGGCTATTTTTTTAACTTCCATGTCACACACTTACCTGTCTTTCCCCCCACTGCGAGTCTGGCCGCGATATAGCGGCGTCGCTCTGTTGCTATGGCAGCCAGCCCCACTGACAGTAGGGCTCAGGGGCGGATTAAGTGCATGATAGGCCCGGGCTGTCTAACCAACTTGCCCCCCCCCCCTCCATTTTAGTTTAGTTTTTTGTTTTTTGTATGAAGAGGCTGCGGTGCTTCATGGGCGCCAAAGTCTCTTCTTAGGCCATATGACATCTTCAGACTAAAAAAAAATACCCCAAATTGGGTCCTAAACTGAAAAATTTGGTTGCCAAATTTAAAATACATATAATTGTAATAAAAAAGACATGGAGGAGAATACAGCACCACATACCTCTTACATCCAGTGACATCTCCTGTCATGTAGACCTTCTCTTTCCTCTTCTCCTCCATTTGACCCAGACCACCATGGCAAAATCTTTCAGCCGCATCTCGTCTCTACAGAGTTTGTAACACAGACACGTTAGATTTCTCAATTTTTCCATCAACCTCCTCATCCTGGTGTCCCCACAGTGTCATCCTGCTGCCACCCCCAATACTGTGCCCGTTATGCTCCCCAATGACCAAGGAACTATACTGCTGAAAAAATAGTGACCCTAATAGACATAATTGGGGTAATTTATCAAACTGGTGTAAAGTAGAACTGGATTTCCAAAAGAGCTGTCAAATATGAAAGGTGGAATCTGATTGGCTGCTATGGGCAACTAAGCCAGTTCTGCGTTACACCAGTTTGATAAATTACCCCAAATGTTCCAATAGTGTCCACAGCAGCTATAATGTCCCCTAGATAGCCCCCAGTAATAATAACACCCTATATTGTGCTCCGGGCAATAATCCCTGTATAGTGTCCCCAGAAATAATAGAATTGCCCCTACAGTGCCTCCCCAATAGCAACACCCCCATATAGTAATTTCCACCACACTGCCCCCACATAGTAATCCCCCCATAGTAATTTGCCCCCACACAGTAATTTACCCCAAACTGCCCCCATATAGTAGTTTGCCCCCACACAGTAATTTGCCCCACACTGCCCCCACATAGTAATTTCCCCACACTGTTCCCACATAGCAATTTCCCCCACACTGTCCCCACATAGTAATTTGCCCCCACATAGCAATTTCCCCACACTGTCCCCACATAGCAATTACCCCCACACAATAGTTTCCCCCACACTGCCCCATATAGAAATTTGCCCCCACATAGTAGTCCCTCCCATAATAATTTGCCCCCACATAGTAGTCCCTCCCATAATAATTTGCCCCCACACTGCCCCAACTAGTAATTTGTCCCCACATAGTATTCCCTCCCATAATAATTTGGCCCCATACAGCCCCCACATTGCCCCCCCCATGTACTCGATTTATCTTCCCTAATATGTCCTCCTGTGTGTCCCCCCCCCCCCAAAGTAGGCACATGAAATAAAAAAATTAAAAATGAACAAAAAATGAAAAGATAAATACTCACCTATGTCCAGGGCCAGGCGCTTGCTCGCAGAGGAAGGTGGGATGAGTCAGGCGCGTCACAGTGCTGCGTCCCGACACAGGCGCGCGATGACGTCATCACGCACGCCTGCGCCGGGATTTCACTACCACATAGGCCTCAGGCCTACAAGGCCTGAAGCCTATGGCGGTGATCGGCGACGGGACAGGGAGCTATGCGCTCCCGTGCCCCGCCGCAGTATGTGGGCGTTCGGGTCAGCGTTGGGCCCCCCATCGGTGCTGGGCCCGGGGCTGCCGACCCGAACGTCCCTATTGTAATCCGCCACTGGTAGGGCTGCTTCAACTATCAGGGAGCAAGGACGCCTGACCAATCAGACTCTCTGCTGCCGTCACATGCTTCCTGAGGTGAGCTATTTAAACAGGCAGTTGCTGCCAGTAATTGGTTTTCTCAGCCTGACCTTTGTCTGTTTCTTTGACATTGCCTCTGATTACTGATTTTGTCTCTGATGTGACCTGGTATTTGACTCTGCTTATTGTGACCTTGTTTGTGCCTGCTGATTTTGTCTCTGACAGTTTCTCCTTATTTCACTTTGCTGTGTATTTTTATCTGATTTTGACTCCAGATCTGGTCCTGGTTTTGCATGTCTGCTTTTCACCTCTTTCTGTCTTACCACTAATTTCCATTTTGGTTTAGGCCCCTGCACTTATATAAGAAGGGACTGTCATCCAGCAGTGGGCCGTCACTTCGGACGGATTATGTAAGTAGATAGGGACAGTGGTGCCAGTGGAGCACTGGACGGCACTGTTCCGTACCCTTTCATGACACCATAGCAGTGACCAGGGAGCATGTTGTGCATACGTAGGGCGCTCTTCTTCACTTTGGGGGCCCCGTTATGGGCAAAGTAGTGGGTCCCAGAGGTGGGATGCTCACCTATCTGACATTGATGGCATATCCTAATGATATGCCATCAATGTTCGGTATGGGTATAACACTTTAATATTTTGTCCTATGTAAGGGCAGAATATTACAACTACTGGTTTGTAGTCCTAGTAATCAAAAATACTGAAACAATTCAGTGCAATTTTGTTCTTAGGGTTGCTGAATGAAGACACCTCTAGTGTGTCTAGTGTCCAGTCTAGTGTGTTCATGAGGAGAGCACTCAACCCAGCTACTTATTTTTGTACCATTTTGGCTACTAGAATGGACCTGTAATATATTGCTCTTACATCAGTTAGCATATTAAGCAGACAGATCCACTTTTAAGGGGTTTTCCATTAATATAGATTTTTAAGCAAGTGCCAGGTGAAACAGAAGATTCATGCTTACCTGTTCCACGCTACTCCAGTCATTCACACTGCCTCTGCTGTCTCCATCTTTTGGTCCCTGCACTGTTTACATCCGGTGGTACATGGGTCACATGCACCGTTCCAGCCAATGACTGGCTTCAGTGGTGACATGCCGCGTGTGGCCTCTAAAGCCAGTCATTAGCTGGAGCAGCGCATGTGACCCGTGCACCACTGAATGTACACAGTGCGGGGACCGGAAGATGGAGACTAGTGTTGATCGCAAATATTCTAATTGCAAATTTTTATTGCTAATATTGGCACTTTGAGAATTCGAGAATATCTAGAATATAGTGCTATAGCTTCGTAATTGCGAATATTCTAGACTTTATTTCATCAGTACCCATGATCTCTCACTGCTTCTTGCTTGTGGGCCAATGAGAAGGCTGCAATATCTAACTTTAAGAGTAGTGTTGATTGCAAATTTTTATCGCAAATCTTTATCGCAGATTTTACAATTGCCGATTTTCTCAATCAAGAAAATAATGACAAGATCCCCAATTCGCGAATATATGACGAATATTCGCCCAAATATTTGCGAAAATATTGCGAGTTCAAATATTGCCCCTGCCTCTCATCACTGATGGAGACATCGAAGGCAGCGTAAAGGAATGGAGCTGCATGGAGCAGGTAAGTATGAATCCTCTGTTTTAGCAGGCAGGCTGTGGTTACTTGCTTAAAAAATATTACACAGTAAATGGAAAACCACTTTAAGGGAAGAACAGGCAGACATAGTCACGTTATTAAAAATGTTTAAATCCATAGACAGAATTTAATTGACAACAAAAATGTGGATAAAATCTCTAGATAGTGGATGAGATTCATATGCACAACATGCTAGCACTAAGTCCAGGGTTCAAATCAGGGCAACGTCTGCACGGAGCTTGCATTTATTTTTAGGCGTGTGTGCTTCGGTGGGTTTCCTTGTGGTATTCTTGTTTTTTTTTGCCTTTTAACTAAATGTTAATATGCATGAAACTGTCCATGCTGTATACATATGTATAGGTCTCAGAGTGTAACTGAGAGTTTAATAGCTTTTTCTGGTATCTTTTGAGCTAAAACACTGCAGCCATGTGTACAGTATATAACATTATGAGGTCTATACAAAGCATACTGGACTTTGCAGTTCACAAATATACAGGTACTATTATGCAAAACCGGAAGGACCCCAGGACAAACGGGGTACATTAGTGTACAGGTAATCTAGGAGTCTATAATTTCTGGTGAGATGACTTAGATACCTTTGAAATAATCCATAACAGGTGTTTTTTTTATTCCACTATGAAACCACCATATACACTGAAATCATAATTGAAGAGGTTTTCTGAGATTTTTTTCACTGATACTATATTGGTATGTAGGTCATATAGGTCATGAGTATCTGATCATTGTGGTTCTGACACCCAAGATCCCCACCAATCAGCCAATTTGAGAAGGCACCGGGGCTCACTTGTAGTACTACAGCCTTCTCGCAACTTTCCTACTCCATGTGATGTGACGTTCCATAGTCACATGGCCTAGACACAGCTCAACCCAATTGAAATGGTCTGAGAGAAGGCCGCGGTGCTACTGCAAGTGGCACTGCCTTCTCAAACAGCTGATCCGTGGGGTTCCCTGTTGTCGGACCCCCACAGATCAGATATTGGTGACCTGTCCAGAGTATAGGTCATCAGTATAAAAATCTTGGAAAACCCCTTTAGAATTATGTCTATAGCTTTCTCCGTAGTCCTGTTTGCTGATGTTGCTGTAATCATGTAGTTCACAGGAAGCCCCCAAAAGAGAGAAGACTGATCTCCTATCTGTAACATCCCAGAGTATGTCACTAAACTCTTTTCCC
The DNA here is from genome assembly GCF_905171765.1 of Bufo bufo. Classification (NCBI taxonomy): domain Eukaryota; kingdom Metazoa; phylum Chordata; class Amphibia; order Anura; family Bufonidae; genus Bufo; species Bufo bufo. The sequence goes on along the minus strand of NC_053397.1, from coordinate 188,519,607 downwards.
CCTGCCTCATAATGTTAGGTATATGCATATTGTCATCTGGTATACGTTTGCATCACTCTCTCCATAATGTGCATTTTCCATGACTGTTTAATATATATTTGCTGTAATTTCCATGTACACCAGCAGGTGGTAGCAATATGTAAGCAGACCATAGCTAGTTAATAGACCTAGATTGGAATAGACCATTCCAGGCTAGCTCCCCCCTATCTGAGGAGGAGTGGACTGTTCCCATATCCTACTTCAGGGGGAGGAAAGAAAGTTCTAGGCAGTGTGAGCCACCCCCCTGCTGGGGTAGGCTGTGTTAGTAGGAGCTCCCAGAAACAGGGACCCCAACCTAGGATCCAAGCCTCGGCTGAGGCCCAAGATCAACCTTCCCAGCCTGAGTCCCTTACCTCAGCTGGTGGACAAGAAAGCAGCCCTTCACAGACATATAGATCTCCAGGAAGAAGACATCATACCCTGCGAGCAGTCCTGTAAGTAAAGATCCTAAGACAAAGAGAAGATAATTACCTCACCAGCTAGTCAGACCCAAACTAAGCAGACTAAAGACAGAGCAGAAGATAGATACCTGCCAGTTTCTCTAGGCATATGATCAGATGCAGAATACATATAAATTCCTGCCACATATTGCCAAAACCTGCTGGGACCCTAGACTAAAGCTGTAACTTGTATGGATCAAAGCTGCATATCATACCACCAAGTAAAGACAAGTTGGACCCTATTATCTGTGTGGAATCCCATCATTCCTCAGTTACTCCTATTAACCGCACTCATTTTGTTGCATGTGAGCCAGGATACAGGAGTCCAGCCGTACCACAGGTAGGAGACACCGTTGACACTACCATATCTGCTATACAGAGACATTATCCCCCTCTGGCATTCCTCACCTGGTACGTGCGCTATAACATCTTAAAGGGCCCTGCTACAGTACCTGCGCAAGCTGCAACTGGCGTCACAAACTTATACACATATAAATTGACCCAATGCATAGCATCCCCACTGACCCAGTGTCCTGCTCATTGCATCAAGTGGCGTCACGAACAGGATCGGATTGAATTGTGTGTCCATCCCTAACAACAGAACTGCATCCAATTGTGCGCAAAAAACGGACCTAAACCGTATGTTTCACAGTATTAGCAAAGCTGAAGATTGTACAAAGATCGCTAAAAAGTGACTTTCTTACTTGTATTGTTGTGCCAAGAAAGCGCTGGCCGTGCGCTCCTGCATACAAAGAGTTAATTCGGCATTGTGGAATTCGCCATATTCGTTTAAAATGGCGCCTCATCTTCATGCCCAAAGACAAAGGAACAAAGGAACACCCTCTCAAGAGCGTGAAAATGCTGTCTATGCCCCCCAGAAGCGGGAAAAACTAGCAACACCCCCTCAAGAAAGGCGCAAAGATGTCGAAACGCCCCTTCAGGAGCGGGAAAAATAGAGACTGCCCACCATGAACTTTCTATTGTGGACCGATGTGATAAAGTCTTCACCCCCTGGGCTGCACCCTCAGAACCTGCTATTTGCCGGAGGGAAGAAGACATCAAGATGGCGCTTCCCCAACCTCGGTGGAACCAGATGGCGATTTGTGGAGAAGCCGTCTATGAGGAGCGTCCAACTGAGATAAAAGTTTTCCAGATTGTCCAGAAGACTGGGCCCTCCGTATTCACTGCTATCCCGGAGGCTGTGGATTCCTCCCTGCCAATGAGAGCAAGACCGCCTACCTTACCGAGCATCTCTGAGGTCCCGGTTCCTGCTGCACAAGGCTCTGACCTGATGGAGTTCTCGGAGACCGCGGATTCCTCCGCCTTGTCAAGCGCCCCCGCGGAAGGTGACGTGCCACGCCAGATGGAGGTCGACGTCGAGACTGTTCCCACGGAGGACGCCGCTGACGTCGCTGCATTAGCTGTGGAGAAGCCAGTGACCCAGATGGCGCCTGAATCCCAAGAAGCACAGCAGAAAGCACCAAAATCGTCCGCCCGGCCGCAACTTCAGGTAGGAGCTGCCGCGATCCCTGAGGCCCCGGCCCGGTCCATGCCCGTTCCGCCGCCACGTCCTGTGACTCCAACACCTGCCATCAGCCTCAGGCCCGCAAAGCCACTGCCACCGACTGGTGCGGCGGAGTCCAGCCGCACAGCTACAGCCAGTTAAGCAGCCTGAACCCTGAGGTACCACATGAGATTACCGCGTTTGCCCAGACGGCCTGGGAATATAAGTCGGCCATTAAAGAGAGGGTGAAGCAGGTCCTCGACAGCCCCCAGTCAGGAGACCCCAAACTGACCCGGCGTACAGGAACTGTACTGTGGTTCTCTGTGGAACGGGGTGTAGGATTCCTGCAGGACAACCACTCAGGGACTGAAGTCTTTGTGGGCTGCCGCTCAGTAAAACGGCACTATCTACCCCAGGAAAGGCATAACCTGTATGTAGGGGACCAGGTAGAATACACCCCCATGCGGTCTATGCAGGGACTCTTTGCCGCTGGAGTCAACCTCCTGCATAAACCACTTTCTCCTGCCATTACCCCAGAGTCCTGGCAGGAGGATCCAGGCTTTGCGGGCAGGACCAGATGCCTTCAAGAAACCCCGGATGGTCGCTTACTTTTCAGAGAAAAGGCACAACCTGCACCGGCACCACTAATACCGGACCTGTCACCACCACCAACAACCTGTCACGGCTGTATGCGAGCAACAAGAGCATGCACAGAGAATAGAGCTACTGACCGGACCCAAACTAGGGAGGATAAAGGGTGACCCCTGTCAGACCCTCAAAAGCTCTCCCTATGCTGCTAAGCCCATGCCCGGATCCAAATGGTGGAAGGAGGCATGCCCGCGTACCTAAGACTGATGACCACTGTAACCCCTACAATAGTGGAAGGGGCACGGCCACCGGTGCCCTGCTCAGTATATGGAGGGAATCGTGGTCGCCTCGGATCCAGTCAGAAAACACACAGATACACAGCAATGTCTGCACACTTAGCTGAAGGGCTGCAGCCGCAGTGAAGACGGATCCAAAGACAGGCTGGCAATATCTGGAGTACTTGCTGCAGCAGAACACAGGTCCAGTGAAAGGATAGCATACAAGGGAAGATACTCAAGCAAGAGCTACAACCCAAATGAGAAATATAATCCACACCTACAATAGGAGGAGGGGGAATATAAAGGCAGGGAAATCAAACGGAGGAGAAACAGCTGGGAGGAAGGAAACAGAAAACTCCTCCCAGCTCTAGTAGTGACATCATCACAGGGGTGGAGAAACAGAGCTGTGAGAACGTCCCAAAGCTCTGGTAGTGACACAACCCTGAGGGTGGGACAAATAAATAATAGCGTATTGACCTTCAACCCTAAAGTACAGCCATGCTTTATTCCGCCTTACATGCTGCCCTGGAAGCAGCCTTCACAGTCTTCTCCAGGCCTTCCTGAGCCTCTGCAACCAGAAGTTCTGCCCCTTCCCGCATTGGCTGTGGATTCCGGTCTGCGGCAAGCTACTGCAGCGTTCTCCAGGCTGTCGGTACAGCCTATCCCTACCACAACCGGTAGAGGGCAGTGGCGCACCACTACCAACACTACCCTCAGCTACCAGCAGAGGCTAGAGCAACCTCTAATGCACTTTAGCAGCTCCAGCAGCGATGAGGACCTGGACACCTACCTGTAAGGTGTCCCCACTATAAGAAAACCAACAAGTGACATTGTTCTGGGAGCCACTCCGTGGACTGCTACCTGACGGGTGAGGACCTGTTGGCATGTTGTGTGTTTTAACCTTTTTGTTCCAGGTTGCCATTGGTTGTCCTCATCCAGATGGTCATGTCAGTATGGATTCCCCCCATCAGCACTTAACCCCCTCATTTCCAAGTTAACTGTTTTATCCCCTTTCTCAGGTTACTTGATAGCCTGTTGCTGCTATTAAACATTTTAACCCTTTGGATTACAATTAACTCTTTTGCCCTGTGGATTGCAAAGAACTTTTATCAATTTCCAGAGGATTCTGCAACTTCAAGCACTTCTAGGAATAAGGACTCAAGTTCTTGTTGAGCCTATCCTTGCACTTAATAAATTTTCACTATTTTATATAACATGTTTTATAGTAACATAAAAGCTTGCACCCAAAGAAAAGACTCAAACGTGATACCTGAGCTCTTTGTGATTGTCCTATTATAATAATTTTGCACTAGTAACAAGTTTACTGTTATGTAACGTTTAAGTATCCTGCCCATTGTGTGTATTGTCATTCTTGATGCCACAATGTGAATTTATGCACTATTCCGAATGATTGCACTTAACCATTGCACTTAACCAAAATGTAGCAACTTACTTAAAGTGTGCCTTTTTTACAGCTCTTGTTCTTTCCCCCCTTTGTACGGACTGTCTTCATAGGGACGCTGAATACTAATGGCCTACACCCGGTGATATATACCCTTAGGTACCCAGGGTAGGACCAAGTGGTAAGTCCAGACAGATCCAATTACTTCACAGGTACCTCTGCTGCTTCGGGAATCGTTAGAAGCCCTAGGCTGCTCCTTCCCGCTTGTTTTATGTTCCGGATTGTTCCCATCCGGAGGTGTCTCATTTCCAGGAGCGCACAGGATTAAAGACCCGCCTACTGTGACATTGCCAGAAGACATGGAGACGATAAATACCTCCCTTTCTGAGCGTTTGCCTAAGGTATGGTACCTCAAGCCTTAGAGCCTTATATTTAGCTTCCTCATAGACATCATAGTGATCGTGCTATAAGCCAAATTTCTTCAGGCTATGATGCAGGGAAGGGAATACAGGATAAAGTCACCCTTTCATTTGCAGGCTTTGCATTACATAATGGTGGGATTACGGAGTAAAGACACCCCCATGCTTTCTTTGATGTTTTAGGGCCAGAACATACAAAGTCAGTCAGCGATGTTTGCTTTGTGCAGTTATAGGTTCACTGGTTATACCAAGAGAAGGAAACTGTAGGTTGGACACCTTACTCTAGCGGGCAGGAACCTCGAGGAAACCGTTATATGTTTTGTCTATGTAATGTCTTATATGTGAAACTCACGCAGCACTTTGTATTATATTGGGTACCCAGAGCTTATTCCTCAACCGTCTAACATGGAGGATGGCTTCCCTTAAAGTAATGGGGTATGTAACATCCCAGAGTATGTCACTAAACTCTTTTCCCCCTGCCTCATAATGTTAGGTATATGCATATTGTCATCTGGTATAAGTTTGCATCACTCTCTCCATAATGTGCATTTCCATGACTGTTTAATATATATTTGCTGTAGTTTCCATGTACACCAGCAGGTGGCAGCAATATGTAAGCAGACCATAGCTAGTTAATAGACCTAGACTGGAATAGACCATTGCAGGCTAGCTCCCCCCTATCTGAGGAGGAGTGGACTGTTCCCACATCCTACTTCAGGGGGAGGAAAGAAAGTTCTAGGCAGTGTGAGCCACCCCCCTGCTGGGGTAGGCTCTGTTAGTAGGAGCTCCCAGAAACAGGGACCCCAACCTAGGATCCAAGCCTCGGCTGAGGCCCAAGATCAACCTTCCCAGCCTGAGTCCCTTACCTCAGCTGGTGGACAAGAAAGCAGCCCTTCACAGACATATAGATCTCCAGGAAGAAGACATCATACCCTGCGAGCAGTCCTGTAAGTAAAGATCCTAAGACAAAGAGAAGATAATTACCTCACCAGCTAGTCAGACCCAAACTAAGCAGACTAAAGGCAGAGCAGAAGATAGATACCTGCCAGTTTCTCTAGGCATATGATCAGATGCAGAATACATATAAATTCCTGCCACATATTGCCAAAACCTGCTGGGACCCTAGACTAAAGCTGTAACTTGTATGGATCAAAGCTGCATATCATACCACCAAGTAAAGACAAGTTGGACCCTATTATCTGTGTGGAATCCCATCATTCCTCAGTTACTCCTATTAACCACACTCATTTTGTTGCATGTGAGCCAGGATACAGGAGTCCAGCCGTACCACAGGTAGGAGACACCGTTGACACTACTATATCTACATAGTAGAACACGTTCTAAACTGGTAGTCATCATATGACAAAGCTACCCATAATGAAAGGGATCAAAAGATATGGATGGAACTGAGCTTGAGCTAAAAAAGAGCTGGTGAGTAAGGGCTCTTTCACACCTGCGTTCTTTTCTTCCGGCATAGAGTTCCGTCGTCGGGGCTCTATGCCGGAAGAATCCTGATCAGGATTATCCTAATGCATTCTGAATGGAGAGTAATCCGTTCAGGATGCATCAGGATGTCTTCAGTTCCGGTACGGAACGTTTGTTGGCCGGAGAAAATACCGCAGCATGCTGCGCTTTTTGCTCCGGCCAAAAATCCGGAACACTTGCCGCAAGGCCGGATCCGGAATTAATGCCCATTGGAAGGCATTGATCCGGATCCGGCCTTAAGCTAAACGTCGTTTCGGCGCATTGCCGGAGCCGACATTTAGCTTTTTCTGAGTGGTTACCATGGCTGCCGGGACGCTAAAGTCCTGACAGCCATGGTAAGTGTAGTGGGGAGCGGGGGAGCAGTGTACTTACCGTCCGTGCGGCTCCCCGGGCGCTCCAGAGTGACGTCAGGGCGCCCCAAGCGCATGGATCACGTGATCCATGTGATCACGTCATCCATGCGCATGGGGCGCTCTGACGTCATTCTGGAGCGCCCCGGGAGCCGCACGGACTGTAAGTATACCGCTCCCCCGCTCCCCACTACTACTATGGCAACCAGGACTTTAATAGCGTCCTGGGTGCCATAGTAACACTGAAAGCATTTGGAAGACGGTTCCGTCTTCAAATGCTTTCAGTACACTTGCGTTTTTCCGGATCCGGCAGGCACCTCCGGCAACGGAAGTGCATGCCGGATCCCAACAACGCAAGTGTGAAAGAGGCCTAAGGAATATAGGGTTCATTTATTATGCGCCATCTATATAACACCTGAGCTGGCAGTAGATCTGCCTAAGTTATGTAGAGGCGCCGGCGCATCCACCTCCAGTCTAAATCTACGCCAGCTTCCTTGCTGGAGTACGTTTAAAACATTTCCTACGTCTAAAACAGGCGTACAAAATGATAAATGGGAAGGGCCTGCTGGCAGTTTCCAAATAAGTGAGTAAAAAGGAAATTTAAATTCAGATATTGTCACAGTGTAGTTCACTGTGTCATGGGGTTGCCATGTGTACTCGCTTTAGTAGCTCTGGCATACTGGCTACGGTGGATTACGTGGATGTTAGTTGCAATAAGCTACGTGTAGTTGCGGCTTCCTGTGTGTGAACTGTAGGTTCAGTTCCCTGTCAAATTCCCTCAGTGTTTTGTGGTCAGGGGCAGGGAAGCACATAGCCTTCGTGCTGCCTGAGGCAAAAATTGAACCCCCCTAATGCCAAAGTCTTGACGTAACCCCTTCCTTCTTGCCAGAGGTGTAACTTGACCAGCATGTACTTTCTATAATACCGGTGTCTTCTTATGTGGCACAAGGGTCTTTGGGCCCCCTCAGGCTCCTGAGTCCAGTAGCTGCTACCTCTGCACCCCCTATAGCTATGCCCCTGGCCGGAGGTGTAACTTGACCTGCATACTCTTTATATAATACCAGTCTCTTTTGTGGCACATTGGATTTTGGGCCCCTCAGGCTCCTGGGCCCGGTAGCGACTGCTACCTCTGCACCCCTTATAGCTACGCCCCTGGGTGCGACCGGTGAGCCCTCAGCTAAGTTCAAGGAAACAGACACAACACAAAGTAAGTTAAAATCGTTGTATACAACAGATCAAGGCCATGTGAACCATATATCGGCACATGCCCATCTGACTCACCACAAACCCATAGACAGACCCCCACATCCATAAGCATATAGCATTGTAAAGTGCATGTAATCCATCAACAATAAATAAGGCTCAAATACTTATCATAAAAATGGCGTGATGGGGGGGCGTGCGTGGTGGTCAGAAGAAAAGCCCAACGCGTATAGCCAGACTTGCTGGCTTCCTCAGGAGTGCCTGAGGAAGCCAGCAAGTCTGGCGATACGCGTTGGGCTTTTCTTCTGACCACCATGCACGCCCCCCCATCACGCCATTTTTATGATAAGTATTTGAGCCTTATTTATTGTTGATGGATTACATGCACTTTACAATGCTATATGCTTATGGATGTGGGGGTCTGTCTATAGGTTTGTGGTGAGTCAGATGGGCATGTGCCGATATATGGTTCACATGGCCTTGATCTGTTGTATACAACAATTTTAACTTACTTTGTGTTGTGTCTGTTTCCTTGAATAAATTTGTAATATTTTAGATGTGCGGCTCCTGTTTCGGTATTCTTGTTCTTTTTCTTTGTTACATTGTGTACTACATACCGTGAGTCGGCACTCTTCCCCTTTTTTTATTTTTGGATGTGCCCCCATTTTTTTAATTGCACCCTCAGCTAAGTTCATCCCCCACCATCAGGGTCTCTGTGAAGAACGGGGCTCACTTAGTCTCCACAGTCTGAGTTTGGCCCCAAATCAAACCGGTGCACTTGGTCCAGTGGTATTATCTGCCACTATATCCTTACCTGCTGCTCCAGCTTTCTGTCATGTCCGTATCTCACGTTAATAAAGTATTTGTTTTGGTCCCTGCCTTTTTGTCTGATTACTTGCCTTCTTGTTGTATTCCTGATGGATGTTCTAGGGGTCCGAATGACCCCAGTAGAACATGACAGATATGACCCCTTTAAGGTTGGATTATGACAACAATCCCCTTTGGAGCCATTTAATGTATTTTTAATTTTTTTTTGCTTTTTACCTTTTTGTCCCTATAATAAGACAAACCAACTCTTTCTAACATTGATGCCAGGAATATGGATTTACTGTTAATCCTTACTAAACATAGAATGCAATTGTCACTAAATCAAATGGAAGTGGCTAAGGGAAATATAATGAAGAGCCATTTACCAAATCTCTTTTGTTGATCCTGCTGTGCTGCCAAGCAGTGTACTATTATGAGTGAATGCGATGAAGCACTGACAGCAGTTTATGAAACAAAAATACAAAGATTATAAAGGTGCTTTCATGTCACGTAGTCTGTACAGCTGCATTTCATCTCAGATAAGATGGAAAAATTATACAGAAAAGCTGAACCTGCTGCCAAAATACATGGTGTCCCTGCACCATGTTTGGACAATGAAAAATTAGGACTAGTTAAAAGAGAGACCATGTGAATGGCATGGGTCCATTTTCATATCTTATAGCCTCGATAACACTAAATAAAAATGCCTTTGAAATCACTGATCTTTGTTGCAATTATTCCTCCCCAGAGAGAGTCCTAAGGAGGGAGACCACATGTTTCATGATTTGCAGTCTACAGTTTTATCAATTTTTTTACTCTTGAAATTACAAGAATGCTGTAAGATTGCAGCTCTGAAGCCTGCAGAATTTTAAATTCAGCTCTGGACCATAAAACAAATTGTAACCCAGGTTCAGTACAAAATGAGTAATGCAACAGTCAGTACACATTATGATTTTTTAAAGATGAATGTATGCTGAAATGCAGGTGCGTTGCTAGGGTCTCAAAAGATCCGGGGCTCAAGCCGCAATGCATATGTGCCATATTCTTGAAAGATCCGCCCTGTCCCCTCCCACCCACATATTCACGCCTTAGCACTAGAAACAGATCATTATTTTTATCCAATTCCGCCTGAGATTCATTTTTTAGACAGAAAAAAGTCCTGCATGCAGGACTTTTTTCCACCTAAAAAAAAAAAAAAGATCTCTGATGGAAATGGCTAAAACGGATGCACAATGTTCATGATGGATGCACAGAATCATTTTTTTAACAGGATAATTTTTTTTTTTTCCTGTTCTTTAGAATGGATCAGAAGAACAGAAAATAAAAGGCGATGTGAATCCAGCGTTAGGATAGCGGTCTCTTTAAACTCCCCCATACACATACATACTAGCCGAGAGTGCATGGGTTTTTAGTTGGATAACAATTAAATAAATCGGGTGACTGATCCACGACAATACCACACTTCCAACCTTTGTGCATGCTTCTTCTTTTTCTTTTTTTTTTTTAATCTGTTTGTTATTATATTCTGAGATTCAAAATGTTTTTATTTTTTCTGTTGATGCAGCTGTATGAGGCTTATTTTTTGTATTATGAATAGGGATGAGCGAACCCGAACTGTATAGTTCGGGTTCGTACCGAATTTTGGGGTGTCCGTGACACGGACCCGAACCCGAACATTTTCGTAAAAGTTCGGGTTCGGTGTTCGGCGCTTTCTTGGCGCTTTTTGAAAGGCTGCAAAGCAGCCAATCAACAAGCGTCATACTACTTGCCCCAAGAGGCCATCACAGCCTTGCCTACTATTGGCATGGCTGTGATTGGCCAGTGCAGCATGTGACCCAGCCTCTATATAAGCTTGGGTCACGTAGCGCTGCACGTCACTCTGCTGATTCAAGCATAGGGAGAGGTTGCTGCTGCGACGTTAGGGTGAGATTAGGCAGATTAACTCCTCCAAAAGACTTCATTCTGTGATCGATCTCCAGCTGTGGATCATTGAAGTGCTGATATTGAATTGCTCACTTTTTTTAGGCTGCCCAGAGCGTTTTTATATCACTTTTTTCTGGGGTGATCGGCGGCCATTTTGTGGCTTGTGGTGCGCCAGCACAAGCTACCACCAAGTGCATTTAACCATCAATAGTGTGGTTATTTTTTGCTATATCCTACATCAGGTGCAGGCTGAGCCTGTGTCACCCAAGTGCATTTAACCATCAATAGTGTGGTTATTTTTTGGCCATATACTACATCAGGTGCAGGCTGAGCCTGTATCACCCAAGTGCATTTAACCATCAATAGTGTGGTTATTTTTTGGCCATATACTACATCAGGGGCAAGTTGAGCCTGTCACCCAGCGCCTAAAAAATATCCCTGACATTTATATTCCTCCAAATCAGTACTGTTTTAGCTGGTCAAGTTATTTGTAGTGACCGTAAAAGCACAGTTTTTGTTCTGGGTTGAAAAACTATTCCCAAATTTGCCATTCTCAAAATTAGTAGTTTCTGCTATATCAGGCCTACTTTAAATCTATCCCAAACAGGGTATATTAGATTCAAGGTGCTGATAGTGTCATTCTGAAAAACTTAACACACACGCTACAGTGCAGATACAAGTCTAATTCTGTGATTAAAGGTATACCTGTCACACAGCGCCTAAAAAATAGGCCTGACATTTATATTCCTCCAAATCAGTACTGTTTTAGCTGGTCAAATTATTTGTAGTGACCGTAAAAGCACAGTTTTTGTTCTGGGTTGAAAAACTATTCCCAAATTTGCCATTTTCAAAATTGTGGTGAACGGGAACAATGAGGAAAACATCTAGTAAGGGACGCGGACGTGGACATGGTCGTGGTGGTGTTAGTGGACCCTCTGGTGCTGGGAGAGGACGTGGTCGTTCTGCCACAGCCACACGTCCTAGTGTACCAACTACCTCAGGTCCCAGTAGCCGCCAGAATTTACAGGGATATTTGGTGGGGCCCAATGCCGTTCTAAGGATGGTAAGGCCTGAGCAGGTACTGGCATTAGTCAAGTGGTTGGCCGACAGTGCATCCAGCACGTTCACATTATCTCCCACCCAGTCTTCTGCAGAAAGCGCACAGATGGCGCATGAAAACCAAGCCCATCAGTCTGTCACATCACCCCCATGCATATCAGGGAAACTGTCTGAGTCTCAAATTATGCAGCAGTCTCTTATGCTGTTTGAAGACTCTGCTGCCAGGGTTTCCCAAGGTCATCCACCTAGCCCTTCCCCAGGGGTGGAAGAGATAGAATGCACTAACGCACAACCACTTATGTTTCCTGATGATGAGGACATGGAAATACCACCTCAGCACGTCTCTGATGATGACGAAACACAGGTGCCAACTGCTGCGTCTTTCTGCAGTGTGCAGACTGAACAGGAGGTCAGGGATCAAGACTGGGTGGAAGACGATGCAGGGGACGATGAGATCCTAGACCCCACATGGAATGAAGGTCGTGCCACTGACTTTCACAGTTCGGAGGAAGAGGCAGTGGTGAGACCGAGCCAACAGCGTAGCAAAAGAGGGAGCAGTCGGCAAAATCAGAACACCCGCCGCCAAGAGACTCCGCCTGCTACTGACCGCCGCCATCTGGGACCGAGCACCCCAAAGGCAGCTTCAAGGAGTTCCCTGGCATGGCACTTCTTCAAACAATGTGCTGACGACAAGACCCGAGTGGTTTGCACGCTGTGCCATCAGAGCCTGAAGCGAGGCATTAACGTTCTGAACCTTAGCACAACCTGCATTACCAGGCACCTGCATGCAAAGCATGAACTGCAGTGGAGTAAACACCTTAAAAACAAGGAACTCACTCAGGCTCCCCCTGCTACCTCTTCTGCTGCTGCAGCCTCGGCCTCTTCCTCCGCCTCTGGAGGAACGTTGGCACCTGCCGCCCAGCAAACATGGGATATACCACCACCACCTGCGTCACCAAGCATCTCAACCATGTCACACGGCAGCGTTCAGCTCTCCATCTCACAAACATTTAAGAGAAAGCGTAAATTCCCACCTAGCCACCCTCGATCCCTGGCCCTGAATGCCAGCATTTCTAAACTACTGGCCTATGAAATGCTGTCATTTAGGCTGGTGGACACAGACAGCTTCAAACAGCTCATGTCGCTTGCTGTCCCACAGTATGTTGTTCCCAGCCGCCACTACTTCTCCAAGAGAGCCGTGCCTTCCCTGCACAACCAAGTGTCCGATAAAATCAAGTGTGCACTGCGCAACGCCATCTGTAGCAAGGTCCACCTGACCACAGATACGTGGACCAGTAAGCACGGCCAGGGACGCTATATCTCCCTAACTGCACACTGGGTAAATGTAGTGGCGGCTGGGCCCCAGGCGGAGAGCTGTTTGGCGCACGTCCTTCCGCCGCCAAGGATCGCAGGGCAACATTCTTTGCCTCCTGTCTCCTCCTCCTCCTACTCAGCTTCCTCCTCCTCTTCTTCCACCTGCTCATCCAGTCAGCCACACACCTTCACCACCAACTTAAGCACAGCCCGGGGTAAACGTCAGCAGGCCGTTCTGAAACTCATATGTTTGGGGGACAGGCCCCACACCGCACAGGAGTTGTGGGGGGGTATAGAACAACAGAGCGACGAGTGGTTGCTGCCGGTGAGCCTCAAGCCCGGCCTGGTGGTGTGCGATAATGGGCGAAATCTCGTTGTAGCTCTGGGACTAGCCGGTTTGATGCACATCCCTTGCCTGGCGCATGTGCTGAATTTGGTGGTGCAGAAGTTCATTGGCAACTACCCCGACATGTCAGAGCTGCTGCATAAAGTGCGGGCCGTCTGTTCGCGCTTCCGGCGTTCACACCCTGCCGCTGCTCGCCTGTCTGCGCTACAGCGTAACTTCGGCCTTCCCGGTCACCGCCTCATATGCGACGTGCCCACCAGGTGGAACTCCTCCTTGCACATGCTGGACAGACTGGCCTGCTGCTGCTCGCACATAGTGGAGTTTCAGCTGCAGCACGCACGGGTCAGTCGCACTGCGGAACAGCACCACTTCACCACCAATGACTGGGCCTCCATGCGAGACCTGTGTGCCCTGTTGCGCTGTTTCGAGTACTCCACCAACATGGCCAGTGGCAATGACGCCATTATCAGCGTTACAATACCACTTCTATGTCTCCTTGAGAAAACACTTAGGGCGATGATGGAAGAGGAGGTGGTCCAGGAGGAAGAGGAGGAAGAGGGGTCATTTTTAGCACTTTCAGGCCAGTCTCTTCGAAGTGACTCAGAGGGAGGTTTTTTGCAACAGCAGAGGCCAGGTACAAATGTGGCCAGACAGGGCCCACTACTGGAGGACGAGGAGGACGAGGAGGAGGTGGAGGAGGATGAGGATGAAGCATGTTCACAGCGGGGTGGCACCCAAAGCAGCTCGGGCCCATCACTGGTGCGTGGCTGGGGGGAAACACAGGACGATGACGATACGCCTCCCACAGAGGACAGCTTGTCCTTACCTCTGGGCAGCCTGGCACACATGAGCGACTACATGCTGCAGTGCCTGCGCAACGACAGCAGAGTTGCCCATATTTTAACGTGTGCGGACTACTGGGTTGCCACCCTGCTGGATCCCCGGTACAAAGACAATGTGCCCACCTTACTTCCTAAACTGGAGCGTGATAGGAAGATGCGCGAGTACAAGCGCACGTTGGTAGACTCGGTACTGAGAGCATTCCCAAATGTCACAGGGGAACCAGTGGAAGCCCAAGACGAAGGCAGAGGAGGAGCAAGAGGTCGCCAACGCAGCTGTGTCACGGCCAGCTCCTCTGAGGGCAGGGTTAGCATGGCAGAGATGTGGAAAAGTTTTGTCACCACGCCACAGCTAACTGCACCACCACCTGATACGGAACGTGTTAGCAGGAGGCAACATTTCACTAACATGGTGGAACAGTACCTGTGCACACCCCTCCACGTACTGACTGATGGTTCGGCCCCATTCAACTTCTGGGTCTCCAAATTGTCCACGTGGCCAGAGCTAGCCTTTTATGCCTTGGAGGTGCTGGCCTGCCCGGCGGCCAGCGTTTTGTCTGAACGTGTATTCAGCACGGCAGGGGGCGTCATTACAGACAAACGCAGCCGCCTGTCTACAGCCAATGTGGACAAGCTGATGTTCATAAAAATGAACCAGGCATGGATCCCACAGGACCTGTCCATCCCTTGTGCAGATTAGACATTAACTACCTCCCCTTAACCATATATTATTGTACTCCAGGGCACTTCCTCATTCAATCCTATTTTTATTTTCATTTTACCATTATATTGCGGGGCAACCAAAAGTTGAATGAACCTCTTCTCTGTCTGGGTGCCGGGGCCTAAATATGTGACAGTGGCCTGTTCCAGCTGTGGGTGACGTGAAGCCTGATTCTCTGCTATAACATGAAGACTGATTCTGTGCTGACATGAAGTCAGATTCTCTGTTACGGGACCTCTCTCCTCTGTCTGGGTGCCGGGGCCTAAATATGTGACAGTGGCCTGTTCCAGTGGTGGGTGACGTGAAGCCTGATTCTCTGCTATGACATGAAGACTGATTCTGTGCTGACATGAAGCCAGATTCTCTGTTACGGGACCTCTCTCCTCTGTCTGGGTGCCAGGGCCTAAATGTGTGACAGTGGCCTGTTCCAGTGGTGGGTGACGTGAAGCCTGATTCTCTGCTATGACATGAAGACTGATTCTGTGCTGACATGAAGCCAGATTCTCTGTAACGGGACCTCTCTCCTCTGTCTGGGTGCCAGGGCCTAAATGTGTGACAGTGGCCTCTTCCAGTGGTGGGTGACGTGAAGCCTGATTCTCTGCTATGACATGAAGACTGATTCTGTGCTGACATGAAGCCAGATTCTCTGTTACGGGACCTCTCTCCTCTGTCTCGGTGCCGGGGACTAAATATGTGACAGTGGCCTGTTCCAGTGGTGGGTGACGTGAAGCCTGATTCTCTGCTATGACATAAAGACTGATTCTGTGCTGACATGAAGCCAGATTCTCTGTTACGGGACCTCTCTCCTCTGTCTGGGTGCCGGGGCCTAAATATGTGACAGTGGCCTGTTCCAGTGGTGGGTGACGTGAAGCCTGATTCTCTGCTATGACATGAAGACTGATTCTCTGCTGACATGAAGCCAGATTCTCTGCTATGGCATGAAGAGACTGATTCTCTGCTGACATGAAGCCAGATTCTCTGCTATGGGATGAAGAGACTGATTCTCTGCTGATGTGAAGCCAGATTCTCCTCTATGGGACCTCTGTCCAATTGATATTGGTTAATTTTTATTTTTTTTATTTTAATTTTAATTAATTTCCCTATCCACATTTGTTTACAGGGGATTTACCTACATGTTGCTGCCTTTTGCAGCCCTCTAGCTCTTTCCTGGGCTGTTTTACAGCCTTTTTAGTGCCGAAAAGTTTGGGTCCCCATTGACTTCAATGGGGTTCGGGTTCGGGACGAAGTTCGGGTCGGGTTCGGATCCCGAACCCGAACATTTCCGGGAAGTTCGGCCGAACTACTCGAACCCAAACATCCAGGTGTTCGCTCAACTCTAATTATGAACTGTTTTCATTCTGAGGTACCTGCAACTTTTTGATCACTTTTTCTGTGTTTTTGGTGGGGACAGATGGGATATGACTCTTACTGGCATTCACCATACATTATAAATAAGACATTTATTTTATAAAATGACTAATTAAAGCTTGAGTGACATGTGCCCACAGTCACATCACAGGGCACTGGTGGCGTGACAGAAGGAGCCCCCTCCCTCTGTTTAACCGAACAAATGTGTTCACATACAACCCCTTAACGCTTATGATGTACAGTTCTGTCATATAGTTTTTAATGGCTAGAATCTGTTGGCTGTCATTTGAGGTCTTAGATGGGGTGTTTCATCTAGAGGCTTTCTGGGGGATATGCTTGTAGATAAAGGGTGCCACAGGCAGAGTCATTTACCCAGGCCCCTTCCATAACTTATTGGAGTGATCTTGGAATTATCAGGGACCATCAGGGGCGTACATAGAAATCACTGGGCCCCATAGCAAGAATCTGACTTGGGCCCCCTAACCCCGCCCACTGTCCTGGCTCCTCCCCCTGCCACACCCCCATTTGCCAATAAAGAAATGTATACTTGACCTACTGAAACCGTTATGGCACAATCAGGGGTACAGGGTGTGGGCATGGCACGATCAGGGGTACAGGGTGTGGGCATGGCAGGATCAGGGGTACAGGGTGTGGGCATGGCACGATCAGGGGTACAGGGTGTGGGCATGGCACGATCAGGGGTACAGGGTGTGGGCATGGCACGATCAGGGGCGCATGGTGTGGGCATGGCACGATCAGGGGCGCAGGGTGTGGGCATGGCACGATCAGGGGCGCAGGGTGTGGGCATGGCACGATCAGGGGCGCAGGGTGTGGGCATGGCACGATCAGGGGTGCTGCTGATGGTCTCCACTGATGGCAGATGTGAAGAGGGTCACCACAGGGTTAGGGTGAATGGGGGTAATTAGGGCAGATGTCAGGGAGCAGAAGCATCACCTCCTCCCCCTCTGCGGAATAACATTCACCCAGCTCTGACATGGCACAGATCAGAGCAGCTACAACCCAGAGCAGCCCTAGACGCATCCTTCATACATAATCACTCAGCCCCGGGCACAGGGGACAGGGCAGTGGCAGGAGGCAGCTTCACCCTGGTGGCAGTGGACATGAGCCCGGCTCCTTTGTGTGTCTGAGCCTGTGCAGGCACTGGCAGGCAGACGCAGTGACACGGCAGGACAGGACGAACGAACGGTACTTGTTCTGAATCTGACTTACTTCAGTTCAGGCCAGCCAGGGACACAGCCGGTGCTTCAGTTCAGAACCTGCCTTCTTCTTCTTCGTCTCTACTCCTCAGCTGGCACTACTCTGGCGGCGAAGTTCGAGCCGATTCTCCCGCCCCCTTGCGCCACTGGCCAATCAGCAGCTGCCTCAACAGAGTTGCCTTGTGCTGATTGGCCAGCGGCTCGAGTGCTACATGCAGGGCTGGTTTGATCCTGATTCCGTGTAAGCAGACTGTCAGGATCAGGTCAGGAGGAGGTCAGGTCAGGATCAGGTCAAACGGGGGGGGGGGGGGGCCCACTTCGGCTTGGCGGCGATTGCGGAAGATGAGTTGGGGCTGGAGAAAAGCAGCCGCATAGCCGGCTGCATGTAATGAGTGGGCGGGGCCAAATAGTGTGGGCGGGGCCTTCTCTGCGCTACGGGCCCCCCAGTGCCGCGGGCCCCATAGCAGTGGCGTGGTCTGCCTCTATGGGCGGTACGCCACTGGGGACCATCTTTACATTAGTGTATATATTTATTAGACTTAGTAGAAATATATTGTAAGTCTGCTTTTTGGTCCCACATACTGTAATTCCAAGATCATTTCAATCTAGTATGGAGGGAAAGTGGAGTGAATGACATTTGCCTGTAGGAATCACTCTCCCCACCTTTCGAAAATAAAGAGTGTAGCCTGTATTGTGTCCACAACCTTCCCCTGTAATGTGCAGTAGCCGTCCTGCTGCCGGTGCCCTCATCCACCCCCTCCAGAAACATCCCAACCACCACATTCCCAAGAACACAGTTGTAGCACTTACACTGTGGTTGGCTGTGTCTGGCTTTTTTCATGGTGTGACAGAGCCGGCCAGCGCTTCTCGCGTGCTCTCTGTCAGCGTGCAGGAGGAGGCTCTGATTAGTGGAGCAGCAGCAATAAGAGAAGCCTGCTGACTGCTCCTCCACCAATAAGCGTAGGTATTGCAGAAGAAAGTGAGGAGCACTGCTTGTCTCCTCTCTGCGAACTATTAATGTATCACACTGTGCCCTGCGACTGCCATAACATTCCGGCCCTGGACTAAACATCCGGGGCTCAAGCCCCGAATGTTTTGACCTGGCAACGCCCCTGCTGAAATGTTCACTTTAAAGGGAATCTGTCAGTATGTTTCATAGACTATTAGCTAGTCTAATTATCACGCCCCCTTCCCCTCGTGCCCCATAGCAGCTCCTTGGTCTGCATTTATTGTAGGTACGCCACTGCCTTCACGCCAGCCTGAGATCCAGAGCATCTCTTTAAGATGCTAGTAACGGATCTTCTGGCACCCAGACTGGGTACCTCCGTTGATGGATGCTCCTAGTGCTTCCCGAGGACTCCAAGCACTTCACTTTACACCGTAAGCACTGCCAACCCCACGAACCGCCGCAGCTTGGTTGGGATCGTGCCGTCTTCAACCCACCCTGGGCCCAAGAGCAGAATCCAGCTTCTAGTGGGTAGAACCATGTTGTAATCCCAGGGGAGTATAATACCGATATCAATTCCCAGAGTAAATTTAGCTGTTCCACCCACACATGAGACGAGACTCTATGTTGAGGGTAAAACAGGAACTGACTTTATTGAAGACCAACTCAGTATACAGTATATACTATTCAAGAAGTCTGACAACATAAATCAATCAACCATGAACAGCATAAAACAGACATCCCCCACCAGTATCTTAATGAATTAATAGGAAGAGAGGAGATACATGGGATGGGATTATCTCCTGAGTGTATCATAGGGTGATCTATTCATCTACATCGGAGTCGGCTACTCCTAGAGTCAGTTATCTTAATCCCATCACTAACTGTCACTACTAGAGCTTGGAGGAGTTCTCACTGCTCTGTTTCTCCGCCCCTGTGATGAAGTCTTTACTTTCTGTTTCCTTCCTCCCAGCTGTTCCTCCTGCGTTTGATTTCCCTGCCTTTAAATCACCCCTCCTCCTATTGTAGGGCGTGGATTATATTTCTCATTTCAGTTGTAGCTCTTGCTTGAGTATCTTCACTTGTAGCTATCAGTTCACTGGACCTGTGTTCTGCTGCAGCAAGCACTCCGGATATTGCCAGCTGTCCTTGGATCCGTCTTCTCTGCGGCTGCAGCTCCTTCAGCTAAGTGTGCAGACATTGTTGTGTACCTGGTTATTTTCTGACTGGATCTGAGGTGGCCACGGTTCCCTCCATATACTGAGCATTTTTGCTTGTGTCCCCACTCCTCTGGTAAGGAGGAGCAGAGGGTGCTCAGACTTGGGCTTTTTCGCTGCCATCAGGGGATCCCTCCCTTCGATCCGTGGAAAGATTTTTTGTGGCCCTGGGGCAGATATATGATGACCCGGATCGTGTTGCTCTGGCCGAATCTAATTTACGTGTTTTATGCCAGAACAAACTGTCTGCGGAGCTTTATTGTTCTGAATTTCGGAGATGGGCAGCTGATTCAGGTTGGAATGATGCTGCACTCCGGAGTCAGTTCTGTCATGGTCTCTCAGAGAGATTGAAAGATGCGTTTGCTTTCAATGAGAGACCAACGTCCTTAGAGTCTGCCATGTCATTGGCGGTACGCCTTGACAGGCGTCTAAGAGAAAGAAACAAGACCTCTCTGTCCAGCCATTGTCAGTCTAGGGGCAATGGTGCGGACTCATTCAGTGTGCAGGGTCCTCATCCTGTCTCGCTCCCCTCTGAGGAGGAGCCCATGCAGCTAGGTCGACTTGCCCCTGATAAAAGAGGATTTAGTCCTCAGAGTATGGTGTGTTTTTGTTGTGGGGGCATAGGTCATTTGGCAAATGTTTGTCCGTCTAGGAGATTCTTGAACTGTACTAAGAGCGATAATAAAAGAAAAACCTCAAAAGGTAAATCATCAGGTTCTGCTTCATCTGCTACTTTGGGCAAAGTTGATGTAGGAATTGATGCTTTTCCTCTGACCTGCAGTTCCCGTTTTCTCCTGTCTGCCAGGGTGGCGCTAGAGAGCAAAGTCCTTTCTTGTGAGATTTTTGTCGATAGTGGAGCTGCCGTCAATCTTATTGACACTCAATTTGTAGCCATGCATGGTTTTCAGGTTTGCACATTAGAAAAGGATGTACCTGTTTTTGCTATTGACTCTGCTCCACTCTCACAGAGATCTCTGAAGGGCATTGTTCACAATATCCGGCTAGCTGTAGGTGACACTCATGTGGAGGATATATCTTGTTTTGTCCTTAACGGATTGCCTTCTCCTCTAGTTTTGGGGTTACCCTGGCTCACTAGACATAACCCCACTATTGATTGGCAAGGAAGGCAAATAAATGAGTGGAGTGACTTTTGTAGAGAGAATTGTCTCACAGCGACTTTTGCAGAGGTGTCTACTAAAACTGTGCCATCATTTCTCTCAGATTTCTCGGACGTGTTTTCCGAGAGCGGTGTTCAGGAGCTACCTCCTCACCGGGAGTTTGACTGTCCCATTAACCTCATTCCCGGCGCCAAGCTGCCAAAAGCACGCCTCTACAATCTCTCACAACCGGAAAGAATCGCAATGCAAACTTATATCTCCGAGAGTCTCGATAAGGGGCATATTCGTCCCTCAAAGTCACCTGTGGCCGCGGGTTTTTTTTTGTTAAAAAAAAAGAGGGCTCTCTGAGACCTTGCCTAGATTTTAGGGAGCTGAACCGTATCACGATTCGCGATCCCTATCCCCTTCCTCTGATCCCGGACCTCTTCAACCAAATTGTTGGGGCCAAGGTTTTTTCCAAATTGGATTTGAGAGGCGCGTACAACCTGGTCAGGGTCAGAGAGGGGGATGAATGGAAAACGGCCTTTAATACCCCTAAAGGGCATTTCGAGAATCTCGTTATGCCTTTCGGCCTGATGAATGCTCCGGCCGTCTTTCAGCATTTTGTTAATAGTATTTTCTACCATTTAATGGGGAAATTTGTATTGGTGTATCTTGATGATATTTAGATTTTTTCCCCTGATGTTCAGACCCATCAGGATCATCTTTTTCAGGTTCTGCAGATTCTGCGGGAAAATAAATTGTACGCCAAGCTGGAGAAATGTCTTTTTATGGTATCGGAGATTCAATTTCTGGGTTTTCTCCTCTCTGCTTCTGGTTTTCGCATGGATCCGGAGAAGGTCCGTGCTGTACTTGAGTGGGAGCTTCCTGAGAATCAGAAGGCATTGATGCGCTTTCTGGGTTTTGCGAACTATTACAGAAAGTTCATTTTGAATTATTCCTCTGTTGTCAAACCCCTTACTAACATGACAAAAAAGGGGGCGGATTTTTCCTCTTGGTCGGAGGAGGCGCTTGCAGCCTTTTCTAAGATTAAAGAGAGTTTTGCGTCTGCTCCCGTCTTGGTGCATCCCGATGTTTCCTTACCTTTTATTGTTGAGGTGGATGCTTCCGAGGTGGGTGTGGGTGCAGTTTTGTCCCAGGGCCCTTCTCCTGCCAAATGGCGACCCTGTGCCTTTTTCTCTAAAAAACTCTCCCCGGCAGAGAGAAACTATGATGTGGGAGATAGGGAGTTGTTGGCCATCAAGTTGGCTTTCGAGGAATGGCGCCATTGGTTGGAGGGGGCCAGGCACCCTATCACCGTTTTTACCGACCATAAGAATCTGGCATACTTGGAGTCGGCCAGGCATATGAATCCGAGACAGGCCAGATGGTCTCTGTTCTTCTCCAGATTCAATTTTGTCGTTACATTCCGACCTGGGATCAAAAATGTGAAGGCTGATGCTCTCTCTCGCTGTTTTCCGGGAGGAGGAAACTCCGAGGACCCGGGTCCCATTTTGGCGGAGGGGGTAGTTGTTTCTGCTCTATATTCCGATTTGGAGGCCGAGGTCCAGGCTGCCCAGACTGAGGCACCTGCCCGTTGTCCTTCTGGGAAGTTGTTCGTGCCTCCTGAGCTACGTCACAAACTCTTCAAGGAGCATCATGATACGGTTCTTGCTGGTCACCCCGGGAGTAGAGCCACGGTAGATCTCATTGCTCAGAGATTTTGGTGGCCGGCTCTTCGTAAGTTGGTGGAGGGTTTTGTGGCTGCTTGTGAGACGTGCGCTCGCGCTAAGGTCCCTCGTTCGCGGCCTTCAGGTTCCCTTCTCCCGTTACCCATACCTTCCCGTCCTTGGACACACCTGTCCATGGACTTTATCACGGATCTTCCTCGTTCCTCGGGGAAGTCGGTGATCCTGGTGGTGGTGGACCGTTTTAGCAAGATGGCTCATTTCGTACCTTTCCCTGGTTTACCCAATGCTAAAACGTTGGCGCAAGCTTTTGTCGACCATATTGTTAAATTGCACGGCATTCCCTCTGATATTGTTTCCGATAGAGGCACGCAGTTTGTGTCCAGGTTCTGGAAGGCTTTCTGTTCTCGCCTGGGGGTTCGGCTGTCCTTCTCTTCTGCTTTTCACCCGCAGTCGAATGGTCAGACTGAGCGCCTCAATCAGAATCTGGAGACATATTTGCGCTGTTTTGTGGCAGAGAACCAGAAGGATTGGTGTTCATTTCTCCCTCTTGCTGAGTTTGCTCTGAACAACCGTCGTCGGGAATCTTCTGATAAGTCACCATTCTTTGGTGCATATGGGTTCCATCCGCAGTTTGGGACATTCTCGGGAGGGGCTCTTTCTGGTTTACCTGAGGAGGAGAGATTTTCCTTGTCTTTGTCTACCATTTGGCAAAATATTTAGAGTAATCTTAGAAAGATGAGTGAGAAGTATAAGCTTGTGGCTGATAAGAGACATGTGCCTGGTCCGGACCTGAATGTGGGTGATCTGGTGTGGTTGTCTACAAGAAATATTAAACTGAAGGTTCCCTCCTGGAAATTGGGTCCCAAGTTTATTGGGCCTTATAAAATCTTGTCAGTCATCAATCCTGTTGCCTTCCGTCTTGATCTTCCACGGGTTTGGAAGATACATAATGTATTTCACAGATCTCTCTTAAAACCATATGTCCAGCCCACGGTACCCTCCTCTTTGCCTCCTCCTCCGATTTTGGTTGATGGCAATCTGGAGTTTGAGGTTTCCAGAATTGTGGACTCTCGCATTGTCCGCGGTTCTCTTCAGTACCTCGTTCATTGGAAGGGTTATGGTCCTGAGGAGAGGATGTGGGTTCCGGTGTCGGACATTAAAGCCACTCGCCTCATCAGGGCATTTCATAGGGCTCATCCTGAGA
This sequence comes from Bufo bufo, assembly GCF_905171765.1. NCBI lineage: Eukaryota > Metazoa > Chordata > Amphibia > Anura > Bufonidae > Bufo > Bufo bufo. The sequence continues at coordinate 188,496,150 of NC_053397.1, read as the reverse complement.
AGGTGGGTCCTGGGTGTCCGGAGTCCACCCGTAGAGGGGGGGGTACTGTCACTACTAGAGCTTGGAGGAGTTCTCACTGCTCTGTTTCTCCGCCCCTGTGATGAAGTCTTTACTTTCTGTTTCCTTCCTCCCAGCTGTTCCTCCTGCGTTTGATTTCCCTGCCTTTTAAATCACCCCTCCTCCTATTGTAGGGCGTGGATTATATTTCTCATTTCAGTTGTAGCTCTTGCTTGAGTATCTTCACTTGTAGCTATCAGTTCACTGGACCTGTGTTCTGCTGCAGCAAGCACTCCGGATATTGCCAGCTGTCCTTGGATCCGTCTTCTCTGCGGCTGCAGCTCCTTCAGCTAAGTGTGCAGACATTGTTGTGTACCTGGTTATTTTCTGACTGGATCTGAGGTGGCCACGGTTCCCTCCATATACTGAGCAGGGCACCGGTGGCCGTGCCCCTTCCACTATTGTAGGGGTTACAGTGGTCATCATTCTTAGGTACGCGGGCATGCCTCGTTCCGCCATTTGGATCCGGGCATGTGCTTTAGCAGCATAGGGAGAGCTTTGAGGGTCTGACAGGGGTCACCCTTTATCCTCCCTAGTTTGGGTCCGGTCAGTAGCTCTTTTTACTGTGTATACTCTTGTTGCTCACATACAGCCGTGACACTAACACAATCAGTGGGAGTCTCAGTGCAGAGTTAACCCTTTTTGTGTTACTGGATTCACACCCTGCAACTTTAATGGGCAATAGGAAATATGTGGCATATAAACTCCACACATAAATCAGGGTTCATAGTTCCTTGTAACCCCTAAAAGTCTGAGGGGGTCTCCATAGTTCTGGGTCCATGGTCCGTAGGAAGGAGGCTAGCCGTCAGGCTTCTCCAGCAGCACCAGTGACGGTTCAGTCCGTCACATTTCTCCCCTCCCAACAGTAGTCTAACCAGGTACCTGACCTCCTGACGGTCGGTGCCTGAGTATCCCACCTATAAACAAACACTGGTCCTGTTGAACTCTGGGGCCTGGCTCTGTTCTATATGTCCCCAGCTTTTCAGTGGGCGTCTGCTACTCTTGCTGCATTGTTGCTGAGTAGTGGGACCGACCGTCTCCCCTCTCAGTGATGCTTGTTGCTGCAGGGACGAGGGACCTACAATCTCCTCTCCCTGTGATGCTGACTGCCGCTGGGGAGAGAGACCGGTTGTCTGCTCTCCCAATAACATACTTGGCCGCTGGGGAGTAGGACCGACTGTCCCTACTCTCGGGAACTCTGGATGTAGTTGTGGATCTGGGCCGGCTGCCCAGCACCCCTGAAGGGCCGGTAGAGAGACCTCGGTCCCATCTCTACTCGCTGACTGGGGGTCCTCCCAGGAACAGTCTATGAGGTCCCTTACCTCTGCAGCTGGTAGTGAATCAGGGGATACCTCAGTTGGGTCTTCCCAGCTGTAGGGTTGTAGGTCTGGGACTTCCACCCAGCTCTCCTGCAGTGTATATTGGGGCAGAATTGAGCTGAGCAGGTATTGGTAATCCTGATCTAGCTCCCACTCCATTGTCACTAGAGATGCCAGGTCTTGTCTCACCTCTCTTGCTGTAGCCCAATCATGCATAGCCTCCCTGTAGTCATAGATATCCTAGAATCGGGACTCTCCAGCATCTCCGAACTCTGGTTCTGCAAAGGCCTCAAACAAAATCCTCACCCTCGGGCCTGTTGTGCTCAACCAACCAGGGGAGTGCCGAATCGAGTACCACCAGAGTGCCTGGTAGGCATCGTCTAGCCAAAGCTCCTTCCATACCAGGCTCTCGAGTTCTGTCACCCACTCAGGGGCTTCTCTCCCAGGATGGGCATTCACAGGGCCACTCGCATCTGCAACCACTGCTCCTCACTGGGGAGACTCTCGCCCCGCTGACGCTGTACCTCCTCCAGGGCCTCGTGCCAGATGCCTGTCCAGACTGCATCCCTCCAGTCCGGGTCATCCTCCTCCTCGTAGTGGAGCGTTTCTCGGGAACTAGCTGATTCCATACTGCTGTAGCCAGGGGCGCTGTACGAATACTCAACTTTGCAAATCCACGAACAGTGTCTCCGAGCTGCTTCTCCTCACACTAGAACGCCATCACACTGCTGCCACCAATGTAACGGATCTCCTGGAACCCCGACTGGATACCTCCGTTGATGGATGCTCCTAGTGCTTCCAGAGGACTCCAAGCACTCCACTTGACACCGTAAGCACTGCCAACCCCACGAACCGCCGCAGCTTGGTTGGGATCGTGCCGTCTTCAACCCACCCTGGGCCCAAGAGCAGAATCCAGCTTCTAGTGGGTAGAACCATGTTGTAATCCCAGGGGAGTATAATACCGATATCAATTCCCAGAGTAAATATAGCTGTTCCACCCACACATGAGACAAGACTCTATGTTGAGGGTAAAACAGGAACTGACTTTATTGAAGACCAGCTCAGTGTATATATACCATTCAAGAAGTCTAACAACATAAATCAATCAACCATGAACAGCATGCAAACAGACATCCCCCACCAGTATCTTAAGTAATGAATAGGGAGAGAGGAGACACATGTGATGGGATTATCTCCTGAGCGTATCATAGGGTGATCTATTCATCTACACCAGAGTCGGCTACTCCTAGAGTAAGTGATCTTAATCCCATCACTAACACAATCAGTAGGAGTCTCAGTGCAGAGTTAACCCTTTTTGTGCTGCTGGATTCACACCCTGCATCTTTAGTGGGCAATAGGAAATATGTGGCATATAAACTCCACAGTCCATCACATTGCTCCATTCAGCTTTCCCTCAACCTGACCAGTCTCCCTGTCACATAAAAACACCACCACAATATGATGATGCCACCATCATGTTTCACTGTAGGGATTGTATTGGGCACTGGTTTCCTCCAGACATGAAGCTTAGAAGTGTGGCCCAATCTTGATTTCATCAGACCAGAGAATCTTGTTTCTCACAGTCTGAGAGTCCTTTAGGTGCTTTTTTGCAAACTTCAGACTTTCATGTTTTGTTTTGTTTTTTACTTAGGAGAGGCCACTCTGCCATAAAGCCCAGATTGGTGAAATGCTGCAGTGATGGTTGACTTTCTTGAAGTTTCTACCATTTGCAAACAGGATCTTTGGAGCTCAACCAGAGTGACCATTGGGTTCTTGGTCACCTCTCTTTCCAAGGCCCTTTCCCCCAATTACTTATTTCGGTGGGGTAGCCAGCTCCAGGAAGAGTCCTGTTTGTTCCAAACTTCTTCCATTTAAGAACTATGGAAACCACTGTGCTCTTGGGAACTTTCAGTTCAGCAGAATTTCCTTATATTCTTCTCTGGATCTATGCCTACACTCCTATCTCTGAGCTCTACAGGCAGTCCTTTCCTCCTCATGGCTTGGTTTTTGCTCTGATATGCATTGTCAGCTGGGAGACCTTATATAAACAGGGGTATATCTTTCAAAATCATGTCCAACCAACTGAATTTACCATAGGTGGAATCCAACCAAGGTGTACAAAAATCTCGGCGATCAAGAGAAATGGGAGGCTCCAAGCTAAATTTCTGGTGTTATAGCAAACGGTTTGATTCTGAGGGGCTCATTTATTGAGACCAGTGTTTTCAATGGCCGCCTTTAGTCTGTCTGTGTTGCTGGAAGAAGAGCATAAGTTATGTCGAGGTGCAGGCCTGTACATAACTTTGGCGCTTCCTACAGCAGGCCATGCGACACACTTATATCTACACTAGCGTCCTCGCTGGTGTAGATTTAAAGGGGTTGTGTCACTTCATGTGGAGAAAGTTAATACAAGCCACTTATTAATGTATTGTGATTGTCCGTATTGCTTCCTTTGCTGCTGGAATCATTATACACTGCTCGTTTCCAATGAAATCTTCGACTTTGGAAAGTCAACATTCATTTTAATAGTTAGGATCCAAATGTGTGCACCTAGCCTAGACTTAAAGGGGTTTTCTGGGACTTTGATATTTATGACCTACTTAATGGTTCAGCAATATATGATCGGTTTGGGTTTTGACATCTGGCACCCCCACCAGTCAGCTCTTTCTGGTAGCTGCCGGTGCCAGAAACTACACTGTGGATGGAGCCAGATGCAGAAAGCCCTGTCTACTGTGTAGTGGCTGTATCAAGGTTTAAGTGAATGGAAGTTGGCACTACAGTACACTAGCCTTGGAAAGTACACAGTGGATGGAGAATTTCATCCACTACATAGTTTCCGATGTCTGCCCGATACAGGGGCGTACATAGAAATCACTGGGCCCCATAGCAAGAATCTAAATTGGGCCCCCTAACCCTGCCCACTACCCGCCCCTGGCCCATCCCACCTTTTGTCATGGCTCCTCCCCTGCCACAACCTCATTTGCTAATAAAGAAATGTATGCATGACCTACTGAAACCGTTAGGGAAAAATCTTTTTCATTTTTTTTTTTTTTATTAACCAACTTTGTTACAGTAATTTAAAAAAATGTATACGTATTTTCCAATAAGGATTTATTCTGTGAAATAAAACAGAAATCAAATATTATAGATAAGGGTACTTTCACAGTAGCGTTAAAGTTTTCCGGTATTGAGATCCGTCATAGGGACTCAAAAGCGGGAAAAAAATGCTTCAGTTTTGTTCCCATTCATTGTCAATGAAAAACTGAACAGAATGGAGTGCTCCAAAATTAATTTCATTCCATTTAGTTGTGCTCCTATACCGGAGAGCAAACCGCAACATTGACTTTCAATGGAGTTAATGACGGATCCGTTTTGGCTATGTTAAAGATAATACAACTGGATACGTTCAAACTGATGCAGACAGTTGTATTATCAGTAACGGAAGCGTTTTTGCTGAACCCTGCCGGATCCAGAAAAAACGCAGTGTGAAAGTAGGCTAAGCTAGATTTATAATATTCTAAAAAAAAAAAAATATATATATTATTATTACTTTGAAGGTGACATGGTTCTGCATCTAAAAGTCCAAGTCAAAAGAAGTAGCATGGCAGGGATCATAACTATAAAAAGAGTTATGGGGGTCAGAATATGGTGATGTAAAAAAGTTTTAATTAATTTTTACACTTTTTTTTTTTTAATTCTACTCCATTTGGAATTTTTTTTCCCGCTTCCCACTACATTGTATGCCCTATTAAAGTTCGACTTCTCCCGCAAAAAATAAGCCCTCATACATCCATGTGAATGGAAAAAAAAAAAAAAAGCTCAAGGAAACTAGGGAAGAACAAAGAAAATGCAAAAATGAAAAAACCTTTGGTATCCTAAGGGTAAAGGGGCTATCTAACCCCAAAATTCCAGGCACCACATACAGATAATACTTATGCCCAGTGGGGGGGTGCAGCCAATAGCAGGCCGCGTCAGAAATGAGCCTCCCTAGCGTCACTTGCAATGCTAGGGAGGCTGGTTCCCATCGTGGCCGGCCTGCTATTGGCTGCCCCCCATGTCGCTGAATGTTTTAATCTGCGTGACGGGAGGGGTTGGCAGGGGGGGCATTATAGGGATTGGATAACCCCTTTAACTCCATGCTGCTTATGCTGAGTGTGCACATAGCTACCAATCATATTCCCCTGCCCCCCAAAGGTGACTTCTGTGCTGGGGAGGAAATATCATAACTCAGGTGCACATAGTTAAAGGGGTTATCCAATCCCTAAAATGCCCAGGGTGGGGGTGAGGAGTAGCAGGAAAGCACACTGCCCTCCTGAGTCCTTTATAAGCTTACAGCCCCCCCCCCCCCCCGCCAAAGAAAAAAAAAAAACACTGCTTGCTGCTGCCCTCCCCCATCAAGACTTCTGACTGCTGACCTCTTACTGTGGCAGTGGCACACTACAGACAACAGTGTGTTTTGTCTGTGTTCACTGTCCGGACTCCAGAGCGGTGCTTTAGTCTGGGCGGCCAAGGGGGGGGGGGGGGGTGGCGTGTTGAGGGGGGCTGATGACAAGACTTGGGGCAGAAGTGAGTGCACAGGACGCTAAAGCGGTGTGCACCTCTGTATGTGCGCCTGCTCCTGCAGCCTTCTAGCGATACACTGGCCAATCAGCAGCAGCCTCTTTGCGCTGCTAAATGCTGATTGGCCAGTGTGTAATTATGCAGCAGACTAGCAGAGCAGACACAGTGCCTGGCAGGGAGGGAGCCCGGATCACGGAGGTTAGAAATTGAGCAGGGGGAGGAGGGGGGCCCGAGGGAGAACACAAGTGGGCGGGGCACAGGCCGCCTCAATGTCTGTAGTGTATTAATAAACTGTCTGTGCAGAGACATAGGGGGCGGGGCCTTCCATGTGCTCCGGGCCCCCCTGTGCAACGGCGTGGTCTGCCTATATTGGCGGTACGCCACTGGCCCGATATCATTGGGGGTTTGGGTGTCAGACCCCCACCGATCTGATATTGATATCAATATTTAAAGGACACTTTACACAGGCGAACAATTTAATAGATCATCGCTAACCAGCATTACTAGCAACGTTCATTAGCAATGATCTGGTGATATAAATTCACCGCCGATTACTTGATGAACGAGCAAAACACTCATTCATCTGGTAATTTTATCTTTTCTGCAGCAGAAAAGATCATCGTTCCCCAGTAGGAGATCGTGCTGTGTAAACGCGATTTGCTGCCGGGAAACAACGAGACAGTATGGGGAAGAGCGACTGCATTAGTGATCGCTCCTCCCCATACTCTAAAGGAGCTTTACATGAACAGGTCTCCTCCACTAGCAATAAGCAGATTGTCGAGAAGGAATGATCCCTTCCTGACAACCTGCTAGATCGTCATCCTGATGATAGGGCTCATTCACACGAACGTATTTTGCGTTCCGTATACGGGCCATTTTCTGCGTTCCGCATACGGTCCGTATACGGAACCATTCATTTCAATGCTCCGTTCCGTGGCCCCACAAAAATTGTCCGTTTTGCGGACAAGAATAGGCATTTCTATAATAGGCCTCCTGTTCCAGAAATTGCGGAAGGCACACGGGTGCCATCCGTGTTTTACGGATCCGCAATTTGCGGACCGCAAAAAACTGCACGGTCATGTGAACGAGCCCTTAGTCCCAGAAAACTCCCTTAATATTTGGATTTCTTTGTGTGACCAGCTAACAGTAAACAGTAAACTAGATTTACATACTGTAAATGACCAGAGTAGTAATTGTAAATGTTCTCAGAGACTGCAGAACCTTAATATTTACTATATGACTAACTAGGGTAACAGACATAAAAGTTGAGGTTAGACCATAGCTTGCACTATTTGCACACACAGCTTGCGCTTTAAAGATAATTTGTAATTATATCACTGCACAGCGTACATTTTGATAAATGGACTACTGTGAGAGGGTGAGGATATACCCTTAAGTGGACCTTCATGTAAACTGGGATTATTTGCAGGGTGCTCCTATGAAACACACAGGCTGCATCAGTTCAGTGTTAGGAACTTATATACTGTTATTGCCAGTAGTACTAACTCCAGACACCAGATGCCGCTGTGTCCCTTGTGAGCTGGGCTGCACTGTCTTCTAAGGCTGCAGGAACTCTGTTTGTGCTGCAGGGGAGAAATAAGGGTGTTCGGTGAAGGGAACAGAAAAGACAAGGACCTGTGGTGCAGGAGTCTGAGAGAGATTATTCAGTGCAAAGGATTGTTTCTCAGAGGAGTTTTGCTGGAGTTCTGGATCCGTACAGCAACTGATACCAGTAGCAGGAGCTTCCCTGTGACGACTTCAGGAAGGAAGGGTTCCGCCGGCACCGTGAGCCATAGCAGATCCGGATCTGGTGAGTCGTGAACAGCGTGCACGCTAATGGTAGAGGATCAACTTGTTTCTGTGTAGGCCTACACCAGTGTCTTAGTGGCACAGTATTGACTTATAGGCTCTGCTGTGTGCGCCACCAGTTAGGTTTGTTCTTTCTCGCGGGACAGTATCGACTTGTAGGCTTTGCTGCGTACGCCACCACGTTAGGTTCGTTCGGCCGGACAGGAACAGTGACTTCGCGTCTGAAGTATCAGGTACTCTGTGTATCTCTGTATTGCTGTGTGGTGTTTTGGTCTATAGAGATTCTGGCAGGTCTGAGTCTGATACTCTGCCAGGTGATAAGTTTGTGAACCCTGTGCTGTGCCACCGGCAGATGGCTCTGCAGACACTACAGTGGATCTATAACGCTAAGGGGAGATAATATAGTTCTGGAAGTCATATACACGGTTTTGCCTATAGTTAAATTGGGAAACACCTTTCACTACATATTCCGACGAGTGACGCAGCATCAGGGTGAGTGCTCCCAGAACTGTAAATACATCTATTGCCACACTGTTGTTTCTGTGGTGTTTCCTAGGTTTGATTTGTTAAGAATAAAAGTACAAAGTTTCCTTATCAACCTGTGTGGCCTTGATGTATACTGGGGAGCCCTCCCCGTCCACGACTTACATTACAAAGCATTGAATACTTACTATACTGGGTGTTCTTGTATTTCCATATTTCTAAGACCCTGGCTTGTATGCTATTGTGAAGCTAAGCGCTCATTACTGCTGTAATTTAGAGGACGGCTGATAGATTGTTTAAAGTTGAAAAGCTTTGTAAATACAACTAAATATAACTGAAAAGATCATAACATGGCTTAATAGAATGGAAACTGTTCACATTGATCCAGCAGTGCAAAACAGAAATACGTGGCCCTTCTAAAAATACGGTGACCATGAAACTTTGAAGAGACAAAGCATCTGAATGTGAAACTGCTAAAAATAGAACATTCATGGCGATTTCAGATATTTTAGTTGTACAGGGTGGCCCAAAAGTATGGAGAGACCTGGGAGGGCGGTGTCAAACATGGCAGCCATTTTGAAAGCTGCCACCTTGAAACCAAGTGAATATTTTCAAATGGAAAGGGGTGCATGTGACATACTGTATGTCTCCAGTAGAGAATTTGTGGAATCCTGAAATGTGCTTAAATGCTACATAGCTTGATTCCTGCAAAAGTTATTAACAATTTTCTCTTTATTACAGACATAGATATGGTTGTGATATTAACACTCAAGAAGAGGAGAGAGATTGTGCTGATCTACAGGGAACGCATTACCCAACTCATTGCAGCACATTTTAACACTCAAAAAGTAAATATATGTAGAAACGGGCACTCAAGTCATAGGGAGTTGCATCAAAAAAGTTTATATAAACATATCACTATAACATTAAAATTAACATTTAAAACCTAGCATTTAAAACAAATCAAATTAACATTCGAACATTAATCGATGTTATAATCAATGTTATAATTGACTCTTGAGAATAATATTCAAACGATATCGATTGAAATACTCAAAAGGATCAGTTGTTAAGAGTAATAGAAAAAAAGGGGGGAATCGTAACAAAGTCCTCCAGGTATTATTCCCAATGGTAGCATATATGACCACTTATACTTCCTTTGTTAGGATATGTAACCATTCGTAGCTTCATATAAACAGATAAACGAACATATGGATAGAAACAAGCAGTCTCTTTACCGTGTCTTCGCCACTTCCCAGTAGTTTTTATTCAGCGAGACAGACCGCACGCTTGATCAGCGATAATTTCTTTTTCCAACAGTCCGATATAAATGTAGGTTTCGGTAGCGTATCAGGCGAAACTTACGAGTGGTAATCCCGTATATTCGGAGGGTAATCGCGTACCTGGTGGCGTCTCACGTGGCATCCCACGTGGTTTCTGTACGTCACCTCTTTACGAATTACAGCGCGCTGTTTCTTTCAGATTATATCATCCGTAATTGCTGTAGTCGAATTGCCATACGCGTTTCGAGGTTTACACACCTCTTCTTCAGTGGCGCCAGATACAGCAGCAGCATCACACATCAGAAGGAGTTCCCAGCCACCCGGCCACCTTCTGCCTGTTGCCCCTTGCTGTTGGCGCCCCCAAGACTTGAAAAAGGAGTTATAAACTCCGAAACGCGTTGTCAACTGAACAATAAATAATATCTCTACCCAAAAACCTGAAACTGTGGTCGTTCCTGTGCGCCAAAGAGGTACCCTATTGTGTGTTTTCGGACACAAATCACTCTTCTCATCTCATTAGTTGACATTTTAAAACAGGTGATAATTTAAAATACATATATTAGTTAAAAAATAAAAGTAAAATAAAATATGAATTGAAAATAATATCCAGACAGTATTATAAGAAGGAGATAAGTATAATATAGAAATGGCAAAGAATATATATATTGTGACGGTATGCGAGGCGAGGTGGTGGATGATAGGTATGTTTCACCTCGCATGCGCTCTGTTGTCAGGGACTGAACCGGAATCCGGCCCGGGTTTCTCCAGCCTCTAAGGCAGGCTTGGTTCCGGTCCAGAGATTGTGGTCCACTGGAGTTCACCTCCAGGTGGACTTTAAATAAACAAGAAGAGAGCACAACAGGGCTCTCATGTGCTGAGTCTCAGGATTGTAACTTGTGTGGCTGAAGGGAGAGCTATGTTTGGATGCGAGAGAAACAAAAGGTTTGCTTTACCATTTGTGTTGGCGGTGTCGGGGAGCAGCCCCACATCGTATAGTCAGGGCAGCACTGTTTAGCTTATCGCCGGACGGCAAGGATTTACTTTCTGTTTTGTTTGTTTTCTGCTGTGCAAACCTTTTGGGCTAAATAAACCTGGCAACCAGCCAGACTTTCAAAGAAACTGCCTGCATACGGACTGTCTGTTTTCAGAAAAGGTGATCCCCACCAGCTAATCTCCCACAATATATACATATATATGAAATGTGAGAAATGACAGAGAAACCGCATCAGGGGTGTATATGGGATATCTGTGCGGTTAATATACTACTTAGTTTTTCAACTAGTACGATCTAATGTTTCGCATCACATATTGATTGCTTCCTTTCAAGTCTTTTCTCACTGACTTTTCCCTCAAAGCATTTAAAAATATTATACTACATCTATCTCATCGTTCTGGACTACCTTAGGCATAATTGCCAACCATTCTTAGAGGAATATAATCGATTCTCCCCAGGGAGTCTTTTTAGAGCCTTATCTATTGAAAAATTCCTTCGAAAGATTTCCCTCAAAGGAATTAACTCGAGAGGTCCTTCTCGAAAAAATCTCGAAAAATTCGAAAAAATTTCGAAAAAATTCCCATGGTGATGGATCATGTGACGGACCATGTGATGAGCGTAGTGACATCATCAAAGGTCCTATTCCTCACAAAAGAAGACAGAAGAGATGCCGGCTGCGCGAACAAGTGGATTAAGGTGAGTTAAATTATTATTATTTTTTTTTTAACCCCTCCAGCCCTATTGTACTATGCATTCTGTATTCAGAATGCTATTATTTTCCCTTATAACCATGTTATAAGGGAAAATAATACAATCTACACAACCTTGAACCAAAACCTGAACTTCTGTGAAGAAGTTCGGGTCTGGGTACCACATTCAGTTTTTTATCACGCGCGTGCAAAACGCATTGCACCCGCGCGATAAAAACTGAACAACGGAACGCAATCGCAGTCAAAACTGACTGCAATTGCGTACCTACTCGCGCGGGTTTGCCGCAATGCACCGGGACGCATCCGGACCTAATCCAGACACGCTCGTCTGCAAGGGGCCTTAGTGTGCCAAGCATTGAAATCTGCTTCAATGACTCAGGTTCGAAATGGCTGTGGTGTTGGACCCTGCCCCTCACAGATTTGCCCCCTTTCTCTTAGCAATGTGCCACATACAAGATAGCATTCGCAACCACAATTTTTCATTTTTTCAGATGTCTCTATACTTTTGGACCACCTTGTATACAGGGAGTGCAGAATTATTAGGCAAGTTGTATTTTTGAGGATTAATTTTATTATTGAACAACAACCATGTTCTCAATGAACCCAAAAAACTCATTAATATCAAAGCTGAATATTTTTGGAAGTAGTTTTTAGTTTGTTTTTAGTTTTAGCTATTTTAGGGGGATATCTGTGTGTGCAGGTGACTATTACTGTGCATAATTATTAGGCAACTTAACAAAAAACAAATATATACACATTTCAATTATTTATTTTTACCAGTGAAACCAATATAACATCTCAACATTCACAAATATACATTTCTGACATTCAAAAACAAAACAAAAACAAATCAGTGACCAATATAGCCACCTTTCTTTGCAAGGACACTCAAAAGCCTGCCATCCATGGATTCTGTCAGTGTTTTGATCTGTTCACCATCAACATTGCGTGCAGCAGCAACCACAGCCTCCGAGACACTGTTCAGAGAGGTGTACTGTTTTCCCTCCTTGTAAATCTCACATTTGATGATGGACCACAGGTTCTCAATGGGGTTCAGATCAGGTGAACAAGGAGGCCGTGTCATTAGATTTTCTTCTTTTATACCCTTTCTTGCCAGCCACGCTGTGGAGTACTTGGACGCGTGTGATGGAGCATTGTCCTGCATGAAAATCATGTTTTTCTTGAAGGATGCAGACTTATTCCTGTACCACTGCTTGAAGAAGGTGTCTTCCAGAAACTGGCAGTAGGACTGGGAGTTGAGCTTGACTCCATCCTCAACCCGAAAAGGCCCCACAAGCTCATCTTTGATGATACCAGCCCAAACCAGTACTCCACCTCCACCTTGCTGGCGTCTGAGTCGGACTGGAGCTCTCTGCCCTTTACAAATCCAGCCACGGGCCCATCCATCTGGCCCATCAAGACTCACTCTCATTTCATCAGTCCATAAAACCTTAGAAAAATCAGTCTTCAGATATTTCTTGGCCCAGTCTTGACGTTTCAGCTTGTGTGTCTTGTTCAGTGGTGGTCGTCTTTCAGCCTTTCTTACCTTGGCCATGTCTCTGAGTATTGCACACCTTGTGCTTTTGGGCACTCCAGTGATGTTGCAGCTCTGAAATATGGCCAAACTGGTGGCAAGTGGCATCTTGGCAGCTGCACGCTTGACTTTTCTCAGTTCATGGGCAGTTATTTTGCGCCTTGGTTTTTCCACACGCTTCTTGCGACCCTGTTGACTATTTTGAATGAAACAATCAAAGCTTGATTGTTCGATGATCACGCTTCAGAAGCTTTGCAATTTTAAGAGTGCTGCATCCCTCTGCAAGATATCTCACTATTTTTGACTTTTCTGAGCCTGTCAAGTCCTTCTTTTGACCCATTTTGCCAAAGGAAAGGAAGTTGCCTAATAATTATGCACACCTAATATAGGGTGTTGATGTCATTAGACCACACCCCTTCTCATTACAGAGATGCACATCACCTAATATGCTTAATTGGTAGTAGGCTTTCGAGCCTATACAGCTTGGAGTAAGACAACATGCATAAAGAGGATGATGTGGTCAAAATACTCATTTGCCTAATAATTCTGCACGCAGTGTATTATAAGGGTGCATCATTCCTTTTTATGCGCATCTCTGCTGTGGCAGAATCTTGTATTGAAGAGGAAGAAGGAGTTGATAGACTAGCTGTCACCGCCACGTCTGTGAGAAGGTCTGACAGACATCCTTTTCTACCTCTTGCATGATGTTCTTTGTTTTGGTTTCACTTTGTCATCTCATTTCCTTCTCCCAGGTGTCACCTATTTAGACTAATCCTCTTTCCTTTATATTCCCTACCATACTGCCTCACTTTGCGGTTTATACTACTTCCTGGATTGAAGTGTGCACTGCTGGAGACTTCTGTTCCTGCTTGTTCAGATAAGTCCTTTCATGTATTGTGTTTCTTTGCTGGCTTGATTCTAGGTGACCGTGACTCCCTCCGTATTAAGTGCAGGGAGCCGGTGGTCGTGTCCCCTCACTATTATAGGGTTTTCAGGTGTCACACAGTCTAGGTACGAGGGCATGCAATCGTCTACCTCTGAGACCCTTGTATGTACTTAGCAGTCAGGGTGAGCTCTTAGGGTTTTATAGGGGTCACCTTTATGCTCCTTAGTTTAGGATCAAGCCAGTCGGATGTTTATCCATAACTTCCAGCTATCTGCAACATCATCCGTGACACTAGCATGAACCATTTCCTCTTTAACTTTTAGCAGATGAGCTGCTTCTGACTGTGCCAGCCACCAGGGCTGACTGGGAATTTAAAGAGGGGCAACACAAGTAGATGTGGCCAATACATGTTGGCAGGGTCAGCAATACCCTAGTGAATCACAGAATACTATCCCACAGACCCACATACCACAATACAGCACAAAATGCCTCCCCTGAAGCTGTCCCTCTGTATTAGCCATCAATAACTGCCACATTCTGTGGCGGTGGGATGTGGGCCACAACACCAAGCCAGCCCTACTTTTACATGTTGCCTGGACTTCCTCTAATAATGACCCCTATAGTGCCCCAAGTAGTAGGTACCTAGCCAGCAGCAGTGAGGGGGGCTCGGGTGGCCCTTTGGGGCATCCCACCGGGAAAATTCCCTGTAGGATCTATGGCCATTCCGCCCCTGCCAGCCACATTGCCACTGTAGAGTACCAGCTGCCATGTGCTTCTATACTGTGCCAGCTAAGTTATTAAAGGTAAGTTATTATGGATGCCAGAATGTGCCCACAAAAGCCAGCCATAATTTTGAAAAGTCAGATTTCACCCTTTTTTAACCTCTTTGATGTGTGCAATTGTTTTCATTGACATGCACTGTACTCTACTTTGTGGCAGATTTTTTATGCAGAATCCTAAAGGCATGTTCACATTGTGGACATACATGGCGGAAAAATATGACAGGTACTTGCCACGGAATCCACTGCATTGTTCCCTTGTCTGACCCTTGGTTTTCTCCCGCAGATTTGTCGTTTGAATGCTGTGAATCTGATCATAGATTAGCCGCATTCAATGGGTCTAATCGACGTGCAACACCCACAATGGTTTCCCCACCAAAACCACGCCAAGAAAGGACAAGGCCTTCTCAAAACAGTTTGGAAATCTATGCAGAAAAAAATTGCATGATGTGCAGCCCCATTAAAATGAATGGAACGTATATGGACCCATTCATACGGTTGTGTGAATGAGCGTTTAACTTGAGTTCACCAAAACTGGATCCGTTCGTATACAGCAGCTCTCCATTCTGGCTTATAGAAGGGATTTCCTAAGTTGAGGACTCCTTTCTATTAGGTCATGTACAGGTGTTATTTTCACGGAACAACTCCTTTAAGGCCAACCATGTTTGGTGGGCCTAGAAGCGATATAACGTGATAAAGGGTCCCATTATTAGTTTATACATTTTTAGCAATGAATCAGTATTATATTGTATATACTTGTGTATGTTGGCCTTCTTATAACGGTTGTTATAGCACTAACATGCAGATTATATCGCACAGATTGCATTACACAGACCTTCAGTGAGTTCAGGGAACCTATGATGTCGATCTGCAATATCCTGCGGGCAGATAAACAGTTCTCTATTGTAAGCTGACAGGTTCTGGTTATACAAGTAAATTTGATGATGGTTACAGATAACAGGTAACATTTATAAATATTCAGTGCAATAAATCCACCTAAAAACAAAATTACTTGATAATAGAGCAGAACATGTATATTTATGATGAACTCCCAGCATTTCCCGCCATGAACTCAGTTACTACAAACTCTAGAGCCCCTGCGGCTCTAAAGAAACCTTAACTAAAGTTTTCAAAAGTCATTGTTAATTTATTATACGCACTTAAATAGCGCTGACATATTCCGCAGCGCTTTACAGACATTATCTTCAAACTATCCCCAATAGGGCTCACAATCTAAGTTCCCTATCAGTATGAGTGTGGGAGGAAACCGGAGTACCTGGAGAAAACCCACGCAAACACAGGGAGAACATACAAAATCCATGCAGATGTTGTCCTTGGTCGGATTCGAACGCTGCAAGGCACCAGTGGTAACCACTGAGCCACCGTGTTGCACCCATTGATAATGTTAAAAGGATGTCCCACAAAAATATTCTAGTTTTCAAACCAGCACCAGGATCTGAATACTTTAATTGCATGTAATTAACAATTTAGAATACCCTCATTAAAATGTATCTGTATAACGCCACCTGCTGCTTTTTGTTTTTTCTTATTTCTTTGTCCAGCTCACAGATATGGTCGCACATGCTCAGTTTCATCCTTCAACTGCCTCCTGAGCTGTGATAGGGAGAGAGCTGCAGCAGAAAGGACACTCCCCTTGAGTTGCTCTATGACATATCAAAAGCTTTCTGATAGTGAGTGATCCTTTAAAGCCTCTTGCACACGACCGTATGTATTTTGCGGTCCGCAAAAAATACTGATGACATCCGTGTGCATTCCATATTTTGCAGAACAGAACAGCTGGCCCCTAATAGAACAGTACTGTCCTTGTCCGTAATTCGTACAATAATAGGACATGTTATATTTTTTTGCTGAACTGAAATATGAAAATACGGAAACGGAATGCACACTGATTACCTTCCGTTTTTTTTTGCTGACCCATTGAAATGAACGGTTCCGTATACAGTCCGCCAAAAAAAATGAAACGGAATGAAAATCTGTCCGTGTGCAAGAGGCCTAAAGCAAAGGAGAAAAACTGCAACATTCAGGACATGAAAAAAAACATTCATCTTTGATTTCAGGTGCAAAAACCTAATTGACTACATCGTAGCATCAGGTCACTGCAGTTTTTCCAAAACAATTTTTTTTCGTGGGAGACGGTTTGCCATATAGGATAAATATTTATATTTTTTTATATTACGCCGCTTTCGCATGTGGCGATACCCATGATGTGTATTTTTTTTTGTGTTTATGTATTTTTATTTTAGGGAAAGGGAGGTGATTTGAATTTTTATAAATTTTTTTACATTTTTTAAATAAAATAAAAAAATGTATATATATTGTGGCAGTGCAGCTGCCAGAGGGCCATAGGAAGGCCATTCAAGTGGTGTATCTCACCCAGAGCAAGCTGGGTCAGAACAAGAAAGCCTGGGAAAATAGGGTTTTCCCATTGTCTGCAGCAGCTAGGCTGGTAATGAGGTTAATTAGTAGCCAGCTGAGGAGCTAGAATAAATGTGGGCTGAGCTCCTCAATCAGGGTTCTCCCAGTCTGAGAAAGGAGCAGGCTGTGTCAAGGCCTGTGGGAGCCAGGACCCTCTAACCCTGTGTGGGGGTAAGAACTGTGATGTGTTTTGGGGAGCTGAGTGGTAGACCCAGATCCCGATAGAGAGGGAAAAAAACTGTTTACTCAGTGGCCAGACTGCTGAGGATTTATGTTTTGGTTGCTGTTTTGTGTTGATGTGCTTAAAAATAAAAGCATCGTTTGGACTTCAACCTAGTGTCCATGGTGAAGTCTGTGAGAATGACCCCCGGATAAGAGACAATCCCTTACAAAATATATATATATATATATATATATATATATGAACTGCCTGTCCCAAAAAAAAAAATTGACACCTGGATTTAACTAAGCAAATAGTTATGAGCCTCCTGTTGGATAATTACTGCATGGGCGATTATCTTTCAGCTGGCAACAAGTTATTTAACCCCAACTGATGCAATGAGTTGCTTCTCATTTCATAAAAAACAACCACGTCGAAAGACACATCTCGTGGTCGTGGAAAAGATGTTAGTCTGTTTGAGAAGGGTCAAATCATTGGCATGCATCAAGTAGAGAAAACATCTAAGGAGATTACAGAAACTACTAAAATTGAGTTAAGAGCTGTCCAATGCATTATTAAAAACTGGAAGGATAGTGGAGACCCATCGTATTCGAGGAAGAAATGTGGCGGGCAAAAAATCCTGAATGATCGTGATCGGCGATCACTGAAACGTTTGGTGAAATCAAATCGAAGAAAAACAGTAGAACTCAGGGCTATGTTTAATAGTGAAAGTAAGAGAATTTCCACATGCACAATGCGAAGGGAACTCAAGGGATTGGGACTGAACAGCTGTGTAGCCGTAAGAAAACCACTAATCAGTGAGGCAAACCAGAAAAAAAGGCTTCAATAGGCTAGGGAGCATAAAGATTGGACTCTGGAGCAATGGAAGAAGGTCATGTGGTCTGATGAGTCCAGATTAACCCTGTTCCAGATTTACCCTGTTCCAGAGTGATGGGCGCATCAGGGTAAGAGGAGAGGCAGATGAAGTGATGCACCCATCATGCCTAGTGCCTACTGTACAAGCCTGTGGGGGCTGTGCTATGATCTGGGGTTGCTGCAGTTGGTCAGGTCTAGGTTCAGAAACCGTATGTGCTCCAAGAATGAGGTCAGCGACTACCTGAACATACTGAATGACCAGGTTATTCCATCAATGGATTTGTTCTTCCCTGATGGCATGGGCATATTCCAAGATGACAATGCCAGGATTCATCGGGCTCAAATTGTGAAAGAGTGGTTCAGGGAGCATGAGACATCATTTTCACACATGGATTGGCCACCACAGAGTCCAGACCTTAACTCCATTGAGAATCTTTTTTTTTTTTTTTGGTGGCAACTTTTTTTTGGGCTAGGCAGTGTATGTACTGTATACATACATATATGCACACTGCATCCAGATCCACTGAACCTCGCCAGGGAGAGCCGGAGCACTCCTGGATAGTGATGGACGAACATCGGCCGGGACGGTTTGTAATCGCGCGAACGCGATCAAATGTTCGTGAACCGCAAATTTGTGGCGGGTCCCATTCACTTTAATGGCAAGCGAACCTGAAAAACCTTCAGCTCATATTTGCAGCCACCAAATAGTAGAAGTGTACAAATAGTCCCACAACATGGACAGGAACATACTAGAGGAGGATCAATGACAAAAATTCCAACAAAAAATATGTATCTTAATCAGGGGACATTTTTATGCGTCTTAGGGCTCTTTCACACGTGCGTTCTTGTCTTCCGGCATAGAGTTCCGTCGTCGGGGCTCTATGCCGGAAGAATCCTGATCAGTTTTATCCTAATGCATTCTGAATGGAGTGAAATCCGTTCAGGATGCATCAGGATGTCTTCAGTTCCGGAACGGAACGTTTTTTGGCCGGAGAAAATACCGCAGCATGCTGCGCTTTTTGCTCCGGCCAAAAATCCTGAAGACTTGCCGCAAGGCCGGATCCGGAATTAATGCCCATTGAAAGGCATTGATCCGGATCCGGCCTTAAGCTAAACGTCATTTCGGCGCATTGCCGGATCCGACGTTTAGCTTTTTCTGAATGGTTACCATGGCTGCCGGGACGCTAAAGTCCTGGCAGCCATGGTAAAGTGTAGCGGGGAGCGGGGGAGCAGCATACTTACCGTCCGTGCGGCTCCCGGGGCGCTCCAGAGTGACGTCAGGGCGCCCCAAGTGCATGGATCACGTGATCGCATGGCACGTCATCCATGCGCATGGGGCGCTCTGACGTCATTCTGGAGCGCCCCGGGAGCCGCGCGGACTGTAAGTATACCGCTCCCCCGCTCCCCACTACTACTATGGCAACCAGGACTTTAATAGCATCCTGGCTGCCATAGTAACACTGAAAGCATTTTGAAGACGGATCCGTCTTCAAATGCTTTCAGTACACTTGCGTTTTTCCGGATTCGGCGGTCACCTCCGGCAAGTGGAGTACACGCCGGATCCGGACAACGCAAATGTGAAAAAGGCCTTTAAAGGGAAATTCTCTGAAATGTGCCCTATTGGAGCCTACAAAAATGTTATTTTAGGCCACAGGAGTACGGGCCTTAAAAATTAGGCATTCACCTGACATAAAATAAATTGTGATTATGTGGCTCGAGGTACATTATGCTGTCAATGGATAAAAATTTTACTGTATCCCACTTTATTTTAAAATTTTGGGGGGGCAACTGGTTTATCACACCAGTAGAAATTATTTGTTCCAATAGCGTTTGGCACTTTGTGTGGCTGCAGTATCGCAGCAGAACCGCACACAACTGCTGCACAATACAATTGCACTATAATATACTTTAATATACTCTATGTTTGAAAGTATATTATAAGTATATTACACCCCTCAGTATATCACACCTATCGATAGCACACTTAAACCAGTCCTTTAAAGGACTTTTGTGGCCCTATTAGCTAGCGTTTGGTGTCCCTAACAGTCTGTCCCTTCTCCACACAGCAACCTCTCCCTACACTGGCAAAAGACTGAATGTAAAATGACGGCCAGATCAGGTTTATTTATAAGGTAGGGGGTGTGTCCATGTGCTGAAACGTCTTAATTGGCTGTCCTGTACCACCTGATGGATGTGTCATGGGTCAAAGTTCTTCCCAATGTAAAAGAATATGGCGCCGACGGACATCGCCATATGTTCGCCCGTTCGGCGAATTGCGAACAAGCAAAGTTCGACCGCCGGGTTCGCAAGGCCATCTCTACTCCTGGAAGCGTGCACTTCTGGCTTAGCGTGTACAGATGCCATAGTCATGTTTGATCAGCATTAACGCCGGCAGACAGCAGGCACCCTGCGGCCAGGGGAGGGCTGGCAGCCTTAGTCCTGGGGGGCAAATCCAATCAAGTGGCCCATTTTTAGCCCCGCCCATTATTAAAAGCCCCTCCTACATATAATAGGCCACTCCCAACAAACACTGTACAGCTGAAATTCTATAGTTGAGGCCTGTCTCTACACATCATACAGAGAGGGGAGGGCCTGTCCTGGCTGCACTGCCTGCTTCACATTATACAATAAACAACAGGCTACAGCCAGGAAGCTCCTCCTCTCTCCTCCCTCCCCAAATCCTGCTCAACGCCTGTGGTTCCCCCACCATCTGCCACCCGCCCATGGCCTGCTGCCCCCTTTGGCCGTCCTCACCCAGCTCTGAATCCTCCTTCTGCAAATGGCAGGGGGAGGAGCCAGGGCATCTCCTCTCCTACATAGCACCCCATACCTCTTACATCCAGTGATGTCACCTTTGTTGTAGACGTTCTCTTTCCTCATCTTCTCCATTCAGACCAGACCGCCATGATGATTTTTCAGCCATCTCCCGTCTCTGCAGAGATTGACAAACAGATATTAGTTTCCCACATTTCCATCATCTTCTGAACACCCTTTCCTGCCACCCCCAATACTATACTGCAGAAACAGTCCCCCTGGAAATACTGCTACCACACATATAGTGCCCCCTTCAACAATTATTGGCACACAGTGCTCTAAAAAATAACTGCGCCCAGCCACTAATAGTATAAAGATAATGTCCCCCAAAAATAATTGTGCTAAGCTGATACTATGCCAGGGTGCCCCCCAAAGTAACAGTGCTCCCCAAAATCCCACCAATAGAAATAATTATCTGCCAGAGCACACTTAGTAGTAATAATGCCCCTATAGTGCCCATACTAGTAATCACGTTCGTCATAGCCCCCCAGTAGTAGTAAAGCTCCCCATAATACCTCCTAGTAGTAATAATTCTCCCTATAATATGACAGTACATGAAATACCCCCGCTTAGTGCCCGCAGTTGAGCTAATGTCCCCATAATGTATGCCAGTATAAAATACCCCTATATAGTGCCCCAGTAAATGCCCTCATAGTGCTACTCTCCCCCTTCCCCATAGTGTCCCCCATAATATGCCAGTAAAAAAATGCCCCTTCTTAGTGCCCTCAGAAGATGTCCCTAAAGTGCTCCTCTCCCCCATAATGTGCCAGTAAAAAATGTTCCTCCTTAGTGCCACTATATGCCCCAATAGTGCTCCACTCCCCCATAGTGCCCCAAATAATGCCCCATAGTGCCGCTCTCCCCTATAGTGCCTCCTATAATGTGCCAGTAAAAAATGCCCCCTTAGTGCCACCAAATGCCATAGTGCCCCCCATAATGTGCCAATAAAAAAGGTCCCTTTAGAGCCCCCACTTCCCCATAGTGCCCCCAAATAATGACCCTATAGTGACACCAGATGCCCCATGGTGCCTCTCACCCCTATAGTTCCCCCATAATGTGCCAATAATAAAAAAAAAGCCCCTTTAGAGCCCCCAGATACCCCTATAGTGCTCCTCTCCCCCATGGTGCCCCCCATAATGTGCCAGTAAGAAATGCCCCCATAGTGCCAGCTCCCCCCATAGTGCCAGCTCCCCCCCATAGTGCCAGCTACCTTGATAGTTCCAGCTCCTCCCCATAGTTCCAGCTCCCCCCATAGTGCCAGCTCCCCCCCATAGTGTCAGCCCCCCCATAGTGCCAGCCCCCCATAGTTCCAGCCCTCTTCCCCCTATAGTACCAGCTCCCCCATAGTGCCAGCTCCCCCATAGTGCCAGCTCCCCCCATAGTGCCATCCCCCCCATAGTGCCAGCTCCCCCCATAGTGCCATCCCCCCATAGTGCCAGTTCCCTCCGATAGTGCCAGCCCCCCATTGTGCCAGCTCTCTTCCCCCTATAGTGCCAGCCCCCCCCATAGTGCCAGCTCCCCCATAGTGCCAGCCCCCCCCCCCCATAGTGCCAGCTCCCTCCATAGTGCCAGCTCGGAGCTCCCCCCACAAAGAAAAAAAAAAACACTAATACCTCCATCAGCAGCGATGCGATGCAGGCCTCTTCCGGCCTGTGTCCCTGCTGTGTGCTGCCCGGCTCAGGCGGCGCGATAAAAATGACGTCATCGCGCTGCCTGAGCCGGCTTCTGATAGGCTGCAGGCATTAGTGCCTGTGGCCTATCAGAAGAACAGGGGAGGGAGACGCCTCTCCCTCCTCTGCCCCACAGCACAGCTGAATGAATAAGGAGATGAGCACATTTATATCCAGGGCCCAGCGGCCATTTTTTTTAGGGTGGCCTGGGGGGCAATTGCCTCCCTGCCTCCCGGCCCATCCCGCCCCTGCCTGCGGCTATGGCACTAGTGAGCAGGTGCCATCTATAAAGTCAGGAAGGGGTTAAAAAAAACTGGAACATCAGGGCTGCATGCTCTGTTTTTCTTTCCGGCGCTATCAGTGTACAGACACCTGATCTGTGCACTGGGGTGCAGTTCACATCTATCAGTTGTATCCAGCTTCAGCATAAAACAACTGACCGGGCACAACTGATATATGCCCCATTGTCTTATAGGTGCGGGTCCCACCGCTAGGGCCCGCATCTATATTGGGAACAGAGCCCGCAAAGTGGTGCCTGGAGGACTCCGGTCCGGCCACCACCAAGCACTCTCCCCATAGAAGTGAATGGGAGTGACCCGTGCATGACCGGCCCTATAGAAAATGAATAGAGGGAGGCTGCACATGCGCAGTGCGCCTTCCTCCACTTTCGGGGCTCCATTCTTGATATAGATGGGACCCGCACCTATAAGACAATGGGGGCATATCCTAGCAATATGCCCCCATTGTCTGAGATGAGACAACCCCTTTAAATTCAGGAACTTTTTAGGTGGCACCGTCACGTTTTTTTTCTCACTGAACAATGAAAATGATGAGGCATCACATCTCTTGCATAGCCTCTGGGATTGGTGTTTTTGGAGGGAAAAGCTGGATATTGTATTCACGTAATAATTCACATAACAGGAACGTGGAAAATTTTCATGAAAAATAAGCTTTTTTTTTGCCAGTTACTGACTGCATTCCCTTGTCTGAAAGCCAATCACTTACACAACCCATATAACAGTGTCTGCTCTTACAGGAAGATGTCATATTACTCTGGCAGGCCACTGGATAATAGGGACAGCCAGGAAAAACGAGATACAAAACTTATGACAAGTGTTTAAAGTGAGGAAGCTTTGGAGTTGATGGATCTCATGAGAAGTTTATGAAAACAGTGGCCAGGGATATCTGCCAAAACATTTGGAAAAATGCCACATATATTATTAGGATTCCCCTTGTCAATCAAGCAGTCAGGAGATGGATCACAATGGTTATCATTCATAGATTGTGGCAGCTCGTATATAACCTATCCATGGATGAGCACAAAGGAGAAGAGGGAGATTATATGCTGTATAATGCATCCAGTGTTTTACTAAACCGTCACGTTTATCCAATTACAGGTTCCCCCTGACATACGTAATAGGGAATGGATACATGTCTTAGAATGTAAATTTTTCCAGACAGGTCGGTTTGTAGCGTTTGATGTAAGTCTTTTGTGGTTTTGCAAACTGCATTCATCCAAATTCCTCTACTACCCCCTGTAAAGGAGGACAGACATTCACCACTAAGGGTTAGCATCGGCGTTATTAAATTCACACCACTGAGGAAGGGGACATCTCAACCCCGAAACGCGTCTGGTCAGACTTCCCCCAAGCAAATGTGAGTGCACCACATTGACCGAGCAGAGGAACAGCTTCAAATTTGATTTGAAATCCTGCGGGAAAGGTGGCAGTCAAACGGAGTCCGGATCCAAACAGACGGGCTCACGTGCAGTGACTAACCAACGCGGTGAGTTCACTACCTGCGAGACTGAAGGAGACGATCTGAGCGAGGTCCGCAGGACGGCAGAAGCCTACAAACACTGGTAAGACTGTTCCAATAGAAAAAGCCGGTGTAATTATTATAGGTCCTAACACTGACCTTAAGCGGGACGCCGCCAGGTCAGCAATATAGTGGGACCCTGCCGCTTACATTTGAGCGCTATTGGTCCAACAAGTCCGGCCAAGGATTTAAGGCTATGAGGTACTGCTGATCATTGTAAAGACACTGAAAACTTTGTTAGCGATTTGACTCTTTGTTGTCCATCGGAGTAAGCAGAGGAACTCGAGTCAATCTGACATTACTGTTGCTAATGCTGCTACAATTTAAGGATGTTGCTACATTTGGTCTATGCCGCTATTTGAAACCTGAGTCATATTGAAATTATTGCTGCCAACTTTGCTGCTACAATTGAAATTGAAATTTGCTGCTATATCTGGTCTATGCTGTCATTCGATTTTATTCATCTATTAGTTTTTATCAATTTAAGCATTCTACCTATAGGCATCACTTTCCCTCAATTGTTATGGTTAGAGTTGAGCGAACACCTGGATGTTCGGGTTCGACGAGTTCGGCCGAACTTTCGAAAAATGTTCGGGTTCGGGATCCGAACTCGACCCGAACTTCATCCCGAACCCGAACCCCATAGAAGTCAATGGGGACCCGAACTTTTGGGCACTAAAAAGGCTGTAAAACACACCCGGAAAGGGCTAGAGGGCTGCAAAAGGCAGCAAAATGTAGTTAAATCCCCTGCAAACAAATGTAGATAGGGAAATGATGAGTTAACATAAAATAAATAAAAATTAAACAATATTAATTGGAGTGAGGTCCCATAGCACAGAATCAGGCTTCAAGTAACCCACCAATGGAGAAGGTCACTTACTATTATTTTGACCACAGCACCCAGACAAAGGAGAGAGGTCCCACAGCAGAGAACCAGGCATCATATCACCCACCACAGGAGTAGGCCACCATTTAGTTACTTTGACCCCTACACCCAGACGGAGGAGAGAGGTTACACAGCAGAGAATCAGGCATTTAGATAACCCACCACAGGAGTAGGCCACCATTGAATCAGACCCCGGCAACCATGTCAGATGGCACAAGCATAAGCTTTATATCAATCAGCACAGGAGAAGGCGACTTTGACAGACTTTGACCCCTACACCCGGACGGAGGAGAGAGGTTTCAAAGCAGAGAATCAGGCATTTAGATCACCCACCACAGGAGTAGGCCCCAATTTAATGGGACCCCGGCAACCATGTCAGATGGCACAACCATCAGCTTCATATCAATCAGCACAGGAGAAGGCGACTTTGAAAGACTTTGACCCCTACACCCAGACGGAGGAGAGAGGTTTCACAGCAGAGAATCAGGCATTTAGATCACCCACCACAGGAGTAGGCCCCCATTGAATCAGACCCTGGCAACCATGTCAGATGGCACAACCATCAGCTTTATATCAATCAGCACAGGAGAAGGCGACTTTGAAAGACTTTGACCCCTACACCCAGATGGAGGAGAGAGGTTTCACAGCAGAGAATCAGGCATCATATCAACCACCACAGGAGAAGCCACCATTTAGTTACTTTGACCCCTGCACCCAGGAAGAGGAGAGAGGCACCACAGCACATATTCTGGCATCATATCAGCCACCACAGGAGAAGCCACCATTGAGTTACTTTGACCCCCGCACCCAGGAAGAGGAGAGAGGCACCACAGCACATATTCTGGCATCATATCAGCCACCACAGGAGAAGCCACCATTGAGTTACTTTGACCCCCGCACCCAGGAAGAGGAGAGAGGCACCACAGCACATATTCTGGCATCATATCAGCCACCACAGGAGAAGCCACCATTGAGTTACTTTGACCCCTGCACCCAGGAAGAGGAGAGAGGCCCCACAGCACATATTCTGGCATCATATCAGCCACCACAGGAGAAGCCACCATTTAGTTACTTTGACCCCTTCACCCAAACAGAGGAGAGAGGTTCCACATCAGAGAATCAGGCATCATATCAACCACCACAGGAGTAGGCCACAATTTAATGGGACCCCGGCAACCATGTCAGATGGCACAACCATCAGCTTCATATCAATCAGCACAGGAGAAGGCGACTTTGAAAGACTTTGACCCCTACACCCAGACGGAGGAGAGAGGTTTCACAGCAGAGAATCAGGCATTTAGATCACCCACCACAGGAGTAGGTCCCCATTGAATCAGACCCTGGCAACCATGTCAGATGGCACAACCATCAGCTTTATATCAATCAGCACAGGAGAAGGCGACTTTGAAAGACTTTGACCCCTACACCCAGATGGAGGAGAGAGGTTTCACAGCAGAGAATCAGGCATCATATCAACCACCACAGGAGAAGCCACCATTTAGTTACTTTGACCCCTGCACCCAGGAAGAGGAGAGAGGCACCACAGCACATATTCTGGCATCATATCAGCCACCACAGGAGAAGCCACCATTGAGTTACTTTGACCCCCGCACCCAGGAAGAGGAGAGAGGCACCACAGCACATATTCTGGCATCATATCAGCCACCACAGGAGAAGCCACCATTGAGTTACTTTGACCCCTGCACCCAGGAAGAGGAGAGAGGCCCCACAGCACATATTCTGGCATCATATCAGCCACCACAGGAGAAGCCACCATTTAGTTACTTTGACCCCTGCACCCAGGAAGAGGAGAGAGGCACCACAGCACATATTCTGGCATCATATCAGCCACCACAGGAGAAGCCACCATTTAGTTACTTTGACCCCTTCACCCAAACAGAGGAGAGAGGTTCCACATCAGAGAATCAGGCATCATATCAACCACCACAGGAGTAGGCCACAATTTAGTTTATTTGACCCCTGCACCCAGGAAGAGGAGAGAGGCCCCACAGCACATATTCTGGCATCATATCACACACCACAGGAGAAGGCCTCTTTCAGTGATTTAGGCCTTTGGACCCAGACAGAGGAGAGAGGTCAGAGATTAGCTTCATATCCCCCAGCACAGCAGAAGACCGCTTTATTTGACTTAGGCCTCAGCACCCAGACAGAAGACAGAGGTAGCATGGCAGAGGTTATGGCGTCATGTCACCCGTTAGTTTAACCGGCCACTTTCATCTGGTTAGGCCCCGGCGCCCAGACAGAGAAGAGTTTCATTCAACTGTGGGTTTCATAAAATTTGTATCAAATAAAGAAGTGGCCCGTAGCACAACAAGACATGTTTTAGGCAGTTAATAAGGACTACTCTGCACAAGGGAGGGACAGGTCCTGTGGGATCCATGCCTGGTTCATCTTTATGAAGGTCAGCTTGTCCACGTTGGCTGTGGACAGGCGGCTGCGCTTGTCAGTAATGACGCCCCCTGCCGTGCTGAATACGCGTTCAGATAAAACGCTGGCCGCCGGGCAGGAAAGCACCTCCAAGGCATAACATGCTAACTCTGGCCACGTGGACAATTTCGAAACCCAGTAGTTGAATGGGGCCGAACCATCCGTCAGGATGTGGAGGGGTGTGCAGACATACTGTTCAACCATGTTAGTGAAATGCTGCCTCCTGCTAACACGTTCCGTATCAGGTGTCGGTGCAGATAGCTGTGGCGTGGAGACAAAACTTTTCCACATTTCTGCCATGCTAACCCTGCCCTCAGATGAGCTGGCCGTGACACAGCTGCGTTGGCGACCTCTTGCCACTCCTCTGCCTTCACCTTCCACCTGTTCCCCTGTGACATGTGGGAATGCTCTCAAGAGCGCCTCTATCAGCGTGCGCTTGTACTCGCGCATCTTACGGTCGCGCTCCAGTTCAGGAATTAAAGTGGGCACATTGTCTTTATACCGGGGATCCAGCAGGGTGGTCACCCAGTAGTCTGCACACGTTAAAACGTGGGCAACTCTGCTGTCGTTGCGCAGGCATTGGAGCATATATTCGCTCATGTGGGCCAGGCTACCCATGGGTAAGGACAAGCTGTCCTCTGTGGGAGGCGTATCGTCATCGTCCACCGTATCCCCCCAGCCACGCACCAGTGATGGGCCTGGGCTGCCACCCCGCTGTGAACTTGCGTCATCCTCGTCCCCCTCCACCTCCTCCTCCTCCTCCTCCTCGTCCTCCAGTACAGTGCCTTGGCTGGCGACTTGTGAACCTGTCCTCTGCTGCTTAAACAAACCTCCCTCTGAGCCACTTCGAACAGACTGGCCCGAAAGTGTTAGAAACGAGCCCTCATCCTCCTCCTCCTCCTCCTCCACCTGGGCCACCTCCTCTAACATCATTGCCCTAAGTGTTTTCTCAAGGAGACATAGAAGTGGTATTGTAACGCTGATAACAGTGTCATCGCCACTGGCCATGTTGGTGGAGTACTCGAAACAGCGCAGCAGGGCACACAGGTCTCGCATGGAGGCCCAATCATTGGTGGTGAAGTGGTGCTGTTCGGCAGTACGACTGACGCGAGCGTGCTGCAGCTGAAACTCCACTATGGCCTGCTGCTGCTCGCACAGTCTCTCCAGCATGTGCAAGGTGGAGTTCCACCGGGTGGGCACGTCGCATATGAGGCGGTGAGCGGGAAGGCCGAAGTTCCGCTGTAGCGCAGACAGGCGAGCAGCGGCAGGATGTGAACGGCGGAAGCGCGCACAGACGGCCCGCACTTTATGCAGCAGCTCTGACATGTTGGGGTAGTGGTGAATGAACCTCTGCACCACCAAGTTCAGCACATGCGCCAGGCAAGGGATGTGCGTCAAACCGGCTAGTCCCAGAGCTGCCACGAGATTTCGCCCATTATCGCATACCACCAGGCCTGGCTTGAGGCCCACCGGCAGAAACCACTCGTCGGTCTGTTGTTCAATACCCCGCCACAACTCCTTTGCGCTGTGGGGCCTGTCCCCCAAACATATGAGTTTCAGAATGGCCTGCTGACGTTTACCCCGGGCTGTGCTGAAGTTGGTGGTGAAGGTGTGTGGCTGACCGGATGAGCTGGTGGAAGCAGTGGAGGAGGAAGCCGAGTAGGAGGAGGAGGCTACAGGAGGCAGAGAATGATGCCCTGCGATCCTAGGGGGCGGAAGGACGTGCGCCAAGGAACTGTCCGCCGGGGGCCCAGCCGCCACTACATTCATCCAGTGTGCAGTTAGTGAGATATAGCGTCCCTGGCCGTGCTTACTGGTCCACGTATCTGTGGTTAGGTGGACCTTGCCACAAATGGCGTTGCGCAGTGCACACTTGATTTTATCGGACACTTGCATGTGCAGGGAAGGCACGGCTGTCTTGGAGAAGTAGTGGCGGCTGGGAACCACATACTGCGGGACAGCCATGGCCATCAGCTGTTTGAAGCTGTCTGTGTCCACCAGCCGGAATGACAGCATTTCAAAGGCCAGCAGTTTAGAAATGCTGGCGTTCAGGCCAAGGGCTCGAGGGTGACTCGGGGGGAATTTGCGCTTCCTCTCTAAGGTTTGAGATATTGAGAGCTGAACGCTGCTGTGTGATATAGTGGAGACGCTAGTTGACGGTGGCGGTGGTGGTGGTGTCGGTGGCACATCCTCTGTTTGCTGCTCGGCAGGTGGCAACATTCCTCTCGAGGCGGAAGCCGAGGCAGCAGCGGTAGAGGGAGCAGGGGGAGCCTCAGCGAGTGCCTGGTTTTTAAGGTGTGTACCCCACTGCAGTTCATGCTTTGCATGTAGATGCCTGGTCATGCAGGTTGTGCTGAGGTTCAGAACGTTAATGCCTCGCCTCAGGCTCTGATGGCAGAGCGTGCAAGTCACTCGGGTCTTGTCGGTAGGACATTGTTTAAAGAAGTGCCATGCCAGGGAACTCTTTGAAGCTGCCTTTGTGGGGCTGGGTCCCTGTTGGCGATGTCCAGTAGCAGGCGAACTCTGGGGGCGGCGGCTCGTCTGCTTTGGCCCCCTGCTCCCTCTTTGGCTTCGCTGTTGTCTCGGTCTCACCACTACCTCTTCCTCTGAACTGTGAAAGTCATCGCCACGACCTTCAGTCCATGTGGGGTCTAAGACCTCATCGTCCTCTGCATCGTCTTCCACCCAGTCTCCCTCCCTGACCTCCTCCTGTTCAGTCTGCACACTGCAAAAAGACGCGGCAGTGGGCACCTGTGTTTCGTCATCATCAGAGAGTCAGTGACTCTGCTGTGGTGGTATTCCCATGTCCTCTTCATCTGGAGACATAAGTGGTTGTGCGTCAGTGCATGGTATGTCTTCCTCCACTGGGGAAGGGCTAGGTGGACGCCCCTGGGAAACCCTGGAAGCAGAGTCTTCAAACAGAAGAAGAGACTGCTGCATAACTTGTGGCTCAGACCGTTTCCCTGATATGCTTGGGGGTGATGTGACAGACTGATGGGCTTGGTTTTCAGGTGCCACCTGTGCGCTTTCCGCAGAAGACTGGGTGGAAGACCATGTGGTGAACGTGCTGGAAGCACTGTCGGCCACCCAATCGATTAATGTCTGTACCTGCTCAGGCCTTACCATCCTAAGAGCGGCATTGGGCCCCACGAGATATTGCGGTACATTCTGCCGGCTAGTTGAGGGAGTTCGTTCCCTACTGTGTGCGCCTGGGGCCGAACGGCCACGTCCTCTACCAGCAACAGAGGCTCCACGGACACCACCACGACCGCGTCCTCGTCCCTTAATAGTATTTTTCTTCATTGTTGCGATTCAACTCGCACCACAATGAAATATATTATTTTTTATAAGCAAAATCCCCTCACTGGAATACTTTCAGTCTTTTGACTGTATGGATTACAGATGGAATGACTGTTATATGTGAGTACTGCTTTCTTTGACAGATTCTAGTATGGGTACATATATGTTTTCCCAACCCCAGCACATTAGTTTGCTAATTCCAGATGTATGAAACGCAGGCCTAACTGTATCTAGTATATTGAACGCCAGATAAACTAACTTGGCCTTTTTTAAATAAAAAAAATTCCCTCACTGGAATACTTTCAGTCTTTTGACTGTATGGATTACAGATGGAATGACTGTTATATGTGAGTACCGCTTTCTTTGACAGATTCTAGTATGGGTACATATATGTTTTCCCAACCCCAGCACATTAGTTTGCTAATTCCAGATGTATGAAACGCAGGCCTAACTGTATCTAGTATATTGAACGCCAGATAAACTAACTTGGCCTTTTTTAAATAAAAAAAATTCCCTCACTGGAATACTTTCAGTCTTTTGACTGTATGGATTACAGATGGAATGACTGTTATATGTGAGTACCGCTTTCTTTGACAGATTCTAGTATGGGTACATATATGTTTTCCCAACCCCAGCACATTAGTTTGCTAATTCCAGATGTATGAAACGCAGGCCTAACTGTATCTAGTATATTGAACGCCAGATAAACTAACTTGGCCTTTTTTAAATAAAAAAAAAATTCCCTCACTGGAATACTTTATGTCTTTTGACTGTATGGATTACAGATGGAATGACTGTTATATGTGAGTACCGCTTTCTTTGACAGATTCTAGTATGGGTACATATATGTTTTCCCAACCCCAGCACATTAGTTTGCTAATTCCAGATGTATGAAACGCAGGCCTAACTGTATCTAGTATATTGAACGCCAGATAAACTAACTTGGCCTTTTTTAAATAAAAAAAATTCCCTCACTGGAATACTTTCAGTCTTTTGACTGTATGGATTACAGATGGAATGACTGTTATATGTGAGTACCGCTTTCTTTGACAGATTCTAGTATGGGTACATATATGTTTTCCCAACCCCAGCACATTAGTTTGCTAATTCCAGATGTATGAAACGCAGGCCTAACTGTATCTAGTATATTGAACGCCAGATAAACTAACTTGGCCTTTTTTAAATAAAAAAAAAATTCCCTCACTGGAATACTTTATGGCTTTTCACTGTATGGATTACAGATGGAATGACTGTTATATGTGAGTACCGCTTTCTTTGACAGATTCTAGTATGGGTACATATATGTTTTCCCAACCCCAGCACATTAGTTTGCTAATTCCAGATGTATGAAACGCAGGCCTAACTGTATCTAGTATATTGAACGCCAGATAAACTAACTTGGCCTTTTTTAAATAAAAAAAAAATTCCCTCACTGGAATACTTTATGGCTTTTCACTGTATGGATTACAGGTGGACTGGTATTAGTAGGGGTGACACAAGCACACCCAAGTCCCTGATGTAGGATTTCTATGGCACAGACCACTATTACAAGTGATTAATGGACGTTGGGAGAGATTGTGCTGCAGCACTTGTCCCAAGATGGCCGCCGCCTATCAGCCCAGTAACATGTGCCACAAAATGGTCTGCACAACCTTTAAAAAAAATAGCCTTGGACTGTGCTGCTAAATCGCTATTGGTCTGAATCCCAGGTGTAGATGTCTGACTTGTTTGGAGCTTTGGAATGCACACTGTGGCAGCTTCTGCTGCAGCACTACAAGTCGCAAAATGGCGGCCGGCGGTCAGCCCAGGTACATGTGGATGGAAAAATCACTCTGGCCACTCTAAAAATAGCCAATCCCTATCAAAAAAGCAGCTCAGCTGCAGTTGTTCAGATGAATCACAGGTGGAGGAGAGAAATTTGCTTCCAGTTATTCAATTATCCCTGCCTATTCTCGCCCTAGCATCAGCTGCGTCTATCCCTGTTCTATTCACATCGGGAGTGAGCACGTCCCGACGTGCGCACAAGCTTATAAAGAGGCTGAGTCACATGCTGCACTTGGCCAATCACAGCCTTGCCAATAGTAGGCATGGCTGCGATGGCATCTTAGGGCAAGTAGTATGATGCATGTTGATTGGCTGCTTTGCAGCCTTTCAAAATGCGCCAAAATACATGCCGAACGACGAACCCGAACCCGAACTTTTACGAAAAAGTTCGGGTTCGGGTCCGTGTCACGAACACCCCAAAATTCGGTACGGACCCGAACTATGCTCGAACTGTTCGCTCAACACTAGTTATGGTCCATTGTTACCTGTTTGCCCTTTTGGTTGGTTCGTACTGGTTGTAGTGCTTTGTTTCTCTAGGTGTATTCTCCAGTGTATTGACCTTATGAAATATATTTATTTCTCTGCTATTATACAGTTTTACCATTCCTGCTGTGAGATCGCCTTTCAGAATAGTTTGAAATATTTTAAAGATAAACTTATATTCCATGTATTACAATAATGTATTATAAATCTATTAAATTGAGTGACCCAATATCCTAGGTGTGCCCAGTCCTCTGTATACAATTTTCTAGCCTTTTTTCTAGTAGTGGGGTGACACTACTGGACTGCGAGCACCCTGGTTGGTGGTCCAGCAACCCTGTTCTTCCTACTAATATACTAAACATATATCAATTAGGGTTGAGCGAACCCGAACTGTAAAGTTTGGGTTCGTACCGAACTTTAGGATTTTTGGACTCCGGACCCGAACCCGAACATTTCAGTAAAAGTTCGGGTTCGGTGTTCGGCTATTTCTTAGCGCTTTTTGAAAGGCTGCAGAGCAGCCAATCGACAAGGGTTTAACTGTCTGACCTTAGAAGCCATCACAGCCATCAAAGGCTCAATCTTTTTACCCTGCCCTGAGCCCAGTGACAGAAAAAAAGAACTTTTATCCGTCTGTTAGTTAGGTGGGCGGCGGCGGCGGCCATTTTATGCAAGCTCAGTGCACCAGCACTGCATCTGAGCTTTTGTGACATTCAAATCCAAGCTTGAAATAACGCACTAATAATCTGGTTTTAAAAAATCACCCTTTTTTGACAAGTATACAACATATGGTGCATTTGCAGGATTAGTCAGTGTACAATTTAAGCTAGAAATACAGCCATAATTTTCAGGGTTTTTAAAAACACACATTTTTGCCAAAATACCCAATTTTACAGCCCTTGCAGCATCAGCACGTGTGAAATTCCAGGGTTATATACAGCTTTCATATTCAGTTAGTAAAAAAACTATTTTTTTTTTGCAATATCCAACATCTGGATTAGTCAGTGTGCAATTTAAGCTAGAAATACAGCCATAATTTTCTGGGTTTTTAAAAACACCCTTTTTTGGCAAAATCCACTACTTTACAGCCCTTGCAGCATCAGCACGTGTGAAATTCAAGGGTTATATACAGCTTTCATATTCAGTTAGTAAAAAAAACACATTTTTTGGGGCAATATCCAACATCTGGATTAGTCAGTGTGCAATTTAAGCTAGAAATACAGCCATAATTTTCTGGGTTTTTAAAGACCCACTTTATTGCCAAAATACACAATTTTACAGCCCTTGCAGAATCAGCATGTGTGAAATTCAAGGGTTATATACAGCCTTCATATTCAGTTATTAAACAAACACCCAGTTTGGGCAAAAAACTTAAATTGCGGCCTAGTCTGGATCAGTACGTGTGAGATACAGCCTTTACATACTGTGGTTCTATTCAGTTATTTGAAATACAGCCATTTTGGGCAAACAAATTTAATTGGCCTTGCACCATCAGCACGTGTGAAATTCAAGGGTTATATACTGCTGTCATATGCAGTTGATAAACAAACACCCGTTTTGGGCAAAAAAGTTTATTTTGCAGCCTTTGCTGCATATGTCATTGTGATATACAGCCTTTACATACTGTGGTTCTATTCAGTTATTTGAAATACAGCCATTTTGGGCAAACAAATTTAATTGCGGCCTAGTCTGGATCAGTCGGTGTGAGATACACCGTTTAGATACTGTGGTTATATTGTTCTATTAATAAAACACCCTTTTTGGACAAAATACACAATTTTTATGGCCTTGCACCATCAGCACGTGTAAAATTCAAGGGTTATATACTGCTGTCATATGCAGTTATTAAACAAACACCCGTTTTGGGCAAAAAAGTTTATTTTGCGGCTTTTGCTGCATATGTCATTGTGAGATACAGCCTTTACATACTGTGGTTCTATTCAGTTATTTGAAATACAGCCATTTTGGGCAAACAAATTTAATTGCGGCCTAGTCTGGATCAGTCGGTGTGAGATACACCGTTTAGATACTGTGGTTATATTGTTCTATTAATAAAACACCCTTTTTGGACAAAATACACAATTTTTATGGCCTTGCACCATCAGCACGTGTAAAATTCAAGGGTTATATACTGCTGTCATATGCAGTTATTAAACAAACACCCGTTTTGGGCAAAAAAGTTTATTTTGCGGCTTTTGCTGCATATGTCATTGTGAGATACAGCCTTTACATACTGTGGTTCTATTCAGTTATTTGAAATACAGCCATTTTGGGCAAACAAATTTAATTGCGGCCTAGTCTGGATCAGTCGGTGTGAGATACACCGTTTAGATACTGTGGTTATATTGTTCTATTAATAAAACACCCTTTTTGGACAAAATACACAATTTTTATGGCCTTGCACCATCAGCACGTGTAAAATTCAAGGGTTATATACTGCTGTCATATGCAGTTATTAAACAAACACCCGTTTTGGGCAAAAAAGTTTATTTTGCGGCTTTTGCTGCATATGTCATTGTGAGATACAGCCTTTACATACTGTGGTTCTATTCAGTTATTTGAAATACAGCCATTTTGGGCAAACAAATTTAATTGCGGCCTAGTCTGGATCAGTCGGTGTGAGATACACCGTTTAGATACTGTGGTTATATTGTTCTATTAATAAAACACCCTTTTTGGACAAAATACATAATTTTTATGGCCTTGCACCATCAGCACGTGTAAAATTCAAGGGTTATATACTGCTGTCATATGCAGTTATTAAACAAACACCCGTTTTGGGCAAAAAAGTTTATTTTGCGGCTTTTGCTGCATATGTCATTGTGAGATACAGCCTTTACATACTGTGGTTCTATTCAGTTATTTGAAATACAGCCATTTTGGGCAAACAAATTTAATTGCGGCCTAGTCTGGATCAGTCGGCGTGAGATACACCGTTTAGATACTGTGGTTATATTGTTCTATTAATAAAACACCCTTTTTGGACAAAATACACAATTTTTATGGCCTTGCACCATCAGCACGTGTAAAATTCAAGGGTTATATACTGCTGTCATATGCAGTTATTAAACAAACACCCGTTTTGGGCAAAAAAGTTTATTTTGCGGCTTTTGCTGCATATGTCATTGTGAGATACAGCCTTTACATACTGTGGTTCTATTCAGTTATTTGAAATACAGCCATTTTGGGCAAACAAATTTAATTGCGGCCTAGTCTGGATCAGTCGGTGTGAGATACACCGTTTAGATACTGTGGTTATATTGTTCTATTAATAAAACACCCTTTTTGGACAAAATACACAATTTTTATGGCCTTGCACCATCAGCACGTGTAAAATTCAAGGGTTATATACTGCTGTCATATGCAGTTATTAAACAAACACCCGTTTTGGGCAAAAAAGTTTATTTTGCGGCTTTTGCTGCATATGTCATTGTGAGATACAGCCTTTACATACTGTGGTTCTATTCAGTTATTTGAAATACAGCCATTTTGGGCAAACAAATTTAATTGCGGCCTAGTCTGGTTTAGGGCGCGTGAGATGCACTCTTAACATACTGTGGTTCTATTCAGTTATTTGAAATACAGCCATTTTGGGCACAAATCTTTAATTGCGGCCTATTCTGGATCAGGGCGTGTGAGATACACTCTCTAAATACTGTGGTTCTATTCAGTTATTAAACAAACACCCATTTTGAGCACAAATCTTTAATTGCAGCCTAGTCTGGATCAGGGTGTGTTAGATACACCCTTTACATACTGTGGTTCTATTCTGCTATTGATAAAACACCTATTTAGGGCAAGATCCTAAATTTGAAAAATATGAGGAGAGCGTCAAATAAGGGACGTGGTCCAGGTCATGGTGCTGCTGGTGGAGCTCCTGTTGCAGGGAGAGGACGTGGTCGATCTGTGCCAGCTACACGCACAAGTGAAACCCCTTCCTCAGGTGCGAGTAGGCAACAGAACCTGCAGCGGTATTTGGTCTGGCCTAATGCGGCTCTACGAATGGTGAGGCCTGAACAAGTACAGGTGATAGTAGATTGGGTTGCTGACAGTGCCTCCAGTTCCTTCACATTGTCTCCCATCCAGTCTCCTGCTGAAAGATCAGAGTTGGCACCTGCAGCCGATGTCCATCAGTCTTTCATCTCACCCCTTTGCAAATCAGCCAAGCAGTCTGAGCCCCAAGTCATGCAGCAGTCTCTTCTGCTTTTTGATGACTCTGTTAGCAGGGTTTCCCAGGGCCATCCACCTATCCCTGCCCCAGAAGTGGAAGAGATTGAGTGCACCGATGCCCAACCACTTATGTTTCAAGATGAGTACATGGGAGGACCATCGCAGCACGTCTCGGATGATGACGAAACACAGGTGCCAACTGCTGGGGCTTTTAAAAGTGTGCAGACCGACAAGGAGGGCAGGGGTGGAAGATGATGTGGAGGACGATGAGGTCCTCGACCCCACATGGAATTAAGGTCATGCGGCTGTTCTCTAGACAGTACGCCTGCTACTGGCCACCGCAGCAAGGGACCGAGCACACCAAAGCCAGCTCCATGGAGTTCCCTAGCGTGGCGCTTCTACAGAAAATGTGCTGACGACAAGACACGAGTGGTTTGCACGCTGTGCAATCAGAGCCTGAAGCGAGGCATAAACATTCTCAACATGAGCACTACCTGCATGACCAGGTATTTAAGTGATAAGCACGAGCTGCAGTGGAGTAGACACCTCAAAAGCCAAGAAAGGTCTCTGGCTCCTCCTGCTTCCTCTTGTGCTGCAGTCTCGGCGTCTTCATCCACCTCTGGAGTGACAGTGCCTCCTGCCACCCCGCAAACAGAGGATCTGCCAGCAACACCACCACCTGGGTCACCAAGCATCTCCCCAATTTCCTACGGAAGTGTTCAGCTCTCCATCTCCCACACACTGGAGATGAAGAGGAAGTAGCCCCCTACCCACCCGCGATCCCTAGCCCTGAATGCCAGCATTTCAAAATAACTGGCCTTTGAAAAGCTGTCATTCAGTCTGGTGGAGACGGATTGTTTTAAAGGCCTTATGGCGGTGGCTGTCCCACAGTACGTCGTGCCCAGCGACCACTACTTTTCCAGGCAAGCCACCTCTTCCCTGCACAACCAAGTAGGGGACAAAATCAGGTGTGCGCTGCTCAACGCCATCTGTGGCAAGGTGCACCTGACTACGGATACGTGGACCAGTA
The DNA here is from genome assembly GCF_905171765.1 of Bufo bufo. Taxonomy (NCBI): domain Eukaryota; kingdom Metazoa; phylum Chordata; class Amphibia; order Anura; family Bufonidae; genus Bufo; species Bufo bufo. The sequence continues at coordinate 188,457,827 of NC_053397.1, read as the reverse complement.
AGAACGGTCAGGGACGTTATACCTCCATAACAGCAGACTAGGTAAATGCAGTGGCGGATGGGCCTGAGGCGGATAGCAGTTTGGCGCATGTCCTTCCACCACCGAGGATTGCAGGGCGCTTCAGTTTGCCTCCTGTTGCTTCCTCCTCCTACTCCGCTTCCTCATCCTCTACCGGCTCCTCATCCGGTCAGCGTAACATCTTCACCACCAACTTCAGCACAGCCAGGGTAAATGACAGCAGGCAGTTTTAAAACGTATCTGTTTGGGGGACAAACCCCACACCGTGCAGGAGCTGTGGACGGGCCTTGAACAACAGACGAATGAGTGGTTGGTGCCAGTGAGCCTTAAGCCCGGCCTGGTGGTGTGCAATAATGGGTGAAATCTTGTAGCAGCTCTGGGACTAGCCGGTTTGACACACATCTCTTGCCTGGCGCATGTGCTGAATTGGTGGTGCAGAGATTCCTTAAAAATTACCCCGATATTTCAGAGCTGCTGCATAAAGTGCGGGCCGTCTGTGCGCGTTTTCGGCGTTCTCACCCTGCTGCTGCTCGCCTGTCAGCGCTGCAGCGTAACTTCGGCCTTCCCGCTCACCGCCTCATATGCGACGTGCCCACAAGGTGGAACTGGCCAGAATGTGCGAGCAGCAGCAGGCGATAGTAGAGTTTCAGCTGCAGCACGCATGGGTGAGTGTCACGGATGGTGTTGCAGAAAGCTGGAACTTATAAATAAACATCCGACTGGCTTGATCCCAAACTAAGGAGCATATGGGTGAGCCCTATAAAACCCCTAGAGCTCTCCCTGACTGCTATGCCAATGCAAAGATCTTTATGGTAGACGATTGCATGTCCACGTACCTTATACTATCTGACACCTGAAAACCCTATAATAGTGGGGGGCCACGACCACCGGCTCCCTGCACTTAATACGGATGGAGTCAAGGTCACCTACAATCAAATGCAATAGCACTCTGCAACCAGCATTCTGCCCTGCCTCTATGCTGAATGAGGCATTGGTGTACATTTTGGCCAAAGCGTAATAAGCCACTCACCACGTTAAGGTTACCTCTATGGAGTGGTCCCTAACACTAGTTCCTACCTGTTTGTGGGCCATGACAGCCACACAAAGTCCAGGGAATGCAGGTGCAGCATGCACGCCAAGCACACTCTGCTTTTAACCCCGTCCGGTGCCATTACAGCTTTCATCGGATCCAGGGATGCAAGTACCAACATGCATGCTGAGCCCGCTATATATACTTCTCCTGGAGCCAAATGTCTACTGGTTGGTGCTATATAAGCAGACTCAGTTTTATACTGACTTTAAAACCAGCCTCCAGGACAGATTGACCGGTCAGGTGTGCATGACTGCATGGAGATCGCCACGCCTCCAATATATACTACAAAGAAAAAATGTGGGGGATTCAATCAGCACAACCCTATATGCAGGTGCACATCGCTATGGAAAAATACATATACAAAGAAAAAGACACAAATGCAATAGCACTCTGCAACCAGCATTCTGCCCTACCTCTATGCTGGATGAGGCATTGGTGTACATTTTGGCCAAAGCGTAATAAGCCACTCACCACGTCAAGGTCGCCTCTATGGAGTGGTCCCTAACACTAGTTCCTACCTGTTTATGGGCCATGACAGCCACAAAAAGTCCAGGTAATGCAGGTGCAGCATGCACGCCAAGCACTCTGCTTTTAACCCCGTCCGGTGCCATTACAGCTTTCATCAGATCCAGGGATGCAAGTACCAACATGCAATCAAGCCAGCAAGTAAACACAAATAAAGGAAACAGACTTATCTGAGGAATCAGGAGAAGGAGCATCCAGCAGTGAACAACTCATCCAGGAAGAAGAATAAACCGCAAAGTGAGGCAGTATGGGAGGGAATATAAAGGGAGACAATCAGTGCAAATAGATGACAGCTGGGAGAAGGAAAAGAGATGACAAAGTGAAGCCAAAACAAAGAACTTCATGCAAGAGGTAGCGAAGAACGTCTAACAGACCTTCTCACAGAGCTGGCGGTGACAGTGAGTCACTCTGCGGAACAGCACCACTTCACCACCAATGACTGGGCCTCCATGCGAGACCTTTGTTCCTTGTTGCGATGTTTCGAGTACTCCACCAACATGGCCAGTGCCAATAACGCCATTCTCAGCGTTACTAACCCACTTCTATGCCTCCTTGAAAAAACGCTGCTGGCGATGATGAAAGAGGATGTGGAACAGGAGGAGGAAGAGGAATCATTTCGTAGGGTTTCCGGCCAGTCATTCACAAGTGGCTCCGAGGGTGGGTTCCTGCACCCACAAACTCCAGGTATACTATTGTCCAGCCAGGGCACAGTTCTGGAGGATGACGAGGTGGAGGATGAGGAGGAGGAGGTGGAGGAGGAGGAACCATGTTCACAGCAGGGTGGCACCCAGACCAGCTCATGGCCATCACTGGTGCGTGGCTGGGGGGGGATACAGAGGACACAGACGATACAACTTCCACAGAGGACAGCTTTTCGTTGCCTCTGGGCAGCCTGGCACACATGAGCGATTACATGCTGCAGTGTCTCCGCAACAACCGCCGAGTTGCCCACATTCTAACTTGTGCTGATTACTGGGTGGCCACGCTGCGGGATCCCTGTTACAAGGACAACGTACCGTCCTTAATTCCGTCACTGGAGCGTAATCGTAAGATGCGCGAGTACAAGCGCACGCTGGTAGACGCGCTGCTGGTGGCATTCCCACCTGACAGCGGGGGCACAGTGGAAGCACAAGGCAGAGGAAGAGGTCGCCAACGCAGATGAGGCACCGCCAGCACCTCAGAAGGCAGGGTTAGCATGGCCGAAATGTGGAAAAGCTTTGTCAGCACGCCACAACAACCAGCACCACCAGCTGATATGGAACGTCTTAGCAGGAGGCAGCATTTCACCAACATGGTGGAGCACTATGTGTGCACACGCCTACACGTACTGAATGATGGGTCTGCCCCCTTCAAGTTTTGGATCTCCAAATTGGGCACATGGCCTGAGCTTGCCTTTACGCCTTGGAGGTGCTGGCCTGCCCTGCAGCTAGTGTATTATCTGAACGTGTGTTTAGCACGGCAGGGGGCTTCATAACAGACAAGCGCAGCCGCCTGTCCACAGCCAATGAGGACAAGCTCACGTTCATTAAAATGAACCAGGCATGGATCCCACAGGACTTGTCCGTACCTTGTGCAGAATAGACATGTATACCGGACCTAACCAGCCATTGTTATACTGCAGCGCAATTGCTCATTTTTGTATTTTGGATATTTCACACTCTTTTGGAGTGTACCCTAATAAAATAAAAAATTTAAATTAAAAGCAAAAACCAGTGTTGGCTACCTCGTCCTCCTTCACCGCCGCTTCCACCTACAGCGCTATGTCCGCCGCCTCCTCAAACTCCTACTCCATATGGAATTCCACCTCATAAATCAAATTTATTTTATTTATTTGTACGTATTTTATTTTATGTCATTTCACTACTTTGTCTGTTACATTTTTGGGTGATATTCACCAATTTTTGGGTGTGATGTACCACTGCTATACCTAGTAGACAGTTAAAAAAATATAAAAAATTGTCTGTTACATTTTCGGTTGAAATTCATCAATTTTTGGGTGTGATGTACCACTGCTATACCTAGTAGACAGGTTAAAAAAAAAATAATAATTTGTCAGTTACATTTTAAGTTGAAATTCATCAATTTTAGGGTGTGATGTACCACTGCTATACCTAGTAGACAGGTTTAAAAAAAATTAAAAATTGTCTGTTATATTTTCGGGTGAAATTCAAAATTTTTTGGGTGTGATGTACCACTGCTATACCTAGTAGACAGGTAATTAAAATAAAAAAATTGTCAGTTAAATTTTCGGGTGAAATTTACCAATTTTTGGGTGTGATGTACCACTGCTATACCTAGTAGACAGGTAAAAAAAAAAAAAACTAATTTGTTTTAGTTGAAATTCACAAATTTTGGGGTGTAATATACCCCTCCTCTACCTAGTTGACAGCTTAATAAATTTCAATAATTTTTCTTTTATATTTTCGGGTGACAATAAACAATTTTTTTCTGTCATAGACCCCTGCTCTACCAAGTAGACAGGATAATACATTTCTGTAATTTTTCTGTTACATTCTTGGGTTGACATTTTACAATTTTGGACGTGAATAAACTCCTGCTCTGCATAGGTGACAGGGAATAAAATTTCAGAAATTCTTCTTTAATTGATGCGTGACACCTCCTTTTCATTCAATGCTTAAACTTTAACAAGTTGTACGACATTTGCTCTTCAATAATTTGTCCCACATTTGCGCTTTACAAATTTTTCCCATATTTGCGCTTCAATAATTTTTACCACATTTGCGCTTTAACAGCTTTTCCCACATTTTCGCTCGATCCGAAAAAATTGTAATCCATTTATCTCCCTTGGATGTGGTCTCTCTTTCTCACGCTCCCTCTCCAGCTTGTAACTAGAGATGTCCCGAACTATTCGCCTGCGAACAGTTCCAGGCGAACATAGCTTGTTCGCGTTCGCTGCGGCGGGCGAACAGATGCGATGTTCGGTCCGCCCCCTATACATCATCATTGAGCAAACTTTGACCCTGTACCTCACAGTCAGCAGACACATTCCAGCCAATCAGCATACCCTCCCTCCCAGACCCTCCCACCTCCTATCAAAAAAGCAAGGACAGCATCCATCTTAGATTCATTCTGAAGCTGCAGTGTCACAAATTTGACTAAGTTGTGATCGCAATGCGATTAATACAGGTTATATTAATCGCATTGTGAATTCAACTTAGAGCTGGGTTCCTAATGGTTGTATTGCTAGGATATAACGAAGATTGAGAATATAGTGCTATATTCGTTATATTCGTCAATTCTAGCAATACAACCATTAGGAACTCAGATCTAAGTTGTAATCGCAATGCGATTAATGCAGGTTATATTAATCGCATCGCGAATTCAACTTACCACACTCTGCGTCAACTACATAATTTGCCATGGGAGTTTTGCCATGGATCCCCCTCCGGCATGCCACAGTCCAGGTGTTAGTCCACTTGAAACAATATTTCCATCACTATTGTGGCCAGAAAGAGTTAAAAATTCACCTGTCTATTGAAGTCTATGGCGGTTCGCCCGGTTCGCCCGTTCGCGAACATTTGCTGAAATTCACGTTCGCCGTTCGCGAACGGAAAATTTTATGTTCACAACATCTCTACTTGTAACCCTGATTAGCCGATAACCGTGATCAACATGGTAGGCTTAGAAAAGAACATCGAAAATTAATAGAGAATATATTCAAATGGATGGTGGACGTCACGGGGGCCCCTCTGCATAGGTGACAGGAACATAAATTTTAAAAAAATCGTCTGTTACATTGTCAGGTGACATTTTTCTAATTTTGCCGGATAGAAACCCCTGCTCTGGATAGGTGACAACGAATAAAATTTAAGAAATTCTTCATTAATTGATGCGCTACACATCCTTTCATTCAATGCTTAAACTTTAAAAAGTTGTCCCACATTTGCGATTTAATACTTTGTCCCATATTTCTACTCTATAATTTTTAATTTGAAACAATAATCCTCCCTTTGATGTGGTCTCTCTTTCTCACGCTCCCTCTCCGGCGTGGAACCCTGATTTGCCGATAACCGTGATCGACATGGTAGGCTCAGAAAAGAACATTGAAAGTTGATAGAGAGATATCCAAATGGATGGTGGACATCACAGGGACGTGCGATCAGGCAGAAGTTAGCTCGAGTCAACAAAGCGGCAGCAGGGCCTCTCCTGGCCAACGTTTACAAATCAAAAATACCACAGTGACATTCCCTATAATTTTTTATTAATCATTCCAATAACAGGGCATCTTAAGAGTCCTGTATTGTTATTTATCGTCACTACCTCTCGAGTCGGGAGTGGGTAATTGACGCGTGCCCCCTCCTTAACTTGGAAGTTTATGCTTCAATACTTTGTCCCACATTTCCGCTTGATTACATTTAATTTCATCCATTGACCTCCCTTGCGTGTGGTATCCTTTTCTCAGGCTCCCTCTCCAGCCTGGAACCCTGATTCCCCGCCACCTGTGATCACCATGGTAGGCGCATAAAAGAACATCGAAAGTTGATAGAGCAGATATCAAATTGGATCGTGAACATCACAGGGACGTGCGACATGGTGGGGCAGTAAGTGTGCACACGCCTACACGAACTGACTGACAGGGGTCAGCCCCTGCAACTTCTGGGTCTCCAAATTGGGCACATGGCATGAGCTTGCCCTTTACCCCTTGGAGGTGCTGGCCTGCCCTGCAGCCAATGTATTGTCTGAACGTGTGTTTAGCACGACTGGAGGAGGTTATCACAGGTTATATAGTCCTGATCAAAAGTTTAAGACCACTTGAAAAATGGCAAAAAATCATATTTAGCATGGCTGGATGTTAACAAGGTTCCAAGTAGAGCTTCAACATGCAACAAGAAGAAATGGGAGTGAGACAAAACATTTTTTGAGCATTCAATTTAATAAAAAACTACGAATAAACTGAAACAGGCTGTTTTTCAGCTGATCAAAAGTTTTGGACCACACCTCAAAAAAAAAACTAAACCCCCCCCAAAACAGAAATCCAACTTCCAAACATGAACTCAGTAATGAGTAGCTCCGCCGTTATTTATCACTTCAAAAATTTGTTTCGGCATGCTTGATGCAAGCGTTTCCATGAGGTGCGTGGGAACATTTCTCCAAGTGGCGAAGACGGCCGCACGAAGGCCATCTACTGTCTGGAACTGTTGTCCATTTTTGTAAACTTCCCTTGCCATCCATCCCCAAAGGTTCTCAATTGGATTTAAATCAGGGGAACACGCAGGATGGGCCAAAAGAGTGATGTTATTCTCCTGGAAGAAGTCCCTTGTCCTGCGGGCATTGTGTACTGTAGCGTTGCCCTGTTGAAAAACCCAGTCGTTACAACACAGATGAGGGCCCTCAATCATGAGGAATGCTCTCTGCAACATCTGGACATAGCCAGCGGCCATTTGACGCCCCTGCACTTCCTGAAGCTCCATTGTTCCACTGAAGGAAAAAGCACCCCAGACCATTATGGCGCCCCCTCCACTGTGGCGCGTAGAAAACATTTCAAGTGGGATCTGCTTGTCATGCCAGTAACATTGGAAACCATCAGGACCATCAAGGTTAAATTTTTTCTCATCAGAGAATAAAACTTTCTTCCACCTTTGAATGTCCCATGTTTGGTGCTCTCTTGCAAAGTCCAAACGAGAAGTTCTGTGGCGTTCAAGGAGACGAGGTCTTTGAAGACGTTTTTTGTTTTTGAAGCCCTTCAGTCTCAGATGCCGTCTGATGGTTATGGGGCTGCGGTCAGCACCAGTAAGGGCCTTAATTTGGGTCGAGGATCGTCCAGTGTCTTCACGGACAGCCAATTGGATCCTCCGGCTCAGTGCTGATGAATTTTTTTTGGGTCTTCCACTTGATAGGGTTCCATAACCCTCAGGATCATTTAAGAAATTCCAAATGACTGTCTTACTGTCCGATCACGTTCAAAAAGGGAGAGTTTTTTTGCCTTTGCCATCACAACGTGTGACTACCTGACAGAAAATAACAATGAATCCACATCTTTGCACAGATTTGGCCTTTTAAAGGCATGTGGTCCTAAAATTTGGATCAGCTGAAAAATTGCCTATTTCAGTTTAATCGTTATTTTCAATTAATTGAATGCTCAAAAGATGTTTTTTCTCACTCTCATTTCTTCTTGTTGCATGTTGAAGCTCTACTTGGAACCTTGTTAAGATCCAACAATGTAAAATATGATTATTTGCCATTTTTCGAGTGGTCTTAAACTTTTGATCAGGACTGTATTTCCCAATGTTTTGAGGTGTACCCTAATTTAAAAAAATAAAAATAAATTTAAAACCAAAAAGCAGTGTAGGCTACCTCCTCCTCCTACACCGCCGCTTCCACATCCACCGCCACATCCACCACCTCCTCAACCTCCTACTCCATATGGACCTCGTCCTCCTAGATCAAGATTATTATTTTTTATTTTTACGTATTTTATGATATTTAAAGTAATTTCCCTATCCACATTTGTTTGAAGAGCACTTGCCATGCTCTTAACCACATTTTGATGCCATTTGCAGCCCTCTAGCCCTTTCCATGACATTTTTACAGCTTTTTTAGTGCTCAAAAGTTCGGGTCCCCAATGACTTCAATTGGGTTCAGGTTTGGGGTCAAGTTCGGGTCCCGAACTCAAACTTTTTTGTGAAGTTCGGCCGAACTCGTCGAACCCGAACATCCAGGTGTCTGCACAACTCTTATGTCAATGACAAGATTCAATGCTTTCCGCATCGTTGACCAGTCTGAGAGTATACTGTAGTTGCCCTCACTTGAAGCACAGTCGTCTTGAAAAGGAGAAAAACCGGTCCATAGATTTTAATAAAACAGGTGAAATTGAGTCTTTCATTAAGGCCTAGTGGGGACTGGGACCTAAACTTATATATCCATTCGGATTCTTTTTGTAAGATTTTCCTGTCCCAGTCACCCCTTCTAGGTGACTGAGGAACTACTTCCAGAAATGAAAATTTCAGTACTCTAGGGTTCCCTCCGTGGTGTTCATTAACATTTTCTGCTATAGGAGTAACCTTCTTCTTATATACATCATTAACATGCTGACAAATTCTTCTCCTTACCTCCCTAAAAGTCTTCACTATATCTTTGGGGCAAGGACACTGACAGATGTCGATGACACCCTTTGTTTTACAATCTGCAAAATCCCGGGCTATGAACGTCCTATTGGTTGCTGAGCATGTGATTGTTTTAGACCCAGATACAAAGTCACATGCTTTACATGTGCCGCAACGGTAACTGCCAAGGGGTTTTCGTTCCAATCAAGTGCCCACCAAACCTGGCATTATATAATGGCTGTGGACAAGGCGGTTCCGTAGGCTCCTAACTTTTCTATAAGTGACAGTGGGGTATTGGGCAACCAACCCCATTAAGTCTGGGTCCATTAATAAAATGGGCCAGTACTTGTTCAGGACTGCCCTCACTTCAGCATTTGCAGTGTCATATGTAGAGATGAGACGGATAGGGGCCTGTCTTCTATCAGTCGTGTTTTTTGGGATAAGGAGGGACGTATCCGTGTCTGTTTAAAAGCGTCTCTAAGGATCTTAGGAGGGTATCCCCTTTCTGTTAACCTGTCTCGTAATGCTCTGGCCTCCTTGTGGAAAAATCTACGTCATCGGACCAGTTTCTCAGGACCCTAAGATACTGTCCTCTAGGGATACCATTTTTCAGGGCCGGGGGGTGATGGCTGTGCCAGTGGAGAATGCTGTTGGTAGCTGTTGACTTTCTAAATAGGGTAGTGGTAAGTCTTTCTCCCTGTTTTCATACTTTTACATGGAGAAAAGTTATACAATGATCTTGTATGTAAACCTGAGACCCACCTGGTTTACATTCAGAGAGTCGAAAAAATTTGAGAATTCTGCCCTGTTGCCGTTCCAGGTGATAAAGATATCGTCTATATATCTGGTCCAGAACGATATTTTTTCAATCCACCAGGTATTCTGATCTGGTAATACCACTTTGTCCTCCCACCAGCCCAGAAATAGTGTTGAGCGGCAGGGGCAATATTCGAATTCGCAATATTTCGCAAATATTTTGTAGAATTTTGCTCATATATTGGCGAATTCGAGATTGTATTCTTCACATAATGCACGCAAAATACCGGCATGGGTCACTTATGCTAAATTTTTTAAGCTGGTGTAAGGTTCCTGACACTGGAGAAAATGGTTGGCACGGCAGGACATTAGAATAGCTTTATATGCAGATAGAGTGCTCCAATATATTTGCCCTTGCGAATTTTTGTCAATTAATGATTCACATATTTTTTCAAAATGCGTGCAACTTGTGACATCACAGCACTATGTCTGTAGCATGTATGTATGGACAGCAGAACCTATTATACTGCCTAACACCCTGCACTGGAACCTATCAGCAACACTATAGATCAATCTAATCTACACTGACTATCTCCTCCAACTATCTGAATTATATACACTGCCTGTCCCAAAAAAAAGTCGCCACCAAAAAAAAGATCACACACTCGAATATTTTGTTGGAACACCTTTAGCTTTGATTACAGCATGCATTCGCTGTGGCATTGTTTCGATAAGTTTCTGCAATGTCACAAGATTTATTTCCATCCAGTGTTGCATTAATTTTTCACCAAGATCTTGCATTGATGATGGTAGAGTCTGACTGCTGCGCAAAGCCTTCTCCAGCACATCCCAAAGATTCTCAATGGGGTTAAGGTCTGGACTCTGTGGTGGCCAATCCATGTGTGAAAATTATGTCTCATGCTCCCTGAGCCACTCTTTCACAATTTGAGTCCGATGAATCCAGGCATTGTCATCTTGGAATATGCCCGTGCCATCAGGGAAGAAAAAATCCATTGATGGAATAACTTGGTCATTCAGTATGTTCAGGTAGTCAGCTGACCTCATTCTTGGAGCACATACCGTTGATGAACCTACATCTGACCAACTGCAGCAACCCCAGATCATAGCACTGCCCCTACAGGCTTGTACAGTAGGCAATAGGAATGATGGGTGCATCACTTCATCTGCCTCTCTTCTTACCCTTATGCGCCCATCACCCTGGAACAGGGTAAATCTGGACTCATCAGACCACATGACCTTCTTCCATTGCTCCAGAGTCCAATCTTTATGCTCTCTAGCAATTTGAAGCCTTTTTTTTCTGGTTTGCCTCACTGATTAGTGGTTTTCTTACGGCTACACGGCTGTTCAGTCCCAATCCCTTGAGTTCCCTTTGCATTGTTCGTGTGGAAATGCTCTTACTTTCACTATTAAACATAGCCCTGAGTTCTACTGTTGCTTTTCTTTGATTTGATTTCACCAAACGTTTCAGTGATCGCCGATCATGATCATTCAGGATTTTTTCCTCGCCACATTTCTTCCTCGAATACGATGGGTCCCCACTATCCTTCCAGTTTTTAATAATGCGTTGGACAGTTCTTAACCCAATTTTAGTAGTTTCTGCAATCTCCTTAGATGTTTTCTCTACTTGATGCATGCCAATGATTTGGCCCTTCTCAAACAAACTAACATCTTTTCCACGACCACGAGATGTGTCTTTCGACATGGTTGCTTAAGAAATGAGAAGCAACTCATTGAACCAGTTGGGTTAAATAACTTATTGCCAGCTGAAAGATAATCGCCCATGCAGTAATTATCCAACAGAAGGCTCATAACTATTTGCTTAGTTAAATCCAGGTGGCGATTTTTTTTGGGACAGGCAGTGTATATAAGTTATCTGTCTAATGTAATACAACAAAGCACAGAGCACAGCAAGGACACTGCTGTCTCTTTCATAACTCCAATAAACTTTAGAAAATAGCTGCTGGGGAGGTTCTTATATAGTAAGAGGTAGGCAGCTTTTCTATCGGTTGCTAGGGATGTTGCTAAGCTGTGACAAAGCCTTCTCATTGGCCCACAAGCTAGAAGAAAGGAGGGATGATCACCTGATGTGTACTGTGTTAAATAAAAATAAAAAAATGAATATTCGTCATTAAGAATATATAGCACTATATTCTAAATATTTGCAAATTCTTGAAGTGCCGATATTTGCGCCAAAAAATTGCTTTTCGAATATTCGCGCTGAACACTACCCAGGAAGAGATTGGCATAGCTGGGCGCACAGGGGCTGCCCATAGCCGTCTCCCTGAGCTGGAGGTAGAAACGCCTATTAAACAAAAAGAAATTATGAGTCAGGATAAATTCCAGAAGTGTGAGCACAAAACCATAATGATTGTTGCAATGTGCCCCCCTGGTACGGAGGTGATCGGCTACTGCAGTCAGACCTTTCTCATGTGGAATGGTGCTATATAATGATTCCACATCTATGCTGGTGAGCAAACATGAGGGATCTATGTTTAAAGTCTTGATTTTATTAAGAAAGTCCATCGTATCTCTAGTGTAGGAGGGAAGTGTGAGAACGAATTGTCTCAATACCTGATCAATATATATGCCACAATTCCAGGAATGGCCAACCTGCGGCTCTCCAGCTGTTGCAAAACTACAACTCTCAGCATGCCTAGACTGCTTACAGCTATCAGCCTACAGCAGGGCATGGTGGGAATTGTAATTTTACAACAGCTGGAGAGCCACAGGTTGGCCAGCCCTGCACTATTCTGTGATAATGATCCTACTCCGGACACTATTGGGCGACTCTTTAATGGGCATTGTTCATTTATGGACTTTTGGCAGTCCGTAAAAGGTCGCAATTTGGGTGCCGTTGGAAGCAAATAGTTATACTTGGATTCAGTTATCACTTTATTCCTTCTGCCAGAGATGAGAATAATTTTTAATTCGGCCAGAAAGTTATCCGTAGGGTCCCCCGGTAGAAGTTGTTACCCTTTTAGGTCCCTAAGAATGTTTAGGCAAATATTAGTGTATATTTCTTGATCCATTATCACTATATTACCCCTCTTATTGGCTGGTTTTATAACAATGGATGTATCCCTTGCCAGGGCTTTTAGGGCCTCTAGTTCATTTATGGACAGATTTTTATGACACTGTTGTCTGACCCTAATTTTCTCAAGATCGGAAATCACTAGCCGTTGAAATATATCTATAAATTGTCTATAAATTCATAGTTTGCAGATGGGGTCATTTTGGTGCTCTTGGGGCATAAATTTGAAAATGGACCTTCGCCGGGGTTATGCGAGCCCTCTTCCCATAATTCCATAAGGATTTCCAGATCGGAAATCTCACTCTGTTCAATCCCTAATTTGTCTAGGGATTGTCTATTAGAGTTATTGAAGAACTTTTTCCACTTGAGTTTGCTACAGAAAAGATGTAGGTCTTTTATCCAGGTGAATGGTGTAAACTCGGTGGTTGGGACGAAGGAAAGGTCCCTTTTCAATACACTTATCTCTGTCCCGTCTAGGGTGCGTGAGGAAAGGTTTATAATTTGTAAGCCATCGTTGGTATCCGGCTGTCTCCTCCCTTGTTCCGATTCTCTTAACTGATAGGGATTTTGACGTTGTGTTAAAAAAGAGGAAGGAACAGTTGTATTGCCAGACAATGCTGACAAAGAGGAGGAGGAGGAGGTACCTTGTTGCCCCCCTCCCTGGTGGTCGCCCATTTCCCTTCCCCATTTGCACCATTTTCTGCCTTTTTTGGTATAGGGGGTTCCCTTATTTAGTTCTCCCTTCTTAGTAGGGTTGAGAAAACCCGAACTATAAAGTTCGGGTTCGTACTGAACTTTACGGTGTTCGGCACACGAACCCGAACATTTCAGTAAAAGTTCAGGTTCGGTGTTCGGGTAATATTAGTATACCATCGGATCTGAGTTTTCTCCAATCCAATGGTATATTTTAACTTGAAGCGTCCCCATCCCCATGGGAACGCCTCTATGTTAGAATATACCATCGGATTTGAGTTAGATCGTGAAAACTCAGATCCGACAGTTTATTCTAACACAGAGTTAGAATATACTGAGAACTGTGGACATAACGGCCCCCTGCTGCCTGGCAGCACCTGATCTCTCACAGAGGGCTGTGATCCGCACAATTAACCCCTCAGGTGCCGCATCATTGGTGTCCAGTGCGGCCCCCCCACCCCCACCCCTAATTAAAATCATTGGTGGCAGTGGCCACAGGTTAACAACCCCCCCATCATTGGTCGCAGCGGAGCGGCAGTTCAGATCAGAGTCCCAGTTTAATCGCTGGGGCTCCGATCGGTTACCATGGCAGCCAGGACACTACTGCAGTCCTGGCTGCCATGGTTACTTAGCACTTTTAGCAGTATTATACTTACGTGCTGTCATGCCCTGCTCGGACGGTGTGCGAAGGTCTGTCAGATTGGCAGCACGTGTCTAACCTTTTGTTTGTTTTGGAATCATGCTGGATCTGCCTTCCTTCAGGTGCTCTGGGTGGGGTCATTGACTTAAATTGCCTTCATTTCCAGAGGGCCGTGCGAGTTATAGAATTTAGTCTGGCCTTGGATTCAAGGAACGAAGGAAGGATTGTCTGTTCCAGCTCAGATAAGTTTGATTTCTGTTTGTGTTGTTTGCGGTCTAGGCTATTTGTGTGTCTTCTGCCCCTTCTCCCCTTTCACCATCTCAGGGATTCTAGGGTGTTTTCAGTCCAGGCACGAGGACACATCATTCCTACCATCAAGGTCTGAATGTGGGCTTAGCAGCATAGGGAGAGAAGTCAGGGATGTGCTAGGAGGTGACCTTTCCCCAGCGTCTAGCCTAGACACTTTTGTATTTTGTTGTCTATGTATCTGAGATCCTGTCCGCCGTGACATTATAACCCGCCATACTGTGACTGCCATTACTCAGCGGTTTTGTGATGGCGTCAATTGATGCACTGGTTGACCGCATGCAGGGATTATCCCTAGAGGTTGCGGATCTGCGTAGTTCGGTCACACAGTGTCAGAGTGTTCTGGCATCAGGTGCAGGTCAAATTGGTGGGGAGCCTAAAGTCGCTCTTCCCTAGAAATTTACAGGGGGTGCGGATGATTTTATCCGCTTTAAAGAGTCATGCAAATTGTATTTTTGACTGCGTCCATTTTCGTCAGGTGATGAAAGTCAGAGGGTTGGTATCATCATGTCTCTGCTTAAAGGGGACGCGCAATCCTGAGCTTTTTATCTGCCGCCCGGTTCTTTGGCCCTCCGGTCGGTGAAGGAATTTTTCAAAGCCCTGGGATTGATTTACGATGACCCAGATCGGGTCTCGATGGCAGAATCTAAATTACGTAACTTATTACAGGGTGAACAAACTATTCCACCATTGTTAAACCTCTGACTGATATGACAAAGAAGGCACTGATGTCTCTGTTTGGTCGGAGGAGGCATTGCAGGCCTTTTCGACTATTAAGGAGTGTTTCGCATCTGCTCCCATTCTGGTGCAGCCCGATGTGTCTCAACCATTCGTGGTGGAGGTGGATGCATCAGAAGTGGGGGTGGGAGCGGTGCTGTCGCAGGGTTCTTCTCCTGGCAAATGGGTCCCGTGTGCTTTCTTTTCCAAGAAGCTCTCGGTCGCAGAGAGGAACTATGATGTGGGAGATAGAGAGTTGCTGGCTATAAAGTTGGCCTTTGAGGAATGGCGTCACTGGTTGGAGGGGGCTTCTCACCCCGTTACTGTTTATACGGATCATAAGAATTTGGCTTACCTGCAATCTGCCAAGCGTCTGAACCCTAGACAGGCCAGATGGTCACTGTTTTTTACAAGGTTCAATTTTGTTGTTACTTCGTCCGGGGGGTCAAAAACATCAAGGCAGATGCATTGTCTCGCAGTTTTCCTGGGGGAGGTGATTCAGAAGATCCTGCTCCGATTTTGGCTGACGGGGTTGTGGTTTCCGCTCTGTATCCCAAATTGGAGATGGAGGTGTTGGGAGCCCAGGAGGGGGCTCCTGGTTCCTGTCCCCCAGGGAGGTTGTTTGTTCCCGAAGAACTGCGATACAAGGTTTTCAAGGAACATCACGATACTGTCCTTGCCAGACATCCTGGTGGTAAGTCCACCTGTGACCTTGTGTCCCGGAGGTTCTGGTGGCCCGGGTTACGTAGGAGCATTAAGGATTACGTGGCAGCTTGTGAGACCTGTGCACGATCTAAGGTTGCTCATACTCGACCGGCTGGTTCACTCCTTCCTTTATCTATTCCGTCTCGTCCTTGGACGCACTTGTCCATGGACTTTATTACCGATCTGCTGAGTTCCTCGGGGAAAACAGTAATTTTGGTGGTAGTTGATTGTTTTAGCAAGATGACTCATTTTATATCGTTAACTAGTCTGCCTAATGCCAAGACTCTTGTGCAAATTTTTGTTGACAATATCATGAGATTGCATGGTATTCCTTCGGATGTGGTTTCTGATAGGGGCACGCAGTTTGTCTCCAGGTTCTGGAGGGTGTTCTGCTCTCGGCTTGGCATTCAACTTTCGTTCTCTTCGGCTTTCCATCCGCAGTCTAATGGACAGACGGAGCGTACTAATCAGAACCTGGAGACCTACTTGAGGTGCTTTGTGGCGGAGAATCAGGAGGACTGGTCCTCATTCCTGCCCTTAGCGGAGTTTGCTTTGAATAACCATAGACAGGAATCCATGGTTAAGTCGCCATTTTTTGGCGCATATGGTTTTCTTCTACCTTATCCTCTATCTGGCGGAGGATACAAGTGAATTTGGAGACGATGGGTGAGAGATATAAGCGAATGGCTGACAGGAGACGTGTGACTGGTCCGGACCTGTGTGTGGGTGATCTGGTGTGGTTGTCCACTAAAAATATTAAATTGAGAGTGCCATCTTGGAAACTATCGGCTCATACAAAATATCTGCGCTGATCAATCCAGTAGCGTTTCGGCTGGATCTTCCGCAGACTTGGAGGATCCATGATGTGTTCCATAGATCTTTATTGAAAAAATATGTGAGACCAGTGGAACCATCGCCATTGCCCCCTCCTCCTGTTCTGGTCGATGGGAATTTAGAGTTCGAGATCTCCAGGATTATTGACTCTAGAGTTCTTCGGGGTTCCCTTCAGTACCTGGTACACTGGAGGGGATACGGCCCCGAGGAGAGGATGTGGGTTCCGGCACTGGAGGTCAACGCCAGCCGACTGGTTAGGGCTTTTCACAGAGTCCACCCGGATAAGGTTGGTCCGGGGTGCCCGGAGGTTACCCGTAGAAGGGGGGGTACTGTCATACCCTGCTCGGACGGTGTGCGGAGGTCTGTCAGATTGGCAGCACGTGTCTAACCTTTTGTTAGTTTTGGAATCATGCTGGATCTGCCTTCCTTCAGGTTCTCCTGGTGGGGTCATTGGCTTAAATTGCCTTCAATCCCAGAGGGCCGTGCGGGTTATAGAATTCAGTCTGGCCTTGGATTCAAGGAAGGAAGGAAGTATTGTCTGTTCCAGCTCAGATAAGTTTGGTTTCTGTTTGTGTTGTTTGCGGTCTAGTCTATTTGTGTGTCTTCTGCCCCTTCTCCCCTTTCACCATCTCAGGGATTCTAGGGTGTTTGCAGTCCAGGCACGAGGACACATCATTCCTACCATCAAGGTCTGAATGTGGGCTTAGCAGCATAGGGAGAGAAGTCAGGGATGTGCTAGGAGGTGACCTTTCCCCAGCATCTAGCCTAGACACTTGTGTATTTGGTTGTCTGTGTATCTGAGATCCTGTCCGCCGTGACACGTGCGCTGTCTGTGGCCGGCCGGGCGCTCCTCCTACTGGTAAGTGACTGATCTGTGCTATAAGCAATGCGCCGCACAGACCTTTCACTTACCAGTAGGAGGAGCGCCGGTCGGCCACAGACAAGTAACTGCAGTAGCGTCCTGGCTGCCATGGTAACCGATCAGAGCCCCAGTGATTAAACTGGGACTCCGATTGGAACTGCCGCTCCGCTGCCACCAATGATGGGGGGGAGGCCGCACTGGACACCAATGATTTTAAAAGGGGGGGAGCGCACTGGCCACCAATGATTTTAATACGGGGGAGGGAGGGGGTGCGCACTGGCCACCAATGATTTTAATACTGGGGAGGGAGGGGGGGCCGCACTGGCCACCAATGATTTTAATGCTGGGGAGGGAGGGGGGTCTGGCCCCTGCTGCCTGGCAGCACCCGATCTCTCACAGGGGGCTGAGATCAGCACAATTAACCCCTCAGGTGCGGCAGATAAGAGATCGGGTGCTGCCAGGCAGCAGGGGGCAGTTATGTACACAGTTCTTAGTATATTCTAACTTGAAGTGTCCCCATCACCATGGGAACGCCTCTGTGTTAGAATATACTGTCGGATCTGAGTTTTCACGATCGTGAAAACTCAGATTTGAAAAAGCTAATACTATTATTTTCCGTTATAACCATGTTATAACGGAAAATAATAAAGTGAAGTTCGGGTTCCCATTGACTTCAATGGGGTTCAGGTTCGGTTCCAAGTTGGGATCAAGTTCGGGTCCCGAACCCGAACTTTTTTTTAAAGTTCGGCCGAACTCCCCGAACCCGAACATCTAGATGTTCGCTCAACTCTACTTCTTAGTAGTGTGGTTGATTTCTGTGTCGGAGAAGTCTATTTCCGAGGAGGAAATCTCTGACGCAGAGGGAACAGTACTTTTATTTTTACTTTCTAGCTGGTACGCTTTATTTTCTTTAAAGTCACTCAGGTCTCTAATAGATAGTCTATGTTTTCCTTCCTTAATAAGGCCCTGGAATCTCTCTACAGATGTTTGCAGTGATGACTCACGTCTATTAAAGTCTGGGTCAGCCGTAAATTTAAGGGTGATCTCCTTCAGTTCTTTTAGTTTATCGGAGGTTCTCACAAAAATACCTCTTTCTTCTTCCAGCAAGATGTTCATAAGGTTCAAAGAACTCTGTGTCAGTTCCTCCTCCCACCTTTTGATTAAAGTGGGGGAGGAAATTCGGAGAGCAGAAGCTATAGGGATTCGAAGACCATTGGACAATTCAGTGTTCAAAGTAACTCTCCAGAGATTTTATTTCCCGTCAGGATTTTATATTTTCTTTGTAACCGACGTATAAATATTTAAATGCTAATTTACAGGTCACAGAAGAGGACAGGCCTGGAATCTCCTTGTAAAAACTGGTTTTGTCCTGCAAAACTCATTATTGTATCAAATACAGATGTATATAGGAATTTAAAGGTCATGTACAAGTACAGAAACAGAAGAGTCCAAAAATTTTTTTTTTTTAAATGACCCCTTAAAACTTTATTTTAAACAACCTTTCAACACAGACTAAGGCCTCACGCACACGACAGTATTTTTTTCACGGTCCGCAAAACGGGGTTCCGTTGTTCCGTGATCCGTTTTTGTTTCCGTGTGTCTTCCGTGATTTTTGGAGGATCACCAGACATGAAGGAAAGAAAAAAAAAATGTTGTTTTGGTGTCCGCCTAGCCGTGCGGAACCAAATGGATCCGTCCTGACTTACAATGCAAGTCAATGGGGACGGATCCATTTGACGTTGACACAATATGGTGCAATTGCAAACGGATCCGTCCTCCATTGATTTTCAATGTAAAGTCAGGAGTCCCTATTAATATACCATAGGATCAGAGTTTTCTCCAATCCGATGGTATATTTTAACTTGAAGCGTCCCCATCACCATGGGAACGCCTCTATGTTAGAATATACCATCGGATTTGAGTTAGATCGTCAAAACTCAGATCCGACAGTATATTCTAGCACAGAGGCGTTCCCATAGTGATGGGGACGCTTCAAGTTAGAATATACTAAGAACTGTGTACATGACTGCCCCCTGCTGCCTGGCAGCATCCGATCTCTTACAGGGGGCTGTGATCAGCACAATTAACCCCTCAGGTGCGGCACCTGAGGGGTGTCACGGCCTATGGTGTGCGTAGTGTCATTTTTCTACACTTGGTTGCCCGTGACTATGTTTGGTGTTGTATGCATGTGGTGGCAGTGTCTCGGCCTTCTGGCTGATCCCCAGGACATGGTTGCCACGCATGCCGTTGCCCGCGGCAACAGGTGAAGTGTGTGTTTATGTGTGTACTTCCCCTTTAAGTGGCCGTCTTCCCTTGCTTTGTGTTGGAAGGGTTAACTTCCTTCCTAGTGTGTGTGCACTGGGTGTGTCTGTGTGTGGGTGTGGCTACATGGGCTATAAAGCCTCAGTTAAGATCAGTAGTCTGAGGGGTACTTCAGCCATGGCTAGCAGGAAGCATCCTCCCGTGATATACCATCTGCCTGTGGGGGCCACCCTTGTGGTCAAAGCTTTATGTTACAAGATGTTATGAAGATGTTTGTTTGGTCCTTATTCTTTGCAGCTTATGGTCCTGGGTTCCTGTGTGATGTGTGGTGTGTGCTGTATCCGTTTGTGTTGTTGTGGACAGCAGCACTTGCACATGGGTTCTGTCACGGCCATGGCTATGACCGTGACTCCTGAACCGCATGCGGTTGTCAGCGGTTTTCATTGGTGTTCAATCACAGGTGAGGGCTGTGGTATTGGCCTCACCTGTGGTTGCCGCTGGCAACAGTATGTATGTGGCAGCGTAGCAGGCTGAGCTGTGCCATGCAGCTCGCTACGCTGCGCATGCGGTTTTGTGTGTGATGTGTGGATGTGTGCACTGTGTTTTATGTTATTGTGTGCACGTTCCCTTTAAGTGGTGTTTTCCCTTCCCTGGTGTTGGAAGGGTTAATCCCCTTCCTAGTGTGTGTGATCACTGGGTGTGTCCGACTGTGGGGTGTGGCTTCTTGGCCTATAAAGCCTCACTGCTTTTGCAGGCCTTCAGGTTGCTTCAGCCATGCTTAGCTGAGAGCAGCCTGAAGGCCTGCAAAAGCAGTGAGGCTTTATAGGCCAAGAAGCCACACCCCACAGTCGGACACACCCAGTGATCACACACACTAGGAAGGGGATTAACCCTTCCAACACCAGGGAAGGGAAAACACCACTTAAAGGGAACGTGCACACAATAACATAAAACACAGTGCACACATCCACACATCACACACAAAACCGCATGCGCAGCGTAGCGAGCTGCATGGCACAGCTCAGCCTGCTACGCTGCCACATACATACTGTTGCCAGCGGCAACCACAGGTGAGGCCAATACCACAGCCCTCACCTGTGATTGAACACCAATGAAAACCGCTGACAACCGCATGCGGTTCAGGAGTCACGGTCATAGCCATGGCCGTGACAGGTTCCAGGCTTTGTGTCTGTGGCAGGTGAATGTTGTGTTTGTGGCATGTACCTGCCATTGCCATAAGTTGTATATGTTCCCCCTTCCATGCAGCTTGGCCAGTGAGACTCCTGTTCCTCCATATCCAGAAGGAACAGGTCGTCTTACCCTGCTCTTAGTTTAGGGCCACCCAGAGGGCTAGCAGGGACTTCAAGGTTCCGGAGCATGAGCCCTCCTACCATCAAGGTCGGCTCATGCAGCTAGGAGTCAGGGTCAGATTAGGGATGCAATAGGAGGTGACCTGCTCCCTAATTCTGTGGTCCTGGCCAAGTAGCAACCTACCATCTCCTGGCATCGCACGGCTGAGGGTTTTCCCCATCCTCAGCCGTGACAAGGGGTTAATTGTGCGTATCATAGCCCCCAGTAAGAGATAAGGTGCTGCCAGGCAGCAGGGGGAAGACCCCCTCCCTCCTCAGTTTTAAATTCATTGGTGGCCAGTGCGGCCCCCCCTCCCTCCCCTGTATTAAATTAATTGGTGGCCAGTGCGGCCCCCCCTCCCTCCCTCCCCTGCATTAAATTCATTAGTTGCCAGTGCGGCCCCGCCTCCCTCCCTCCCCTGTATTATATTCATTGGTGGCCAGTGCGGCCCCCTCTCCCTCCCTCCCCTGTTTTTAATTCATTGGTGGCCAGTGCGGCCTCCCCCCCCCCTAATTAAAATCCCCCCCCTCCCATCATTGGTGGCAGCGGAGAGTTCCGATCGGAGTCCCAGTTTAATCGCTGGGGCTCCGATCGGTTACCATGGAAACCAGGACGCTACTGCAGTCCTGGCTGCCATGGTTACTTAGCAATTTTAGAAGCATTATACTTACCTGCGCTGTCTGTGACATGCCGGGCGCTTCTCCTACTGGTAAGTGACAGGTCTGTGCTATAAACAATGCGCTGAACAGACCTGTCACTTACCAGTAGGAGGAGCGCCCGGCCGGTCACAGACAGCGCAGGTAAGTATAATGCTTCTAAAATTGATAAATAACCATGGCAGCCAGGACTGCAGTAGCGTCTTAGTTACATAGTAACATAGTAACATAGTACATAAGGCCGAAAAAAGACATTTGTCCATCCAGTTCGGCCTGTTATCCTGCAAGTTGATCCAGAGGAAGGCAAAAAAAAACTGTGAGGTAGAAGCCAATTTTCCTCACTTTAGGGGAATAAAAAATTCCTTCCCGACTCCAATCAGGTAATCAGAATAACTCCCTGGATCAACGACCCCTCTCTAGTAGCTATAGCCTCTAATATTATTACGCTCCAGAAACACATCCAGGCCCCTCTTGAATTCCTTTATTGTACTCACCATCACCACCTCCTCAGGCAGAGAGTTCCATAGTCTCACTGCTCTTACCGTAAAGAATCCTTTGTGTACAAACCTTCTTTCCTCCAGACGCAGAGGATGTCCCCTCGTCACAGTCACAGTCCTGGGGATAAATAGATGATGGGATAGATCTCTGTACTGACCCCTGATATATTTATACATAGTAATTAGATCTCCCCTCAGTCATCTTTTTTCTAACTTGAATAACCCTAATTTTGATAATCTTTCAGGGTACTGTAGTTGCCCCATTCCAGTTATTACTTTAGTTGCCCTCCTCTGGACCCTCTCCAGCTCTGCTATGTCTGCCTTGTTCACTGGAGCCCAGAACTGTACACAGTACTCCATGTGTGGTCTGACTAATGATTTGTAAAGTGGTAGGACTATGTTCTCATCACGGGCATCTATGCCCCTTTTGATGCAACCCATTATCTTATTGGCCTTGGCAGCAGCTGCCTGACACTGTTTTTTGCAGCTTAGTTTGCTGTTTATTAAAATTCCTAGATCCTTTTCCATGTCAGTGTTACCGAGTGTTTTAACATTTAGTATGTACGGGTTACTTGCATTATTCCTTCCCATGTGCATAACTTTACATTTGTCTGTGTTAAACGTCATCTGCCACTTATCTGCCCAAGCCTCCAATCTATCCAGATCCCTCAGTAGTAGTATACTGTCCTCTTCAGTGTTAATTACTTTACACAGTTTAGTGTCATCTGCGAAAATTGATATTTTACTATGCAAGCCTTGGTTGCCATGGTAACTGATCTGAGCCCCATCGATTAAACTGGGACTCCGATCGCAACTCTCCGCTGCCACCAATGATGGCATAGACGATTGCCTTCAGATGATACGAGATGTGCAGCACCTGAAACTACGGATACTGGAAGCCTGTGCTAGCATTTCTCCTGCGGTGTTGCTATCAGTGTGTGAAGAGTGGGAGAAGAGGGTTGCATTGAAAATCCAACACAATGGGCAGCACATTGAACACATTTTGTAAGTGGTCAGAAACTTGTAAATAACTCATGAAAGAATAAAGTTGCGTTAAAACCAAGCACACCATTGTTTTTCTTGTAAAATTACCAATAAGTTTGATGTGTCAAATGACCCTCTTCCTATTGAAAAAACTAAAGTTGGACTCAAAATGGCCAACTTCAAAATGGCCGCCATGGTCACCACCCATCTTGAAAAGTTTCCCCCCTCACATATACTAATGTGCCACAAACAGGAAGTTAATATCACCAACCATTCCCATTTTATTAAGGTGTATCCATATAAATGGCCCACCCTGTACATAACTGATGGATAGGATCCATTTTTTTACAAGATTCTGTTTTTTTTCTGTTGTTCTGATGGATCAGAACAGAAAATGAAATGGTGATGTGAAATCTCCTTTAAACCTGGCTGCATACGGGTGTCTGTATCTTACTATTTTGCTATATGTTTGTTAATAATTGTTATACACTGCGTGCAGAATTATTAGGCAAATGAGTATTTTGACCACATCATCCTCTTTATGCATGTTGTCTTACTCCAAGCTGTATAGGCTCGAAAGCCTACTACCAATTAAGCATATTAGGTGATGTGCATCTCTGTAATGAGAAGGGGTGTGGTCTAATGACATCAACACCCTATATTAGGTGTGCATAATTATTAGGCAACTTCCTTTCCTTTGGCAAAATGGGTCAAAAGAAGGACTTGACAGGCTCAGAAAAGTCAAAAATAGTGAGATATCTTGCAGAGGGATGCAGCACTCTTAAAATTGCAAAGCTTCTGAAGCGTGATCATCGAACAATCAAGCTTTTAATTCAAAATAGTCAACAGGGTCGCAAGAAGCGTGTGGAAAAACCAAGGCGCAAAATAACTGCCCATGAACTGAGAAAAGTCAAGCGTGCAGCTGCCAAGATGCCACTTGCCTCCAGTTTGGCAATATTTCAGAGCTGCAACATCACTGGAGTGCCCAAAAGCACAAGGTGTGCAATACTCAGAGACATGGCCAAGGTAAGAAAGGCTGAAAGACGACCACCACTGAACAAGACACACAAGCTGAAACGTCAAGACTGGGCCAAGAAATATCTCAAGACTGATTTTTCTAAGGTTTTATGGACTGATGAAATGAGAGTGAGTCTTGATGGGCCAGATGGATGGGCCCGTGGCTGGATTGGTAAAGGGCAGAGAGCTCCAGTCCGACTCAGATGCCAGCAAGGTGGAGGTGGAGTACTGGTTTGGGCTGGTATCATCAAAGATGAGCTTGTGGGGCCTTTTCGGGTTGAGGATGGAGTCAAGCTCAACTCCCAGTCCTACTGCCAGTTTCTGGAAGACACCTTCTTCAAGTAGTGGTACAGGAAGAAGTCTGCATCCTTCAAGAAAAACATGATTTTCATGCAGGACAATACTCCATCACACGCGTCCAAGTACTCCACAGCGTGGCTGGCAAGAAAGGGTATAAAAGAAGAAAATCTAATGACATGGCCTCCTTGTTCACCTGATCTGAACCCCATTGAGAACCTGTGGTCCATCATCAAATGTGAGATTTACAAGGAGGGAAAACAGTACACCTCTCTGAACAGTGTCTGGGAGGCTGTGGTTGCTGCTGCACGCAATGTTGATGGTGAACAGATCAAAACACTGACAGAATCCATGGATGGCAGGCTTTTGAGTGTCCTTGCAAAGAAAGGTGGCTATATTGGTCACTGATTTGTTTTTGTTTTGTTTTTGAATGTCAGAAATGTATATTTGTGAATGTTGAGATGTTATATTGGTTTCACTGGTAAAAATAAATAATTGAAATGGGTATATATTTGTTTTTTGTTAAGTTGCCTAATAATTATGCACACTAATAGTCACCTGCACACACAGATATCCCCCTAAAATAGCTAAAACTAAAAACAAACTAAAAACTACTTCCAAAAATATTCAGCTTTGATATTAATGAGTTTTTTGGGTTCATTGAGAACATGGTTGTTGTTCAATAATAAAATTAATCCTCAAAAATACAACTTGCCTAATAATTCTGCACTCCCTGTATTTGAGGACACCTTTTCTCATACATTTTCTTTTTTATCTTATTCATATATTTGAATTATGTTGGATGATTTATCTTTATATTTTTGCACTGTGCACTTCATTCTACTATTGTGGCTATCATTATCTTGTATTGCAGCATGCATTCATATTATTATTTCTTGTGGGTTACTGTTCACAAAGGTTGTGCCTATCATAGCAAACCTCTTGCATGTGATTAACACAGCTTATATGTTTTTTTTTATGTTTTTAAACGTCTGCTTGATTATTTTTGTATAATAAAAGTACATTATTTTGCTATTTTTTTTTTATTATTCCTCTTTTGCTTGAGGAGGTAGGTAGCACACTACGTTACATAAGTTGTGCTGGTCCATTTTTCTGTTTTGACTGACTGTTAGTGCTCATGCACATGAAGTATTTTCTTTCCATGTCCATTCCGTTTTTTTTGCTAACCGTATGCGGAACCATTAATTTCAATGGGTCTGAAAGAAAATGGAAGTTACTCCGTGTGCATTCCGTTTCCGTATGTCCGTTCCACAAAAGAATAGAACATGTCCTAATATTGTACACATTACAGACAAGGATAGTACTGTTCTATTAGGGGCCAGCTGTTCTGTTCCTCAAAATACGGAATGCAAACGGCCGTCATACGTATTTTTTGAGGATCCGTTTTTGCAGACTGCAAAATACATACAGTTGTGTACATGAGCCCTTAATGTAATAATATCTATACAGGGAGTGCAGAATTATTAGGCAAGTTGTATTTTTGAGGATTAATTTTATTATTGAACAACAACCATGTTCTCAATGAACCCAAAAAACTCATTAATATCAAAGCTGAATATTTTTGGAAGTAGTTTTTAGTTTGTTTTTAGTTTTAGCTATTTTAGGGGGATATCTGTGTGTGCAGGTGACTATTACTGTGCATAATTATTAGGCAACTTAACAAAAAACAAATATATACCCATTTCAATTATTTATTTTTACCAGTGAAACCAATATAACATCTCAACATTCACAAATATACATTTCTGACATTCAAAAACAAAACAAAAACAAATCAGTGACCAATATAGCCACCTTTCTTTGCAAGGACACTCAAAAGCCTGCCATCCATGGATTCTGTCAGTGTTTTGATCTGTTCACCATCAACATTGCGTGCAGCAGCAACCACAGCCTCCCAGACACTGTTCAGAGAGGTGTACTGTTTTCCCTCCTTGTAAATCTCACATTTGATGATGGACCACAGGTTCTCAATGGGGTTTAGATCAGGTGAACAAGGAGGCCATGTCATTAGATTTTCTTCTTTTATACCCTTTCTTGCCAGCTACGCTGTGGAGTACTTGGACGCGTGTGATGGAGCATTGTCCTGCATGAAAATCATGTTTTTCTTGAAGGATGCAGACTTCTTCCTGTACCACTGCTTGAAGAAGGTGTCTTCCAGAAACTGGCAGTAGGACTGGGAGTTGAGCTTGACTCCATCCTCAACCTGAAAAGGCCCCACAAGCTCATCTTTGATGATACCAGCCCAAACCAGTACTCCACCTCCACCTTGCTGGAGTTGGACTGGAGCTCTCTGCCCTTTACCAATACAGCCACGGGCCCATCAAGACTCACTCTCATTTCATCAGTCCATAAAACCTTAGAAAAATCAGTCTTGAGATATTTCTTGGCCCAGTCTTGACGTTTCAGCTTGTGTGTCTTGTTCAGTGGTGGTCGTCTTTCAGCCTTTCTTACCTTGGCCATGTCTCTGAGTATTGCACACCTTGTGCTTTTGGGCACTCCAGTGATGTTGCAGCTCTGAAATATGGCCAAACTGGTTGCAAGTGGCATCTTGGCAGCTGCATGCTTGACTTTTCTCAGTTCATGGGCAGTTATTTTGCGCCTTGGTTTTTCCACACGCTTCTTGCGACCCTGTTGACTATTTTGAATGAAACGCTTGATTGTTCGATGATCACGCTTCAGAAGCTTTGCAATTTTAAGAGTGCTGCATCCCTCTGCAAGATATCTCACTATTTTTGACTTTTCTGAGCCTGTCAAGTCCTTCTTTTGACCCATTTTGCCAAAGGAAAGGAAGTTGCCTAATAATTATGCACACCTAATATAGGGTGTTGATGTCATTAGACCACACCCCTTCTCATTACAGAGATGCACATCACCTAATATGCTTAATTGGTAGTAGGCTTTCGAGCCTATACAGCTTGGAGTAAGACAACATGCATAAAGAGGATGATGTGGTCAAAATACTCATTTGCCTAATAATTCTGCACGCAGTGTATATACAATCCTGATCAAATGTTTAAGACCACTTGAAAAATGGCAAAAAATCATATTTAGCATGGCTGGTTCCTAACAAGGTTCCAAGTAGAGCTTCAACATGCAAACAAAAAGAAATAGGAGTGAGCCAAAACATTTTTTTGAGCATTCAATTTTATGAAAACAACAAATAAACTGAAACAAGCTGTTTTTCAGCTGATCCAAATTTTAGGACCACATGCCTTTAAAAGGCCAAATCTGTGCAAAGATGTGGTTTCATTGTCATTTTCTGTCAGGTAGTCACATGTTGTGATGGCAAAGGCAAAAAAACTCTCCCTTTTTGAACATGGTCGGGTTGTTGAACTGCATAAGCAGGGTCTCTCACAGCGCGCCGTCGCTGCTGAGGTGGGACGCAGTAAGACAGTCATTTGGAATTTCTTAAATGATCCTGAGGGTTATGGAACAAAAAAGTCAAGCGGAAAAAAAATGTCATCAGCACTGAGCCGGAGGATCCAATTGGCTATCTGTCAAGACACTGGACGATCCTCGACCCAAATTAAGGGCCTTACTGGTGCTGACTCCAGCCCCATAACCATCAGACGGCATCTGAGACTGAAGGGCTTCAAAAACAAAAAACGTCTTCAAAGACCTCGTCTCCTTGAACGCCACAGAACTGTTTGTTCGGACTTTGCAAGAGAGCACCAAACATGGGACATTCAAAGGTGGAAGAAAGTTTTTATTCTCTGATGAGTATTTTTTTTACCTTGATGGTCCTGATGGTTTCCAACTTTACTGGCATGACAAGCAGATCCCACCTGAGATGTTTTCTACGCGCCACAGTGGAGGGGCGCCATAATGGTTTGGGGTGCTTTTTCCTTCAGTGGAACAAAAAATACGTATGACGGCCGTTTGCATTCTGTATTTTGAGGAACAGAACAGCTGGCCCCTAATAGAACAGTACTATCCTTGTCTGTAATGTGTACAATATTAGGACATGTATACAGAGAGGCTGAGCACTCTCCCAATGGACCACACAAAGACTATTCAAAAATTATTAGATTTATTACACCAATATATAGATCTAAAAACAGAATAACAATAAAACAAAATATACAATGAAAATACACATTAAGAATAATGTTAAAATTGTTAAAATTGTTTAGATAAAAAGCATAAATACTTGAATGGCGGTGGTATACAAAAGGATAATATATGCAACTTGAATAAAAGGGATATGTCCTAATTGGAAAAAACAAGAGAATCGATATTGGATTATTCGACACTATAAGAATAAATTTTCGACTGTGTGAAGATAAATATTCGAATAAATATGAAAATTTTCAAATGAATGTCCAGACTAAAATTTTAGACTGTGAGAAGATAAATATTCGAATAAATAGGAAAATAAATTTTCAAATGAATGTCCAGACTGAAATTCGATATAAACTTGTAGTTATTCTATCGGTTATATAATATTCACTGAGGAAGGGGCTAGGAAAAGACCCCAAAACGCGTCTGGTTTCAAAAGACCCGCACATCAGCTGATGGACGTCCTGATTCTTTTTTTTTGATCAAGTAATTTTTATTTTGGTTTTACAAGAAAGTGCATTAAACAAATACACAACTATAACCCCTCCCCCCTCCTCCCCCCCTCCCTCCATCCCATCCCCCTTTCCCAAAGCACAGTCACTTGAAAGAAGAGTTCAAGGTATGGTCCATAAATGCAAGTTCATGGTATTCTTTTTTAAGGCATCACCGTTTCATCTTCTGGGGCGGACCATATAACTTCATAGATTCTTATTATCCACACATAACTCTATGACGTAAGCATTTGAATATCAATCATCATCCAACAGTCTACCATTCACCCATATCAATTATCCTTTAAACCTTTCATTCCATTCAAAGTATACAGTCATCTCTAAGACAGCTCATAATATGAGATCCATGGAGACCAAACTGCTTCAAATTTTTTTTTTGAATCCCTTTTCAAGTAGACATATTCCTCCAATTTAATCAATGCATGTACCCTATTCACTACTTCTTGGCTGGTGGGCGCCATCTCATCTATCCAGTGAAATGCTATACACTTTCTTGCCTGGTATAGTACTCTCTTAATAGCCATTCTCCTTTTCCCCATAGCCCTAGGCACTTCCACAAGGCCCATTAAACAAATTAACGGGTTAACCTCCAAATCCACCTGAAAGACTCTATTGATGAATTCCAGTACCTCCACCCAATACCTCCTTAACCGTGGGCAGTTCCACATTAAATGGATCAAGTTTGCACCCGATACATTACAACGTGGACACTTATCATCATTCCTATAGCCCATTTTTAACAGTAATGTAGGTGTTCTATAAACCCTATGTAGAAGATACAATTGAGAAATCCTAGAAGATTCGCTCAGTGACAATGTTGGCAAATCCTTGAGTGTCTTCTCCCAATTCTCCTCCGTCAAGCCCTCAATATCCTTTTTCCATTTGTCATACAGCTGTAATGGATTGGATTTATCAATCTCCTCCCTGAGCGCGCTGTAATAAAGGGAAATCACCCCACCAGTGGTCCCTGCTCGTGCAGTATATTCATTGATAACACATCTAGCTGCCTGCCGTATCTTTCCCCTCTTTTCTTGGGTCTGAATAGCATGTCTCAACTGTAGATATACATAGAAACACCTATGGGGGATGCTGAACTCCTGCCTTAACACTTCAAAACCTTTCAGTGCCCCACCCATAAACAGTTGAGCCATCTTATTCAGCCCATATTGACTCCACTGCTGTACTCCACTAACCTTATCCAATTCAGGATATAAATGGTTTGGCCATATAGGCGTGTGTGTAATATACCCCGAAATATTCAATTTCTCTTTAGCTTTCCACCATATTTTATGTATCATGGATAACACAGGGTATTGAGCACCATGGGAACTAAAAGATCCATCCTCCAAAGCAGACAATAAGCAAGTGCGTAATGTTAAATGCTGAGTAATACGGCCTGAACTATTCAGTCTAGACTCGTCTCCCCATCCCCTAAGATGCTGGACGTCCTGATTCTAACGATTTGAATCGACCCCTTTTCACCCTGATGGACTCTTATGGCACATAGCGAACATTCAAACTATTTAAACCCTTGAAGTGACAGAGCTGTAATCAACCTCTTTACCAAAGAATCTCTACACGGAGGGCTACATCATTCACACTGCACCTGCTGAACTGCTACAAACAGGTACCGCCGAATCTGACTTAATCAGCCACGTGGGACGCCACCGTGTGCTATAGTCAGACGGTATTTTGCAAGAGTCAGTGTGTATTTCGTTTTGCCATACAGGGAATATCGACTGAATATTATATAACCGATAGAATAACTACAAGTTTATATCGAATTTCAGTCTGGACATTCATTCGAAAATTTATTTTCCTATTTATTCGAATATTTATCTTCTCACAGTCTAAAATTTTAGTCTGGACATTCATTTGAAAATTTTCATATTTATTCGAATATTTATCTTCACACAGTCGAAAATTTATTCTTATAGTGTCGAATAATCCAATATCGATTCTCTTGTTTTTTCCAATTAGGACATATCCCTTTTATTCAAGTTGCATATATTATCTTTTTGTATACCACCGCCATTCAAGTATTTATGCTTTTTATCTGAACAATTTGAACAATTTGAACATTATTCTTAATGTGTATTTTCATTGTATATTTTGTTTTATTGTTATTCTGTTTTTAGATCTATATATTGGTGTAATAAATCTAATAATTTTTGAATAGTCTTTGTGTGGTCCATTGGGAGAGTGCTCAGCCTCTCTGTATACATTATTAATCTTTTTGACTGGGTGAGTCATTAGGCTTAGTAGCACCCACTCATAGTTATAGGCGATAGAGAGCCACCATACTCTTTATATAATATTAGGACATGTTCTATTCTTTTGTGGAACGGACATACGGAAACGGAATGCACACGGAGTAACTTCCATTTTCTTTCAGACCCATTGAAATTAATGGTTCCGCATACGGTTAGCAAAAGAAACGGAATGGACATGGAAATAAATGGAGCTCCAGGAAGTGCAGGGGTGTCAAACGGCCGCTGGCTATGTCCAGATGTTGCAGAGAGCATTTCTCATGACTGAGGGCCCTTGTCTGTGTGGTAACGACTGGGTTTTTCAACCGGACAACGCTACAGTACTGTCACGGATGGTTTTGGAGATAACAAGAAGTAACAAATAAAGATCCGATTGACTTGATCCCAAACTAAGGAACAAAAGGGTGAGCCCTATTAATGCCCTAGAGCTCTCCCTGACTGCTCAGCCCATGCAAAGATCTCAATGATAGAAAGTTGCATGTCCACGTACCTCGACTGAGTGACACCTGCAAACTATATAATAGTGAGGGGACACGGCTACCGACTCCCTGCACTTAATACGGAGGGAGTCAGGGTCACCTAGAATCAAGCCAACAGGAAAACACAAATACAGAAATAGACTTATCTGAGATACCAGCAGTAGCAACTTCAAGCAGTTAACACAATCCAGGAAGTAGTATAAACCGCAAAGTGAAGCAGTATGGTAGGAGATATAAAGGGAAGCAATCACTGCTAATAGATGACAGCTAGGAGAGGGAGAAGAGATGTCAAAGCGAAAGCAAAACAAAAGAACGTCTGAAGAACTTCTGTCAGAACTTCTCAGAGATCTAGCGGTGACAGTACCCCTCCCTCTACGAGTGGACTCCGGACACTCAGAGCCCACCTTCTCAGGATGAGACCTATGGAATGCCCTGAGAAGACGAGTGGCCTTAATGTCCGCCACTGGAACCCACATCCTCTCCTCAGGACCATAACCCTCCCAATGAATGAGGTACTGAAGAGAACCGCGGACAATACGAGAGGCCACAATCCTAGAGACCTGAAATTCAAGATTACCATCAACCACAATCGGAGGAGGAGGCAAAGAGGAGGGTACAGTGGGTTGGACATAAGGTTTTAATAGGGACTTGCGAAAAACATTGGATCTTCCAAGTCTGAGGAAGATCAAGACGGTAGGCAACGGGATTGATGACGGACAAGATTTTGTAAGGCCCAATAAACTTAGGACCCAACTTCCAGGGGGGAACCTTCAATTTGATATTCTTAGTAGACAACCACACCAGATCACCAACATTTCAGGTCCGGACCAGGCACACGTCGCTTATCCGCCACACGCTTATATCTCTCACTCATGCTCTTTAGATTATCCTGAATCTTTTGCCAAATAGATGACAAAGACGAGGAAAATCTCTCCTCATCAGGTAAACCAGAAGCCCCCTCTCCAGAGAATGTCCCAAACTGGGGATGAAACCCATATGCACCAAAAAATGGTGACTTATCAGAGGACTCCTGACGACGGTTATTTAAAGCAAACTCAGCAAGGGAGAGAAAAGAACACCAATCCTCCTGATTCTCCGCCACAAAACAGCGCAGATATGTCTCCAGATTCTGATTGACGCGCTCCGTCTGGCCATTGAACTGTGGGTGGAAAGCAGAAGAGAATGACAACCGAACCCCCAAGGGAGAACAGAAAGCCTTCCAGAATCTGGAAACAAACTGCGTGTCCCTATCAGAGACTATGCCTGAAGGAATACCATGCAATTTGACAATGTGATCAATAAATGCCTGCGCCAGCGTTTTAGCATTGGGCAACCCAGAAAAAGGAATAAAATGCGCCATTTTGCTAAAACGGTCCACCACCACCAGAATCACAGTCTTCCCCGGGGAACGAGGCAGGTCCGTAATGAAGTCCATGGACAGATGTGTCCAAGGACGGGAAGCAATGGGTAACGGAAGGAGAGGACCTGATAGTCGTGAATGAGGGACTTTGGCACGAGCGCAGGTCTCGCAGGCTGCCACAAAACCCTCAACCGACTTACGAAGAGCCGGCCACCAGAATCTCCGAGCAATGAGATCCACTGTGGCTCTACCCCCCGGGTGCCCAGCAAGGACAGTATCGTGGTGCTTCTTAAAAACCTTGTGTCGTAAAGCGAGAGGCACAAACAACCTCCCAGGAGGACAAAGATCAGGAGCCTCTGCCTGGGCTGCCTGAACCTCTGCCTCCAATTCAGGATAAAGAGCAGACACAACCACCCCTTCAGCCAAAATGGGACCCGGGTCTTCAAAGTTCCCCCCTCCCGGAAAACAACGTGACAGGGCATCCGCCTTCACATTCTTAACCCCAGGGTGGAACGTGACAACAAAATTAAACCTTGAAAAGAGCAAAGACCATCTGGCCTGTCTCTGGTTCAGACGCTTGGCTGACTCCAAGTAGGCCAGATTCTTATGGTCGGTAAACACGGTAATAGGGTGTCTGGCTCCCTCTTGCCAATGGCGCCATTCCTCAAAAGCTAACTTGATGGCCAACAACTCCCTATCTCCCACATCGTAATTTCTCTCTGCGGAGGAGAGTTTCTTCGAGAAAAAGGCACAAGGTCGCCATTTGGCAGGAGAGGGACCGCACCCACACCCACCTCAGAAGCATCCACCTCAACAATGAAGGGCAGAGAGATATCAGGTTGTACCAAGATGGGAGCGGAATAAAAACTCTCTTTGATACTAGAAAAGGCCTTATGCGCCTCTACCGACCAGGAGAAAAAATCTACCCCCTTTCTAGTCATATCAGTGAGTGGCTTAACAACAGAGGAATAATTCAAAATGAACTTCCTGTAATAATTGTGTAACATCCTGAAGTATGTCACCAAACTTCTGTTCCCCTGCTTCATAATGTTAAATGTAAATGTGTTTTACCATCTTGTGTAATATAACTGTGTATTTGCCAAAATGTATATTTTTATGCCTGTTTTTGTATATATGCTGTAATTCACAATGTACACCAGCAGGTTGCAGCAGTATGCAGCAGGTCAGAGTTAGCTTCTAGCCTGGAACAGACCATTCCAGTCTAGTCTCCCCTATATGAGCAGAAGTGGGATGTCCCATGCCATGCTTTATAAGGAGGAGAAGGAAAGTTCTAGTGAGTGTATAACCAGCCCCCCTGCTGGGGTAGGCTGTGTTAGTAGGAGCTCCCAGAAACAGGGACCCCAACCAAGGATCCAAGCCTCGGCTGAGGCCCCAGATCAACCTTCCCAGTCTGAGTCCCTTACCTCAGCTAGTGGACAAAGAAAGCAGCCCTTCACAGAACTATCAGATCTCCAGGAAGCCACCATCATACTCTGCGAGCAGTCCTGTAAGTAAAGATCCTAAGACAAAGAGAAGATAAGTACCTCACCAGCTAGTCAGACCCAAACTAAGCAGACTAAAGACAGAGCAGAAGAGAGATACCTGCCAGATTCTCTAGGCGTATGATCAGATGCAGAATACACATAAATTCCTGCCACATATTGCCAAAACCTGCTGAGATTCTAGACTATTGCTGTAACTTGTATGGATCAAAGCTGCATATCATACCAGCAAGTAAAGACAAGTTGGACCCTATTATCTGTGTGGAATCCCATTATTCCTCAGTTACTCCTATAAACCACACTCAATTTTGTTGCATGTGACCCGGGATACAGGAGTCCAGCCGTACTACAGGTAGGAGACACCGTTCACACTACACAGAGACAATATCCCCCTCTGGCATTCCTCACCTGGTACACGAGCTATACCATCTTAAAGGGCGCTGCTACAGTACCTGCGCAAGCTGCAACTGGCATCACGAACATATACACATATAAACTGACCCACTGCATAGCATGCCCACTGACCCAGTGTCCTGCTCATTGCATCAAGTGGCGTCACTAACAGGATAGGATTGAATTGTGTGTCCATCCCTAACAACAGAACTGCATCTAATTGTGCGCTAAAAACTGACTTAAAACCGCATGTTTCACAGTATTAGAAAGGCTGAAGATTGTGCAGAGATCGCTAAAAAGTGACTTTATTACTTGTATTGCTGTGCCAAGAAAGCGCTAGACGTGCGCTACAGTATTCAAGGTGTTGATTTGATATTGTGGAATTTGCCATATTCGTTTAAAATGGTGCCTCATCTTCATGCCCAAAGACAAACGAACGCCCTCTCAAGAGCGCGAAAATGCTGTCTACGCCCCCCAGAAGCGGGAAAATCTAGCGACACCCCCTCAAGAAAGGCGCGAAGATGTCGAATACGCCCCTTCAGGAGCGGGAAAAATCGAGACTGCCCACCATGAACTTTCTATTGTGCACTGAGGTGATAAAGTCTCCACCCCCTGGGCTGCACCCTCAGATTCTGCTATTTGCCAGAAGGAAGAAGAGGCCAAGATGGCGTTTGCTCAGCCTAAGTGGAACCAGATGGCAATCTGTGGAGAAGCCGTCTATGAGGAGCATCCACCGGAGATCCATATCTCCCAAATATTGAAGAAAGGTGGACCCTCAGTATTCGCTACCATGCTGGAGGCTGTGGATTCCTCCCTGGCCAGGACAGAAGCACCTCTCACCTTGCCCAGCATTCCGGAGGAGACCGCTGCTGAAGTCCCAGCTCCTGCTGCCAAGAACTCAGACCTGATTGAGTTCCCGGAGGCTGTTGATCCCTCCGCCCTATCAAGTGCTCCAGCGGAAGGCGAAGCACCTATGAAGATAGAAGGGGACGTCGTGCCTGCTCCCGCGGAGGACGTCGTCGACGTCGTCACTCCAGTCAGCAACCAGTCTGCAGCACAGAAGAAGATGACCTCTCCAGATGGCATGCAGAGGACATCGGAACCGGCCGCCCGGCCGCAACTTCAGGTAGGAGCTGCCGCGCCTGGTTCGTGTCCATCCATCCGCCTTGTCCCGAAACCCCAGCACCGGCCATCAATCTTAGGCCTACCACGCCAATACCGCCAACTGGTGCGGCGGAGGCGGCTGGAGATTCCACTCTGCCGCCCAGCTACGCCCAGCTCCGCAGCCTTAACCCGGAGGTTCCCCACAAAATCATGGTCTTTGGCCAAACCGCATGGGAATACAAATCCGCGGTTGAAGAATGGGTGAAGCAAGTAATTGACAACCCCCAGGCCGGAGATCCCAAGCTCACCAGGAGAACCGGAACCGTCCTATGGTTCTCGGTTGAACGTGGTGTCGGTTTTGTGCAGGATAGCCACTCCGGCACAGAGCTGTTTGTGGGCCGAAGGTCCGTCAAGCGACACTACTTGCCACAAGCCCGGCATAACTTGTACTCTGGAGACCAGATTGAGTTTACCCCCATGAAGTCCATGCAGGGACTCTTTGCAGCTGGAGTCACTCTCCTTGATAAGCCACTTTCCCCTGCCATTACCCCAGAGACCTGGCAGGAGGATCCAGGCTCTGCGGGCAGGACCAGATATCTGCAAGAAGCACCAGATGGCCGCCTACAATTTAAAGAAAGGTCACCACCTGCATCTGCACCTCTCATTCCAGACCTGTCACCACCACCAACCCTGAGGGTAGGACAAATAAATAACAGTGTGCTGACATTCATCCCCAAGGTGCAACCGTGCTTCATGCCTCCTTATATGATGCCCTGGAAGTAGCCCCAGCAAGCTGCTCCAGCTCTCCCTGCACCCATGCAGCCAGAAGTACTGCCAGTTCCTGCACCGGCTGTGGATCACGGTCTGCAGCAAGCTACTGCAGCATTTTCTAGGCTGTCTGCTCAGCCAACCCCTACAGCAACCGGTAGAGCGCAGTGGCGCACCACTACCAACACTACCCTCAGCTACCAGCAGAGGCTAGAGCACCCTCTTATGCATTTTAGCAGCTCCAGCAGCAATGAGGAGCTGGACACCTACCTATAAGGTGTCCCCACTACAAGAACAACCAACAAGTGACATTGTTCTGGGAGCCACTCCATGGACTGCTACCTGACGGGTGAGGACCTGTTGGCATGTTGTGTGTTTTAACCTTTTGTTCCAGGTTGCCATTGTTTGTCCTCATCCAGATGGTAATGCTAGTTAGGACTCCCCCCATCAGCACTTAACCCCTTACGTCCAAGTTGAAAGTTTTATCCCCTTTCTCAGGTTACTTGATAGCCTGTTGCTGCTATTAAACATTTTAACCCTTTGGATTACAATTAACTCTTTTGCCCTGTGGATTGCAAAGAACTTTTATCAGTTTCCAGAGGATTCTACAAACTTCAAGCACTTCCAGGAATAAAAACTCAAGTTATTGTTGAGCCTATCCTTGCACTTAATAAATTTGCACTATTTTATATAACATGTTTTCTTGCAACATAAAAGCTTGCACCCAAAGAAAAGACTCAAACGTGATACCTGAGCTCTTTGTGATTGTTCTATTATGATAATTTTGCACTATTGAAACAGTTTACAATTATGTAACGTTAAAGTAACCTGCCCATTGTGCGTATTGTCATTCTTTATGCCACAATGTGAATTTATGCACTGTTTGAAATGATTGCACTTAACCATTGCATTTAACAAAAATGTAGCAATTTACTTCTGTATGCCGTATTTAACAGCTCTTGTTCTCTCCCCCCTTATACGGACTGTCTTCATAGGGACATTGAATACTAATGGCCTACACCCGGTGATATATACCCATAGGTACCCAGGGTAGGACCAAGTGGTAAGTCCTGACAGGTCTAGTTACTTCATAGGTACCCCTGCTGCTTCGGAAATCGTTAGAAGCCCTAGGCTGCTCCTTCCCGCTTGTTTTATGTTCCGGATTGTTCCCATCTGGAGGTGTCTCATTTCCAGGAGCACACGGGATTAAAGACCCTCCTCCTGTGACATTGCCAGAAGACACGGAGACTATACATACCTCCCCTTCTGAGCGTTTGCCTAAGGTAAGGCGCCTCAAACCTTAGAGCCATATATTCTAGCTTCCTCATAGACATCATAGTGATTGTGCTATAAGCCAAATTTATTCAGGCTATGATGCAGGGAAGGGAATACAGGATAAAGCCACCCTTCTATTTGCGGGCTTTGCATTACATAATGGTGGGATTACGGAGTAAAGACACCCCCATGCTTTCTTTGATGTTCAGGGCCAGAACATACAAAGTCAGTCAGTGATGTTTGCTTTGTGCAGTTATAGGTTCACTGGTTATACCAAGAGAAGGAAACTGTGTGTTGGACACCTTACTCTAGCGGGCAGGAACCTCGAGGAAACCAAGCCCTAGAGCTCTCCCTGACTGCTCAGCCCATGCAAAGATCTCAATGATAGAAAGTTGCATGTCCACGTACCTCGACTGAGTGACACCTGCAAACCTTATAATAGTGAGGGGACACGGCCACTGGCTCCCTGCACTTAATACGGAGGGAGTCAGGGTCACCTAGAATCAAGCCAACAGAAAAACACAAATACAGAAATAGACTTATCTGAGATACCAGCAGTAGAAACTTCAAGCAGTGAACACAATCCAGGAAGTAGTATAAACCGCAAAGTGAAGCAGTATGGGAGGAGATATAAAGGTAAGCAATCACTGCTAATAGATGACAGCTGGGAGAGGGAAAAGAGATATCAAAGTGAAAGCAAAACAAAAGAACATCATGCAGGAGGTACTGAAGAACGTCTGTCAGAACTTCTCAGAGATCTGGCGGTGACAAGTACACAATGCTCGCAGGACAAGGGACTTCTTCCAGGAGAATAACATCACTCTTTTGGCCCAAACAACAGTTCCAGACAGTAGATGGCCTTTGTGCGGCCGTCTTCACCACTTGGAGAAATGTTCCCACTCACCCCATGGAAATGCTTGCATCAAGCATGCCGAAATTTTTTTTAAAGTGATAAACAATAATGGCGGAGCTACTCATTACTGAGTTCATGTTTGGAAGTTGGATTTCTGTTTTCGGGGGGGTTTAGTTTTTTTTTGGAGGTGTGGTCCTAAACTTTTGATCAGCTGAAAAACAGCCTGTTTCAGTTTATTCGTTGTTTTCATTAAATTGAATGCTCAAAAAATGTTTCGTCTCACTCCCATTTCTTCTTGTTGCATGTTGAAGCTCTACTTGGAACCTTGTTAAGATCCAGCCATGCTAAATATGATTTTTTGCCATTTTTCAAGTAGTCTTAAACTTTTGATCAGGACTGTGTGTATATATATATATATATATATAGAGAGAGAGAGAGAGAGAGAGATAGTGGGATTTTGCTCTGGTAGACAGGCTAGCGGATGCAGTATAGAGGCAATCACAAAGTGTTTAACTTAAACAGTTCGGTGTTTATTCACACAGAATGAAAAACAAAAATGACCATTCACAGTCTTAGTGTTTGTTCACACCATGCAATGTCCATAGAACAAAATCTTCACCTGGTTAGCAGTTTTCCACCCGCAGTCCACAGCAGGCTTTAGGGGCCTGTTTCCCGGCATGCGACTCTCAGCCCTTTAGCACGGCACAACTTCACAGGTCCCAAAAAACAGAAATTCCCCAGCTTCTCTGTTAGATGGAGGATAAACCACACCCAGCTGAGATTGCTGGCTGGGTTTTTTATATAGGACAGAAAAAAATGGCCTGGAGCGTGGGGAGAAACCACCCACCCAGCACTTTGGCTACTCCCAGTAAGAGCTGGCCCGGATCGGCTTTACAGCCATACTAACAAAACAGTGTCAGTCAGCACTAGCTGCCGCTGACACTTAAAACTACCGGCTCTTACCTCACCGAGGCCAGGAATCTCGGTGACACATATCTTCCATCAATAATGGCCCCCTGCGCCTTCCTTCAATATATATATATATATATATATATATATAAATCCAGAAAATGGACGGCACTCCAGTCAGATGAAAAAAAATGTGTGATTCCTTTATTCAATGGCACCGAATGGTTGAATAAAGGAACCACACATTTTTTTTTCATCTGACTGGAGTGCCGTCCATTTTCTGGATTTACTTGTGGGGTAAGAAGTCGATTCCCTAGGAACGTGCACCCAATTTTCTCCGTCTATAGCCAGTGCCGCCATTTTTCTTCTATATACACTCACCTAAAGAATTATTAGGAACACCTGTTCTATTTCTCATTAATGCAATTATCTAGTCAACCAATCACATGGCAGTTGCTTCAATGCATTTAGGGGTGTGGTCCTGGTCAAGACAATCTCCTGAACTCCAAACTGAATGTCAGAATGGGAAAGAAAGGTAATTTAAGCAATTTTGAGCGTGGCATGGTTGTTGGTGCCAGACGGGCCGGTCTGAGTATTTCACAATCTGCTCAGTTACTGGGATTTTCACGCACAACCATTTCTAGGGTTTACAAAGAATGGTGTGAAAAGGGAAAAACATCTAGTATGCGGCAGTCCTGTGGGCAAAAATGCCTTGTGGATGCTAGAGGTCAGAGGAGAATGGGCCGAATGATTCAAGCTGATAGAAGAGCAACATTGACTGAAATAACCACTCGTTACAACCGAGGTATGCAGCAAAGCATTTGTGAAGCCACAACACGCACAACCTTGAGGCGG
The DNA here is from genome assembly GCF_905171765.1 of Bufo bufo. Classification (NCBI taxonomy): domain Eukaryota; kingdom Metazoa; phylum Chordata; class Amphibia; order Anura; family Bufonidae; genus Bufo; species Bufo bufo. The sequence goes on along the minus strand of NC_053397.1, from coordinate 188,417,139 downwards.
ATGGGCTACAACAGCAGAAGACCACACCGGGTACCAATCATCTCCACTACAAATAGGAAAAAGAGGCTACAATTTGCACGAGCTCACCAAAATTGGACTGTTGAAGACTGGAAAAATGTTGCCTGGTCTGATGAGTCTCGATTTCTGTTGAGACATTCAAATGGTAGAGTGCGAATTTGGCGTAAACAGAATGAGAACATGTATCCATCCTCTGATGGCTACTTCCAGCAGGATAATGCACCATGTCACAAAGCTCGAATCATTTCAAATTGGTTTCTTGAACATGACAATGAGTTCACTGTACTAAAATGGCCCCCACAGTCACCAGATCTCAACCCAATAGAGCATCTTTGGGATGTGGTGGAACGGGAGCTTCGTGCCCTGGATGTGCATCCCTCAAATCTCCATCAACTGCAAGATGCTATCCTATCAATATGGGCCAACATTTCTAAAGAATGCTATCAGCACCTTGTTGAATCAATGCCACGTAGAATTAAGGCAGTTCTGAAGGCAAAAGGGGGTCCAACACCGTATTAGTATGGTGTTCCTAATAATTCTTTAGGTGAGTGTATGTGTATATATATATATAGACATACACGCACAGATAGATACACACATGCTGGTCAGTTACAATAATTTTACTTTATATTTGGGTGTGGGGCCCAGTTCTGAGTTTTGCTATGGTGCCTCTTTATTTCTATGTACGCCCCTTGGCTGTGATAGGGAGAGAGCTGCAGCAGAAAGGACAGGTTCCCAGAGTTGTCATAGGGAAAAAGCTGTAGCAGAAAGGACACAATGCCCACTGAAAAACTATAACTTGGCTTACATCAAGCCTTAGTGCCATGAGAATTTCCATTGAAATGAGTGAATCTGAGTGAAATCTTGGTCCAACAATTTGCTTCTCGTGTAGCATGATGCTTTTTTTTTTCAGACTTTGCAATAAAAAATAATTCTGCATACAGGCTTTCACCATTGTTTTGATATGATGGTCTATATGGCCCCATTTCAATATACAGTATTAAAGGTTATTCACATAAAAATAAGTTTTCATCCTTTTGTAGGAAGAATTGCAGCAACTTACTCATGGGAATCATTTTTTAAATTTGCATGTAAACAGTTCTCTGTCCCACAGTCAAGTGACAGGTACGCTCCAGTGCTTCCTGCATGATGTTCCATTTCTGATCACGTAAGCTTCTCTCTGCATCCCTCAAGTTCATTCTTACTCGATTGGGATGCATACTTCACTATCCCACCCCATTTATTCATAATGTGAGGGATGCAGTGAGCCTTGAAGAAATGGCCATGTGGTCATCAGATGGGATGTCATGACGTTTCAAGAAGAGCCTGGATAGTAACTCTCACTTGATTTGGGGTCATATTGGTGGTTGTAAGCAAAATTTTAAATGGACTGAAGAGTAACTTGCTGCAATCTTGCCTGTAGAAACCATGAAAGACAACCTTTTTGACCCTCATGATCAGGGGTGAATTGGCCATAGACCTTAAATTTCCAGTGGTCTGATGCCCAGTGAGGCCATCCAAGCACACTTTTCTACTCCTGGCCGGGTACATAATGAGATCTCAGTGGTAATTAACTCTGTGAGAATCAGGGACTCGGCCAGTGACTGCACTCCTGAATTCACACCTCACCTCCTAAGCCCTGTCTCTATATCCTAATCAGGGACAACTGGAGGAGGACAGAAAATGGCAGCTATTGATGGGCACCACATTGGGACATCCTTTTGGGCAATAGGTTGTGCTGCACTGAGGTTCATGGTTCGGCTGGGATGGTATTTTGCGCTGTGGTATTGCTGAACCCACCTATTTATGTTTCCCCACCTTCTGTCAATTTAGACCCGTCTACGACATGGAGCCACTTTTTTTTTTTTTTTCAGGGCCACTTGAAGGTCCCAGTCCACCCCTGCTCATAGGCCTGCTGCTTAACCCTTTAAAAGTGTAGGTACAGGTTAAAGCAGCATAGTTACTGCACATTTGACTCATAAAAAGGTTCATCGTTTAAAGTTTTACTACAGTTTTTATGCTTTTTTTTTAATATCCGTTCATATTTTGTAATGAAGAAATGCCCTTGAAATGTCATCTTGAAAGGGATTCAAAATCAAATCCCTCCTCTCTACTTTATAAGAGCTCTCTTGTGTAACGTTATTTATTTCAGAGCTGCCCAGTGCTTAAACGGCAAAGCAATCAGTATGTACCGCAGATACCAAAAGGATCAATGCAGATCTCTTTAGCCTCTTATGACAGTATCACATTATTACTATCTGGGCGGTGTGCTAATAGAAGAATATGTACCAAACGCAAATACAATCTGCATCTATTACTCATTTGACTATAAGTCACAGCCTGACCTTGAGAAACTACCGTATCAAAAGGAATCATTCGAATACAAAGCATTTTGCAACGAATAAGTTTCCGAACATTGGATTACTTACAATTTGTGCCCTACAGAGTGTTCCTGCTGAGTGCAGAATGTAATTAGGATTTTGCTATTTTCTGCCATGCGCTTGTACATTATGAATAAGCCATTGCCCTGACCATAATATACTAACCAAGTCGTCATTTCTGAAATAGTGTCCAATATTAGGATTGACGTACCATATTGTAGATACTATATCGTACTGCAAGAATTGTATGGCAAGTAGTTGCAGAGGGTTAAAAGGAATCTGTTAACTCTCCTGACTTGTTAATTTTAGTAAAAAAAAAATATTTGCCATGTATAACACTTGAAAATGTATGAATAAATTGAATAAAATTTAGCATTACCACTACCCATGTCAAATTGCCACTACCCATGTCCCTTCACAGTCTGGCACTAATTGGTTGATGTTTGTCAAACTCCCATTTGGTAACATACAGTTGTCAATAAATTCCCACATGTTTAGCAGGAATAACAGAAAAATGCCATAATGCAGAGTTCTAAGAAAAGAAAATGCAAAGTTTAAAAATATATATATTTTTTTTTTTTTCATGAAGAATACAAGTATTTTCCAGAACAGACATGTCAGGATAGAAGAAATAGTGCTTATTGAACTTTTTTTTTTCAGGTTTACACAACGCAAAGAAATAAATGTCCCCCAACAAAATCCCCCACTTCCTTCCTCTACACTGTTAGTCGCGAATATTCGAATTGCGAATTTTCATCGTGAATATCGCCGCTACGAGAATTCACGAAGATTTAGAATATACAGTAGTGCTATACACCAGTATTCATAATTGCGAATATTCTAGATTTTTTTTTATCTGAACCCATGATCCCTCCCTGCTTCTTGCTTGTGGGCCAATGAGAAGGCTGCAATGTCTTTGTCTGAGCTTAGCAACATCCCTAGCAACCAATAGGAAAGTTGCCTACCCCTTTACTATATAAGAACCTCCCCAGCAGCCATTTTCTGTAGTTTTTTGCAGTTCTGAGAGAGACAGCAGTGTTATTGCTGTGCTCTGTGCTTTGGTGTGTCATTACATTAGATAGTTAGTTAGATAGCTCATATATATAATACTGATAGTTAGTGTAGCTTAAATCGTGATATAGTGTAGCTGATAGGTTGTGCTGTCCATACATACGTGCTACAGACATAGTGCTGTGATGTCACAAGTTCACAACAATACTTAGTGAACCAATCAGTAATATGTAGTGTGGTAAGGTGAACAGTAAAATGTATGAGAAAAGTCCCGGAAGGGGTGTATATCTCACCTAGATGAGATAAGTAAAGTCCAGGAAGATGGCGCTGACTTCAGCAAACCTAGTTGTTGAAGCTATTTTCTTTAGTAAATCATGGGCTGGATTTTATTGGACTGGGGAAGGTAGGTTTGGTAGTGGGACTTTCCCAGTCCACCCCATTCCAGGGCGTGTTTTCACCTAACCTGAGGATATCGCAGGTGAAGCCTGCTGTAATCAGTCTGGTATAAATCCACCCTCAGTGTGTCAGTCAAAGAGAGAGTGTTATCTTGGAACAGAGACCTGCAGAGGTTCTGAGTGGTCTCAGCTGGGTAGGCTGAGGGGCCACGAGGCAAGGTGACAGCCTGAAGTTTGGGGGACACAGTGACTCCTGCGGAACAAGGGTCACAAGGTTAGAGTCGGGAGGACTGCTGGACCACAATCCCCAACGGTACTCGTATTGGCACAGCCCGGGGGGCTGGTGGACTGTTTGGCTGAGAAAGCCGGGCCTGATGTCAGGTATGAACTGTATCCTGTAGGTGAGTCAGGGATTCCGTTAATGTATTAGGTAGTGCCCAAATCGGCAGGCTTTTATTTTGTATTGTTTGTTTTGCTGGTGCATAAATAAAGCACGTGTTGGACTTGAAAACCGGTTGTCTGTGAAGATATCTGTGAACGTGACTATGAAAGAGCTACCCCTCACAGTAGTCAGACTTGCTAAAATGTGAAGTTGCACGTATTGCGCCAAAAAATGCTTCACTAATTGCCGGTTTGCGCAATCGCAAATATATTGGAGCACTCTATCTGCATATAAAGCTATTGTAATTTTCTGCCGTGCCAACCATTTTCTCCAGTCTCAGGAAACTTCTGCAGCGTACTCAAGTTGTGTGTAATAGAGTTTCTGGATGTAGTAGTGCAATGACACTAACCTGAGACGGCTGACTCTCTGCATAGGCAGGTGATGGTAAGAAATTGTTTGTGACGCCAGTGCCAATTAAACGGTGGCACGCCGTTTGCGGATAGCAGGAATAAATTGAGGAACACGTGGTATTAAAACAGAACTCCAACTTTAGTAGTTTTCATGCAGAGACAATATTGGAATCACAGTTCCTAGGCATACAGTCGATTTTGCAATACGGTTGATGCAGGCAATACAGGTTTAGCAAGGTGATTACAGAGTGTTGAACACAGGACTTGCAGTACAGGAGCTTGCACTCTATTTCTGTCTGATCCTGGAATATAGCAATTCTTCACCAAGGCCCAATAACCTAGTTCTGGCTTTATATCCTTGGCTATAGCTTTAGAAAGTACCTCCTCTGTTATCTTGAGTACCTCTTGCTTCTCTGCGTTTTGCCTCTGTCTCTCTCAGCTGCTTCCTCAGGCTCTTTATCTAAGATATTCCTGTTTCTGCATATGGGAATTCAGGAGGGAATCTTCTCCTGGACAGCAGGCTTCAGGCCTGGACTTGTCTCAGACATTGTCTAATCTCCAACTGTAGATTACAGACACTAGACTCCGTCTCCCTTTCCCTTCCCTGACTGGGCCTTATATAGACTAGGGCTCCCTAGCTCCCTCTAGTGACTAGAAGCTGGAATGACACCCCTAGCAGGCCTGTACATGCAAGTGTCACAGCCACAGGGAAACACATAGCATTGCATTACATGACATTTTATAAAACTGACATATACCAACATCTCCATAACTAAGGAGGGACGACAGCACACCAAGTGACACTTTGGTAGTGACGGGTATTACAGTCCCCGTACACTACATACCTCACTGCTTTAAGCTGAGTACGACCTCGTACTCCATCATGGGTCGCCCAACTGGAATCTCTACCTGAAATAGAAAATAGAGACATGCAGGCATACATACATGTAATTCATCTGCATTTACATTTACATCAGGTCCAATTGGCAAAGATGAAGGGTGGTGACAAGGGGCGTCGTTCTCTTCTCTCAGGATAATGAATGGAACGGGGGCGCTGACCTGGCACAGCGTAACATTATAACCAGGATAGTCCATGACAATGAATAAGTCCATGATAGAACAGCAAAATAGATAAAACAGTATAAAAGTTCTTGGAGGCTCAAAGAACAAACATGAGTCCGTACCCAGGTTATTTTTCTATTAAATCACAGAGGCTCTCATGCGGTGGAGTCCATCTCTGGGCACATTTCCTTTAAAAGAGCAAAAATCTCAGAGGCTCAGGTTCTTTTGAGTCTGTCTCCGGGCACGGTTCCTTAGTATGAAGTTGCACAATAAAAGGACAGCAAAGACAAGTGCTGTAAGACCCCTGATCAACCTGAAAAGGGGGTGAAGGGTAAAAGGTGCAACTAAAGGAACAGGCACAACTTGGCGTGGGGTAGCAAAAGCAGGCAGGAGGTCCTGGAAACAAACGTGGCCTTGCTGACTTTGTGATTTCAGTGGTCAACACCTACCACTGAGCCGTGGACAAACTGGCAGCCGCAACAAAGGACCAGAAACATAGGACTCCTGTCCTGGAAGGGTTAACATCAAACTTCTGCAGTGAAATAAATCAAAGGCCTAGCAGGCTGATTCACAGTGGCATATCATAACCACTTGGCTCTGCTGGCAAGTACGGCCTGTAGTAGTCCTCTACAGGAGGATGGGCCCACATAACTGTATTGGGGGGCAGCTGTAGGGTGAAGGGGCCCCTAATAGGTATTGGCCCCATGGGCCTAGGGGTAAACCCTTGGGTGGACCGTACCGGTCCCGGCATAAGGATTGTGGGATGGAATGGCGTGGTTACCGCCGCCTCAAGCGGTCCGGTGGGCTCGGCGCGGCTATTCACAGCAACCGGGGGTCTCCTTTGGGGCACTGACGGAGCGGTGGCAGCAGAAGGTGGTCTACGGGTGGTGACAGGCACCCTTACCTCGTCCTTCTTTGGCGGCGTCTGGATCCTGGCGGTCGCGATCTTGCGCAGCTCCCGCAACTTCTCCTCCAGCCGGACAATCTGCTCACTGATGCTCTCTGTGTCGGAGTCGCTGTCATCTGCTGGCGCCGCCGGCGCAGGTACAGTCACCGATGGCGCGGACTCGGCCTCTGCAGGTTCTGGCGATGCGTCTGGTCTCCGACCCCTCCGGATGTTCTCCAAGGTAGCATGAAGTCCTTTCAAGTTTTCCATATCTTGTATGGTCTTCTCCCGACGAGGCAGCTCGGGGGAAGGATAGGGGCTCACCCATTTCTCCAACACGGTTGGCTGCCAGAAGACGTTAGGCCCAATGAAGGAGCTCCGCTCCTGAAAGGCGTGATGGGCCGGCTCTGGAGAGCGTTCAGGTTCCCGCTCGCAGCCAGAGTAGTCTTCTCCTTCTTCTGCCTCCCAGTCCTCAGGTGCTCGTTTGGGACGGGTCACGGCAGTGGCATAAGGGCCTCGCAGGCTCTCGGCAGGGGTGTACTCCACTTCCTCTCCCTCACGGAGGCTGTGCTGATAAGAAGGGAGGTAGTCTCTTTTGACAGACCTTCGATTCACATAGAGGTCTCTGCCAGTTAGATAGTCCTGGATGAACCCGTAGCCACGGGTCTTGTCGAATGACAGCACCACTCCCTTTCTCCTTTCCAGGCGGGGTTGGGTGTTAACATGCTTTTCATGGATTGTTTTAGTCAATTCTTCATAAACGATTTTGGTCTTCGTATTCCGCTTTATAGCGGCCTCCCGGATCTCCGCCATAAGTGATGACCACTTGAACGAGGGCTGAAAAAAGTCTCTCCACGAGCCATAGTAGGGCTCTGGTTCTTTCTCCCTTGGGCGGCAGGCGGGTGTCTCCGGTCCCGGAGAGTAGGCCGGTGGAGCCTCCTCTGGCTCTACACCAACATCAGGCACTTGCGGTATTTTTGGCGTAGACATTGCAGCACAATGATGCTCACTTTCCAACATGCTCGATCCTTCTGAGGAGAGCGATAGGGTCGCGTCAATTACAGCAGCCAGCTCCTCCCACTGCACTGGGAGGCCGCCCCCCAGGTATTCCAGTATATGGAAGGCGGTGTCCATGCTGGCAGACATGCAAATGTCCAGATAAGCAGTGGCGCCTGACCTTGAACTCCTTCCCGCTCTTTTCTCAGAAAGGCGCCAATTTTTCCTGCCTTTTCAGGATGAAGATGACGCAGCAGTTATTTCAGCAAGCCCAGCAGCCATCTTTGGGTATAAACGCTGTCTATTCACTGACAGCAAGCAGGATTGTAAAAAGTCCACAAAACCACACTCCAATGTGGCGATTTTCTTCCTCTTGGTAGCGCAACACTGTACAGCGCTTTTTGGAGGTTTTAGGCACACTTTGGGTATATTTTTCAGTCCACAAAGTCCACTTTCAATAAACAGGAAATTTGTCACTTTGGTCACAGGGCAACTGTATAAGGCACAAAGTTCACGCTTCTTGCACTAGAAAGCGTGCGTATCCTGTTCGTGACGCCAAAAGAGAGGTGCAGCGTACTCAAGTTGTGTGTAATAGAGTTTCTGGATGTAGTAGTGCAATGACACTAACCTGAGACGGCTGACTCTCTGCATAGGCAGGTGATGGTAAGAAATTGTTCGTGACGCCAGTGCCAATTAAACGGTGGCACGCCGTTTGCGGATAGCAGGAATAAATTGAGGAACACGTGGTATTAAAACAGAACTCCAACTTTAGTAGTTTTCATGCAGAGACAATATTGGAATCGCAGTTCCTTGGCATACAGTCGATTTTGCAATACGGTTGATGCAGGCAATACAGGTTTAGCAAGGTGATTACAGAGTGTTGAACACAGGACTTGCAGTACAGGAGCTTGCACTCTATTTCTGTCTGATCCTGGAATATAGCAATTCTTCACCAAGGCCCAATAACCTAGTTCTGGCTTTATATCCTTGGCTATAGCTTTAGAAAGTACCTCCTCTGTTATCTTGAGTACCTCTTGCTTCTCTGCGTTTTGCCTCTGTCTCTCTCAGCTGCTTCCTCAGGCTCTTTATCTAAGATATTCCTGTTTCTGCATATGGGAATTCAGGAGGGAATCTTCTCCTGGACAGCAGGCTTCAGGCCTGGACTTGTCTCAGACATTGTCTAATCTCCAACTGTAGATTACAGACACTAGACTCCGTCTCCCTTTCCCTTCCCTGACTGGGCCTTATATAGACTAGGGCTCCCTAGCTCCCTCTAGTGACTAGAAGCTGGAATGACACCCCTAGCAGGCCTGTACATGCAAGTGTCACAGCCACAGGGAAACACATAGCATTGCATTACATGACATTTTATAAAACTGACATATACCAACTTCTCCATAACTAAGGAGGGACGACAGCACACCAAGTGACACTTTGGTAGTGACGGGTATTACAGTCCCCGTACACTACACTTCTAGCAGCTTGAAAAATGTAGCAAAGGTGACCCACGTCTGTATTGCATCCGCAATATGCGCATATTACATTGCCGATTTTCACAATCAAGAAAATAATGGCAAATTCTCGAATTAGCGAATTTATGACGAATATTCGCCCAAATACCCGCAAAATATTGCGAATTCTAATATTGCACCTGCCTCTCATCACTATTTCCTACATAAGGGGGAGATGCTAGGTCAGTATAGGGCCTTCAGTTTTCTAGTCTTATACTGTAATCTCAGAGTTGTTGTCTTTTCATGTTCACCTATCGTCAGTTTGGCAGCATGTCCCAACACACACACACACACTAATGGCCTCCATAACACTGTATGTGCACAATATCAAGCACAAAAAAGCACAAAAAAGCACAAAAAAACTAAAGCCAAAACATATGTAGAGTAGCCTGATCCATTGCTAATCAGGGGCAGTTTACTTGCATACCAGGTTTAAAGGGAACTTGTCACCATGAAAATGTAAGGTAAGCTACAGACATCATGTTATTGAGCAGGTGGAGCCGAGCAGACTAAGTAAAACCTATAATTTATACATTTAAATTCCTGCTCATTCTGGGCTTTGAAGTCCAGGAGGAGGTCCTATCAGTCATTGAAAGCTCCCTCTGTATGCACAGTCATAGAGGGAGGGCTGTCAATCACTGATAGGACCGCCTCCTTGACTTCAAAGCCCAGAATGAACAGGAATTTAAATGTATAGATTACAAGCTTTGCTAAATCTTTTACCAAAAATCTATATATTGCTCTGCTCAGCTCCTCCTGCTCTATAATATCCTGCCTGCAGCTCAAAAATAGTGTTCAACATGACAGGTTCCCTTTAAATAATGCCAGAGGTGTTTTGTACTGCCTGTATTTAAGGTAAATGTGGGATAAAAGATGACTGTGATATAAACTCTAGAATACTGACCCACTGGGCCCCACACCCCTTCCCACTGCCACCCCTGCCTTTTAGAGACAGTTAGGGACCTCGTACACATCAGATGGCCAGTGACCAGTACTTCTGAAATTAGTGGGTTTGGCAGACATTTATTTAATATGTATGACCACTTAAAGGGAATCTGTCACCTGCTTTTAGCATTTTAAGCTGTCAACATTGCCATGTCCACTAAAGTACCTTATTTCCTGGATCCTCAAATAACCTCCCACAGCCCCAGCAAACGGTTCCGCTTCCTCCCCGCGTCATCTTCTACTTTCTAGAAGTGCCCCGCTCTTCTTCCTGTCAGAGGCCAGAAATCTCGCGCAGGCGCAGTACCGCCTGCGGCCAGCGCGATCATCAAGCTCCTGTGGCAACAGCGCTCAGATTACATCTCTGGGCTCGGCGCATGCCCAGTGGGACTTTTGAGGCTGTTGCCCTCAGGAGCTTGATGATCGCGCAGGCGCCGCCGACAGGAAGAAGAACGGGGCATTTCTAGAAGGTAGAAGATGACGCGGGGAGGGGGCAGAACCGTTTGCCGGGGCTGTGGGAGGTTATTTGAGGATCAGGAGGCGTTCTTGGGATTCAAATTAAGGCGGGCTGGGCACTGCTGGGGGGCGTCACTGGGCACCAGAGAGGAAAAAAACGCCCCTCTGGGCACCTTGGAGCTTCATTATCATATCAGAAAAATGACTTTTTTAAATCAAAATGACAAAACGAAATAAAGTAAGAAGAAGACTGCAGGAAATAAGGTACTTTAGTGAACATGGCAATGGTGACAGCTTAAAATGCTAAAAGCAGGTGACAGATTCCCTTTAACAACAACAGAAATGGTGATTGTGTTGCAACTAAAGTGTCTTGCTATGGGGGAAAAAAACTGCAAGTGACCTTGCAACCATCACAAAAAAATATTGACCAACAGACCCAACCAGCATTCTCCATCCCACTGGCAGTTTCATGGTGGCTGTATGGGTCCTGCAGCCCTGCACACTCAAACAGCAGATCTTTTATGCATTACTTGCAGTCATGACTGCACTTCTTCTTCTGAAACTCTCCTTTTTATAGCCTCTCTTGCCCCTTCTTACAAACAAGTGCTACAATGCATGCCAGAACAACATCAGGCTCTGCATTGACCCATCCTGTAGCTGGGAAACCACTTGTTAGTGCCCATTGATACTGACAGGAACTATGGGTGCCACCAGTCATGTCCAAACAATGCAGCCAAGCCTACAGTGAAACATGGGCAACGTACAGGATTAGTTTTTATGCATATCACTGCATGTCACATAAAATTCTCTGCTCTGAATGCACATAACCATAACCATCGACTCAAGAACCATTTGCCAAGGTCTTCATTGACTGGGCTTACATGACATACAAGGCAACCACCATGTAAAATGCCAAGCAGTGGCTGCTTTGTTACCATCGGGCACTGGAATACTATAGCATGTTTCACCATCTAACAGTTTAAAATATACATCTGGACATGGTGTATGCCAGAAGGAGCTTCCTATCCAACTATCTGATAAAAAAAAATGAACATTCCTCTGGAGCTGTTGGTCATAGTTTGGCCTTAATTCTATGAAATTAGATTCAAGAGCATTCTGTGCTTTTTAATTATACAAAGCTAGATTTCTAACTAAATTGGTTACTTCTGTAGAAGAACGTCACTGACCAAGCCAAAGCCCATCAAAGATGTATTAAAAATGAGAGCTAGACCTCATCGATTAACAATCGATGCTTGACTCCACTAATATTTTTGTGGTGGATGTGAATATCTGTAGTAATCCTCTAAAACCTAGTGGCTATGATGTTTGAATAATACAACAGATTCCATCTCACCTTCACATGGTAATGAATCTTCTGGGTGCAACAAAGGCCTGGAGAAAATTGGCCAGAATCCAGCTTGAATAAGGTCCAGCACTTCAAGAAGGATCCAATTAAAAAGTTCACTCTTTATTATCCAAAGTTTAAAACTCCAGCTTGAGTCATGATACAATCTTAATAGTTTACATGTTTCAAATTAAAATAATCCATAGCTACGATCAAGGATTATTTCAATACAAAACATCTAAACTGTTAAGACTATATTGTGACTCAAGCTGGAATTTTTTACTTTGGATAATAAAGACTGAACTTTTTCATTGGATCCTTTTTGACGTGGTGGACCTTATTCACATTGGTTATTTAGTCATGTATTGCTCATCTTTGGCTCATGTAATGTACAGTATATAACCAGCCTGATGTTGTTTGTGTTCTAAACAAGAATAACTATGAACTTAGATTTTTTTTATTTTGTCCACCCCATTTGATACGTGTATGTTTTTGCAGGACAGAATGGGTGCGTGCAGGCATTTACCTTGTTAAATGAACTTTGTGCCAGGAATTTGATAGAACATTAATTTAAAATACTGCTGTCAATACTGACACTGACCTGCTTTTGGTGCTGGCAAATAAAATAGGAAACATACTGGTGATCATCCAGTTCCATTAGATAAATTATACTTGACGTTCCCTATGAGTAATGAACTGCGGTCAGATGAGGCCGATTTACCTAAGTTCATGATTAAGTTCAACTTTTATGGAAAAGTATTAAACAATGCTGCAATCTCCTGACATTAGAAGAGCACAATCCCGGCAGCATGTCCATCTAATTGTAGAGGAGGGGTAAAGGGCGGGCTTAGCTTTACTTGAAGCAAGGAGGCCGCTGCCCCCTTGACTTCAAGCCTGACTCGGAGACAGCGCCAACCGACATTAAAACAACGTTTTTAACAAGTATGAAGAAACGCAAAGAGCAAAGAAAAATATGATTAGCAACACACTGGGGGATACTGTAAGGTACTGTGGTCGGTTTAATATGTGTTTTGCAGGTGACAGGTACCCTTTAATCATAAGAAGAGACAATTGGCTCCTACTCAGGTTACCGTGTTAATATGGCCAAATGCGAGTTGCTAACGTTGTCTTCTGATAGTGGGGGATCCCAGCGTGGGTTGACAAGTTTACCTCTTACTAGAGCCAAGGCCCACATTACCTATTTGGGCATTAGGGTGGGGAAAGACCCTCACTCACTGTACCAATTAAATTTCCCACCGCTGATCTCTAGAATACTGACAGACCTGGACAGATGGATGAACCTCCCACTTTCTCTGATGGGGCGGTGTCATTTAATAAAAATGATGGGGGTATCCAGAATATTATATCCCTTACAGACCATCCCACTTTTACTCAGATATGCGGATGTTCAGAAATTAGAAAGTATTTTTTTAGATTTTTGTGGAAGGGAAAGAGGCCACGTTATTTCCCTAGACAAGTTGAAGTTGAGAAGGGAACATGGGAACTCAATTTCCCGGACTTAAGAGGGTACAATTTGACGTGCCTGGGCCGTCACTTATTGGATTGGGCTAATAAAACGTCCTATTATTCCAATTTGAGAGTGGAAACACAACTGGCGGAACCTTGGGACCTTATGGCCTTGCTGCATACTAGCATACCCAAGCTCCCAATCTTTGCCAAGAGGTCGCTTATATTGAGGGACACTGTCCTGACGTGGAAGGTTGAGGAAACAATTTCATTTGTCTTACCAATTCTCTAAGCATCTTCCGTTATTTCCAATTGGGAGGGACTAACAAGCTCTTTGGTAACTGGGCCCAGAAAGGGATTACTACAATGGGTGACCTGTTCAAGGAGGGGGAAGACAGATGGGCCACAATGCAAGAGATGGAGGAGAGATGGGGGATATGGGGATCAAACTTTTTGCCATATCTGCAGGTTAGAAGTTATGGTAGAAGCCTCGTTAGAGACCTGTCTCGGGAGTGGACTAGGAATGATTCTGACCTGTTTCTCAAGACTACGACTAGACCCACGATAACCTCCTTGTACCAGTCCTTACGAGACAAATGGAGATCTAGTGATGGGGGAAAAAAAATTGACAAATGGAAGGGGCTATTGGGAGTGGAGGTTTTGTACTCGCATATCTGTTCAGGTCTTTCGGGTCTATATAGAGCGGTTACAAATGAGCTATGGCGAGAAACCCATCTTAAAATATTACATCGTGCCATTTATGGCTTTAACATCCCATGTAAGGAGGGTGATACCAGCAGATTGAAGGGGTGCCCCAAATGTATGTTGGAAGGGTCGGACCTTTTCCATGGCTTGTGGCTGTGTCCAAAGCTGGCAGATTTCTGGTCACAGGTGGGTCAGATCTTGCGTGATATCAGCAGTTTTAAGGGAGATATTTCCCCAGTATTGGTGATCACGCACTCGACCATTCAGCCCTCTTTGTCTTCAGGGAAGGAAGGAGATTGCGGAGCTCTGCATCTTGCACCATTGGGTCATAAACTTTTGATGGTGGCCAAACATTGTATTTTGCAGTTATGGCTGCAGCCTGCAGCTCCGTCTCGAGACATGGTTCTCGTCCAATTACGACATGTGTTTCACTTAGAATGGCTTGAGGCCCTGAATACTAAGAAGCTTTTGGGGAAAAAACTCTAACAAGTATGGAAATGGTTCCTGATCAGATACACTCCCGCTTCGGAATATCCGCGAATACTGTATCCATTTAAGTTAACGTCCTGGTATTTGACGGAAGACCTGAAAGAGAGCTTGGGGGTGTTGAAAGTACCTTAGACCGAGCTGTTAAGAGTAGATAGGTTGATTCTGACTTCTGGTAGTTACAGGGCACTTTACTAGGCATTTGGGGGGAGGGGAGGGGAGGGGGGGCAACAGACCAAGGAGAGGGAGGGGGGATGGGGGAGGGGAGGGGGATGTTATTTGCTGTTTCATTCAAAGATCGTTGACAATTGTTGTACTGCTTGCAATTTAATGTATGTGATACTGTATTTCTTTTACTTAACGCCTTGTTTACATGACATGTTTCTTTTGGATATGTCTCTGATGTCACATGTATGTAACAAAAATTAATAAAGAAATGTGCAAAAAAAAAAAAAAAAAGAAGAGACAATTATAAACTTACAATATTGACAAATTGGAATCCATTTGCTTTCCAGATTTTTCTGGAAAAATTAAGAAGTTTAGTTACATAGATAATGCTAGGAAGTCTTGTTACACCTAGCAGCAAGTGCAATGGAAGACATTAGATCAGAAATGTAACATTTTAGTTTATTCTATTAGAGATAGACATAATAATATAGACAGAATAATGAGAACCAATAATGCCAAATATAAAATATTTTACCAGATTGAGTTTGGCAGTACGAGTGCTAGTATGGAGTTGGGATTATAGGTATTACCTTTACACTCTGGGCACTACATGAGAAATTACAGTTTTGATATGTGTGACTATAGGTGTCTCATGACTACAGTGGCTATCAATGTTGGAATGGGGTTCCTTGGGCCCACCAGAGGAAACTTTTCTTGGGGTCCATCCCCTATATCATCAATGATAGGTTTTGAATCGAATAAATAGACTCTAGTGGCAAGTGATTATCTCCAAAGGCAGTTCCAAATGTATTTTTTTTCCTGAAATTTTGGGGCCTACTATTGAATTAGAGTCTGGGCCCACTGGAGGGGTCAGGCATGCACAATCCTTTATTCTCAAAGGAGGTATCTGGCAGTGACTTTCTCCAGATTTAGAACACATGCATGTTTGGCTGAGCATATTGGCATTATAGTGGGTCATTTGGAATAGTGAGAAGACACAGAGGAGAAATGTCTCCATGCAATGGCTTCTTGCTCTTAAACCACTCATTATAGTGCACCCTATAATATTGTTCTAAAGCTGGACATAAACATTAGATAAATGTTGCCCAAATCCAATTTCAGCAGGACCGGCCAACCATCTAATGTGTACTAGAGCCTCCAGAATCTCTACTGATGGCAGATATTAGGGTAGATATGGACTAGGTAGTTAGATTTTTGTTCTCTGAGAAATAATCCACTTCCACAGGAATTCCACAGCAGCTGTCTCCCCTCTCCTCATTCTGGACATGTGTATGGTCAGCCGAGTGGCATGTGTATGGGGGAATCAGGAGGTATGACAGCTATGTAATGTGTATGGTCAACTTCAAGAATCCACAAATCCTTGACAATAAAATGAATTAGCTCAGTAAATTATATAAAATATTATATGCAGCAGAAAGCAACTTTTCCAGGTCGTTCACATGACATGTATGTACTGATTTAGGGCTGAAATATATGCAAAAAAGCTGCAGCATTAGCATAGCATTCACTTCACATTGTTTTTAATGGGAGGCCATGGTTTATGGATGCAATAGTGTCAAAAAGGATATGTCCTTTCTTGGTGCTGTTTGCAGCAATAAACCACAGTCACGTGAATTGCAGTGTCAAATGCATGGCAAATTATGCCTGAATCACTGAAAAAGGTTCACCACAATAATATGCGAGTGACCATACTGGCTAGACCCTCACGCTGTCTCAGGTGTCTCAGTGTGGCGTGGGTCCTACCGCTAAACTACCTATCGTGTGTGAACACAGTCTGATAGGTGCTAAGGACAGACTCGCAGCCAAACTCCTGCATACCTCCATAGTAAGATCACTAATACAATGGGAGGGAGGAGGAGGCTGCGAGCCTCACCTATAACAAGCCATGTGACACAGGCTACCAGGTGCACCAGAATGTTACCAATGACAAGCATTAGCACATTCAATACATGTAAAGAAAAATCACTGATTAAAGTGGCCTAAATGGGAGGAAATGCTCAACCCCAAACACTGAAGCTGGGGATTGCGTAGCAACGGATCACTTGCGGAGGAATTGCTGCCCCGATTATAAACACGCTACAGTATTTGGGGTTGAGCATTTCCTCCCATTTAGGTGCATTCTGGTGCACCTGGTAGCCTGTGTCACATGGCCTGTTATAGGTGAGGCTCGCAGCCTCCTCCTCCCTCCCATTGTATTAGTGATCTTACTATGGAGGTATGTATGAGTTTGGCTGTGAGTCGGTCCTTAGCACCTATCAGACTGTGTTCACACACGATAGGTAGTTTAGCGGTAGGACCCACGCCACACTGAGACACCTTGACGGGGTGCGCAGGTCTCCAATATGTTCCTGAATGGAATATATTGGCTAAAGTCTCAGCTTTTAACATCAGCCTGAGGGTCTAGCCAGTATGGTCGGTCACATATTATTGTGGTGCACCTTTTTTCAATGATTTATGTATTCTTATATTTTCATCCACACACTACTCCATCTTGTGTAGGATGCCTTTGTGGTGCATGTGGTCCGCTGCCGACATCCTCCATTGTAGGCATTTTTGCTGGGGATTGCCGCTAGCAACGGATCACTTGCGGAGGAATTGCTCCCCCGATTATAAACACGCTACAGTGTTTGGGGTTGAATATTTCCTCCCATTTAGGTCAAATTATACCTGCCAAATACATAATGTGATTGGCCCCTCAAGGTGGCAGTTGGCCCCCCCCAACTTCTAGGCCCCTGAGCAGCTGCATAAATTACATATACATTTTATCCTCCCTGAGCTGTTGGCCCACCATGTTTGGCAGATAGATGTAAAGTGTATCACCAACTTAACATCTGCTAAAAGTTTATAAGCGTATAACTAACACATAAATATAATACAGTTGCAAGAAAAAGTATGTGAACCCTTTGGAATGATATGGATTTCTGCACAAATTGGTCATAAAATGTGATTTGATCTTTATCTAAGTCACAACAATAGACAATCACAGTCTGCTTAAACTAATAACACACAAAGAATTAAATGTTACCATGTTTTTATTGAACACACCATGTAAACATTCACAGTGGAGGTGGAAAAAGTATGTGAACCCCTAGACTAATGACATTTCCAAGAGCTAATTGGAGTGAGGTGTCAGCCAACTGGAGTCCAATCAATGAGATGAGATTGGAGGTGTTGGTTACAGCTGCCCTGCCCTATAAAAAACACACACCAGTTCTGGGTTTGCTTTTCACAAGAATCATTGCCTGATGTGAATGACGCCTCGCACAAAAGAGCTCTCAGAAGACCTACAATTAAGAATTGTTGACTTGCATAAAGCTGGAAAGGGTTATAAAAGTATCTCCAAAAGCCTTGCTGTTCATCAGTCCATGGTAAGACAAATTGTCTATAAATGGAGAAAGTTCAGCACTGCTGCTACTCTCCCTAGGAGTGGCCGTCCTGTAAAGATGACTGCAAGAGCACAGCGCAGACTGCTCAATGAGGTGAAGAAGAATCCAAGAGTGTCAGCTAAAGACTTACAAAAGTCTCTGGCATATGCTAACATCCCTGTTACCGAATCTACGATACATAAAACACTAAACAAGAATGGATTTCATGGATACCACAGAGGAAGCCACTGCTGTCCAAAAAAAATACATTGCTGCACGTTTACAGTTTGCATAAGAGCAACTGGATGTTCCACAGCAGTACTGGTAAAATATTCTGTGGACAGATGAAACCAAAGTTGAGTTGTTTGGAAGAAACACACAACACTATGTGTGGAGAAAAAGAGGCCCAGCATACCAACATCAAGTATGGTGGTGGGGGCATCATGGTTTGGGGCTGCTTTGCTGCATCAGGGCCTGGACGGATTGCTATCATCGAAGAAAAAAATTAATTCCCAAGTTTATCAAGACATTTTGCAGGAGAACTTAAGGCCATCTGTCCACCAACTGAAGCTAAACAGAAGATGGGTGTTGCAACAGGACAAGTAAATCAACAACAGAATGGCTTAAGCAGAAGAAAATACGCCTTCTGGAGTGGCTCAGTCAGAGTCCTGACCTCAACCCGATTGAGATGCTGTGGCATGACCTCAAGAAAGCGATTCACACCAGACATCCCAAGAATATTGCTGAACTGAAACAGTTCTGTAAAGAGGAATGGTCAAGAATTACTCCTGACCGTTGTGCACGTCTGATCTGCAACTACAGGAAGTTATTGCTGCCAAAGGAGGTTCAACCAGTTATTAAATCCAAGGGTTCACATACTTTTTCCATCTGCACTGTGAATGTTTACATGGTGTGTTCAATAAAAACATGGTAACATTTAATTATTTGTGTGTCATTAGTTTAAGCAGACTGATTGTCTATTGTTGTGACTTAGATGAAGATCAGATCACATTTTATGGCCAATTTGTGCAGAAATCCATATCATTCCAGAGGGTTCACATACTTTTTCTTGCAACTGTATGTCAACAAATTTTGTTGGATCTGCCATTGGTCTGCAGATAAACATCTCATATGTATGGGCAGTTTAAGAGGTGCATGGCCTTTTAAGCCTTGGGTTCCAGATCGTTTTCAAAATTACATGTAATAAAACTTGCGATCACATTATATGCACCATTTCCTCGCTTTGGGGCGTGTGCCATTTCATTTTCGGAGCAGCACATTGGCTACAAATCCCCTATTTTCTGAAATGAAGTGGTCTACCACTGGAGTAAGGCTACTTTCACACTGGCGTTTTGGTTTCCGTTTGTGAGATCTGTTCAGGGATCTCAGAAGCGGTCCAAAACAAATCAGTTTTGCCCTTAATGCATTCTAAATGGATAAGGATCTGCTCAGAATGCATCAGTTTGGCTCAGTTCTGTCTCCATTCTGCTTTGGAGGCGGACACCATAACGCTGCTTGCAGCGTTTTGGTGTCCGTCTGACGAAACTGAGCCAAACGGATCCGTCCTGACACACAATGTAAGTCAATGGAGACGGATCCATTTTCACTGACACAATATGGCACAATAGAAAACTGATCCGTTCCCCATTGACTTTCAATGGTGTTCAAGACGGATCCGTTTTGGCTATGTTAAAGATAATACAAACGGATCCGTTCTGAACGGATGCATGCGGTTATATTATCTGAACGGATGCGTTTGTGCAGATCCATGACGGATATGCACCAAACACGAGTGTGAAAGTACAGAAGTTTGAAAGTGACACAAACATTTTAGAAATTCAATTATTCCACTTTCAGGTGCCAAATTAGCAAGCAATACATTTTGAAACTGAAAAGACATTTTGGGTTTGATGTTTTACTTGGACTGCACTTTAGATAGACTATAACAATTTTTGGGACCATTATTGGAAACAAACCTTCATACTGATGTCTGGAACCAATAATAATCCTGTGTAAAGGTGCCACAGATTACCCGTTGAACAAGCAAAATGCTTGTTCATCGGGTGAAATGATCTTAGGTGCGGACACCTCAATCATCGTTTTGTCTTTACACAGCACAATCTGCTGAATTTGTATGAGGATGAGCGATAGCAGTAGCTATTGCCCGTCCTCCTACTGTAGAGGTGATTGCAGCATGTAAATTCAGCTCTTTACCTCCACTGATGAGCAGGCAGTGTTACAGACCAGGGTCATGCCAAGAAATGCTGAAAACACTTAAAATTTACATGCACCGAGCAAGCAGACAATTATTGGAAAGGAAGTATTCTTTCCCGTCGTTCCCGATACCTGCCTGCTTGTCAGTGGAGATGAACAGCTTTACATGCAGCGACCACCTGTCACGGTGGGGAGTGGGGGAAACTTCCTCCCCCCGTACAATGTAAAAGGGATAGGGGTAGCAGCTAGACCAGGCTGCCAAAAAAAGGGAGCTGGTCACCTCCTATAGCATCCCCATCTGGCCCTGTTCTACTTACTGTATGAGCCGACCCTTAAGGTAGGAGGGCCCATACACTGGAAACCTCAGAACCCTGAAATCCCTGAATATCCCTGAGGTTAGGAGACAGGGGCAAGAGACAACCAGGTTCATCCAAGACACGGATGAACTAGAGTCTCCACAGGCCTAGCTGCAGGGAAAAGTGGACGACTAAATACAGCAACAGAGTCGGCAGGTAAGAACACTATAAACACACTTACCTGCCGCAGCCACCACGACTGGAACCCGTGCATAAGTACAGGTGCCCACACACCAAATAGGACACCATACAAACAACACCACACACCGGAATCTAGCACACCTGATACTGCCTGGGCCCCATACAGCAAGGTGCACGGCAGCCCCAGGCAGCACTGCAACCAGACTTATGGTTCACCCCTCCGGGAAACCAACCCCCTTCCTGAGAGACAACACACACAAGGAAACGTCTTGCACACACCCAGGGACAAACACCAACAACATCCCAGACATGTAACAACAATCAAGACGTACAGCAAACCCTGAACATAAACCCACACCACACATACAACAAGTGAAGGTAAAGGTACATGGAGGGTACATAAGGGAGGACAATTTATGTTCCATAAGGTGGCCCTCAAGGACTGGGCAAACCTTAAAGGGAAAGAGCACATGCAAACTGCCAACAACACGTTGCCACGGCAACCAGTCTGCATGGCAACCGCGTCACGGTCAAATAACAATATCACCGTGACAGCACCTCCAACATATGAGGACAAGTAATGGCTACTGCTATTGCTTGTCCTCATACAAAGTCATTGTTTGTTGAGGTGTCCACACCAGAGATCCTTTCATCCAATGAACAAGCATTTTGTGAAAACCGGACCATGTAAATCCAATATTAGAGTATATACTATACATATATGGTATGTACCGGTACTGCAATAAACATGCATAGCTACAGCTGAACGCAAAGAAAATACGACCACCTAAAATAATAATCTGTAAAGAAGCTATAAACATTACATGCTGATGACATCCACCCTGGGTAGAATGAATTATGGAGAAAAAATATTCTAAGTGCAAGGAACAAAACTAATATGTCAGTGGGTATAAACACAGTGGCAAATGACACATTGACTACGAAAGTTTCAAACTTTGCTGTGATCATCCGTCTCATTAAATGTGCTGTGTTTTGGATACATTTATGTCTATGAGGACTACTTTGTGGTATCCAAGGAGAACAAAAGCAAACACCGCTGTCTGGAGGGTGTAAGAGAAACTGGCGGCTGCTAACAGATACAGCAATGTGTTTATTAAAAGGGAAAAGAGGTTTGAATGGCAAATACATATCCTCTGAAGTTACACAGACCCCAGGATAAATCCTTACAGTTTAGGGTGCCCTCCTAGTTATATGGTAGTTGTAAGGCAAATACTACATCAAAACTGCATGAATATATTCCAAGTCATCAAGTACATGGCAGTGTCTTAACAGAGCCATGTGGAATCCTTGCGGCTATATGGAAGCATGGGCCAGAACATGATTTTAATGTTGAACAAGAGGACTTGTGTATTTTGGTTACAGGTAAGGTAAGCAGCTATAATCAATGCCAGACTGCAGCTGCAAAGCAAATACAATTTTAGGGTGTAAAAAGAGAGACCACACCAGGCCATCCTCCAAAAGCCTTTGCCTCACTGTGCATGCAGATACACTCAAAACTGCCTGCTGCCATTCATGAACAAGCTCTGCACTGGTGGTGATCCGATATCGTAGCTGAATCCTCTTAAGGAGACAGTTCTTGCTTGGACAGTTCTTGGACTTTCTTGAGTGCCCTTCTTCAAAGCAGTTGAACCTCTCTCCTTGAAGTTTGTGATGATCTGATAAATTGTTGAGCGGTCTTTTAGATGCAGTCTTACAAGCACCATTGTGCTTGTCTATGAAACCCTATTGATGCAAAGCAATGATTACTGCATGTTTTCTTGAAGGTAACCATGGTTAACAGAAGAAGACAATTATGAAGGCTCAGTAAACATGGCAGTGTGATATCAACTGCCTTGTCCTCATTACCACTTTCTCATGAGCTAACAAGAAGATCACAGAAATTATGTTAGCAGGCGATTTTGTGCTAGTGCTTAAATGCAGTCGAAATGTGGGTTTTGTAATTAAATTAATCTTCATGGTAAGGAATGACTCTGCAATTAATTTCAATCCATCTGATCACTCTTAATAATCCAGAGTTAATGCAAATTGCCACCATTAAAACTGAAGCAGCAAACTTTGTGAAAACCAAAATTTGTGTCAGTTTCACAACCTTTGGCCACAATTGTACACCTACTTTGAACTGATCTTTTAAATATTAAGAATCAACTTCCTTTTGACAAAATAACATGGCCTAGCTGGAGATTATGATGAGCTTTAGTTTAACAAGTTCCAGGCAGTGAGAAACAAATCTTATAATAGAGCTTCTATTATTACTCCTGACAATGACTGACAGGTATGGGTTACATTGAGATAGATTTACATTTGTGTGACTCTTCAAGCTGGCATATTGTGTAGGTGGCAAAAAAAACACCTTGTGATTCAAAGTCCTTTTCTTTCACCACCTCCACATTGTGGTGTATTTCATCTTACCATCCTCCTTGATAATAAAGCCATGTTAATTACTGTGGGTTTTCACAAGTCCAAAGAATAAGATTTGAAGGTCAGGAGAATAGCTTGGCATCCTCCATATTGTGGATCTTACCGGATGAATGAAAATAACAGATGTCAAAATGTTTTTGGCCAAAGGACAGAGATTGTGATAAGAAAGAGAGTAAAACTTATATTTCTGCCAATATAGCAACATTATGAAACAAAATAAAAATCTTGGAAAGACATATCCAATAATTATTTTGAAAAGCCCAGTGAGATTATTCTCAAATCATGATGGGTACAGGTTACCAGAAGTACACAAGGAATTTCTCAAGAATGTGAAGGGGTTCATGGGTAAAATTATGCATTGGCCAAATGTTGGTAATAGGAAAATAATATTATTAATAGTA
Organism: Bufo bufo; assembly: GCF_905171765.1. Taxonomy (NCBI): domain Eukaryota; kingdom Metazoa; phylum Chordata; class Amphibia; order Anura; family Bufonidae; genus Bufo; species Bufo bufo. The sequence goes on along the minus strand of NC_053397.1, from coordinate 188,393,581 downwards.
ATAATCTTTATTTAGAATAGGAAAGTTCAACATACAATTTAATAAGTTACAGGCATAACCATGATAATTAAGGGATCTTGAAACCTGAAACATGACTGTCCATTCACTGCTCATGGCTTTAGATTTTTACTTATCTGTACTGAGCCTTCTTATTATGTCAGTGGTCTCTGTCCACCGCTGCTACTCTTCTTCCAGTCGACAAGGCCACCATATCTCTTTCCCACTCCAGCGCTCCTGTATCCTGGTGGCTTGGACCCACCTGCTTCTCTTTCACCTACCCAGGAGGCCTGGCCTTCAGAGTAGTGCTGCTGGGGTGCTCCCTGACTTTGGCCCATTCCTGAATATAGTTTTGCCTGATCTCTTGGTGGTCTGCACCAGTGTAGCTTGACCCCTGTGGGTCAGCCGTCACTTAAACAGAGATTACTCCAAGAGGTAGTGGCCTTGTGGTTTCCATAAAGAAGAGTCCTAATCCCTGTACATGGTTAAATGGTAAAGACCGGGAGGGGGGTCACTTAGATAATGCTCTTATGAGTAGCTAAGACACATTTGTTCAAGTGACACAACGTATCCACATCCGCTTCATAACACTTCTTATTTTTCAAGGAGCTGCAGTCCATAGTGTAATCTGTCATACTGTATATATGTCACAATATAGTACACATACCGTAAATAATGCCACTATCTAGTATATAATTAACACAGCCATATTAAACCAGTCACGGTGTCCCTATTTTTAGGAGTTGTTTCACAATAGCTTTTCTTCTAAGGAAAAGCAACCCACAGAGATATTGTACTGTAGCACAAGGGTGTGCCTACAGATATAAACTATGGACCCATAAGGACTTTGTTTGTTGCCTCACAAGATGTATACACATGGTATGGCAATGCATATGAACCTTTCATGTGAAATCTCAATGTTGAGAGATTGGAGAGGGTCCAAGGTGTTCTGTACTGTATAGTTGAACTCACCAGTACACTGTTGGCATGTCGAATAATGTTCCTAGGGAGAACTGTTTATTCTATTGTACTGTACTGTATTGTATTGTACTGTATCCTGTCATAGCATTTGTGCATATGCAGCATCTCATTACTTCAGTACTGGTATACTGCACTAGGGTTATAAATGTGCTTTTATGTGATATATGCATTTGTTGTGTTCATGGCATGGAAGGAGTTATTAGGCCATTAGCAACCATCACTAGTTAGCTACTATACTATCCCCATAATGAGAAATGGTTGACAGTCAGTGTCTAGATAGAGAAGTGAGCAGATGCAGAAAGCCCTGGATAGTAAACCAGCCAAAGGAGAAAATATATGGAGAGAAAGTAAAGAAAGAGACAAAGAAAACACTGAAAAGCATTCCAGTGTTGAGAGAAGGTGCATGTAGAAGCTCTGTGGAGATAAACTGACTATAAAAGAAGATTATAGGCTCCGCAGCAAAACCTGTTCAGGAGATGTAAGTCTTCTGGTACCTACATAGACTTAAGAAAGGCAGAATCTGGATATGCTGACTACAGTATATACTACAGTGGAAACCTTTCATAGTGAGTTATAGTGAGTAGTACTGTAGTACTCACTGAGTACAGCCACCTATGAAAATGTATCAGACTTAAGTCTGACATATGCTGCCCTGTGGTTGCATAGTGAAAGAGAAGTGTTGCAGCCCTGTTTCTGGTCTGGATGCTTATGCTAGAGTTAGAGAGAAAAGTGCAGTGTGAGGCAAATTTCTCTGAAGAAACATCGTAGCCTATTGACTACCTTTGCAACCGTGTAACCAGTGAGAACTATAGAAATTGCATATTTTGTAAGAACTGCCAGGCCATACATGCTGAGAACTGTGCTGTACCTGAAGTTGATTCTTCAGTAAAAAAAAAAAACATACCATCATTTACTGCCAAGGGACCATGTATTTAACCTACCTGCACCTAACCTATGCAGAGGAAACCCAGGGACCCGGGGAATCTGGTTATCTCTCCTACCCTCTCTCCTCTCCTGGGCTCACTGCGATTACAGATGTGTTACAAAATACCAACTCATGGTACTGTCATAATATTATGAAGGATACTCTGCCAAAATCTAATGTTAATAAAGTTGGCCTGCTATGATGTTGGCCTTATTTTCTTTGTCTGAAATAGGGAAATATAAATGGTGGGAACCATGAAGGATGAGCAAGAAGAACGATGTGAGTAATTATTAAACCCTATGGGTTTGTTGCTGATACTACATAAGCAAGGGTAAGATATGGAAGGATAAAAGAGGCCACTTCAAAAGAACCCTTAAGGAAAGAAGCCTTTCAAACTGCTTGTTTGCTGCCATTTCAAAAGCAAAGGATTTGATAACATTTGCTTATCATCATTTATTGAATTTTGAGTAGCTTTTCATGTCTTCTCTCTATCAGTGTCCTGACTGATGGTAATTTGACTGTAAGATGACAAAATTATCATGTTTTATTAAATCGCTGGATGACTGCACCAGATACAAATTCTTACTATAAGCAAACGCTATATACAGATGGCTGTTGTTTTATTGATGCACATAAATCCCATTGATTTCCATCTGCTTCCTGCAATGTTTCATGGGAACCACTTACACAGCAGTTGCTGCAATTAATATTGGTTGATCTTAGTGGAACCCCCAAGGATCATTTTATTTTTAAGGGGCACAAATCATAAATTATACTTAATAAATTCAGTATATCTCGTTAATCCATTTAGCAATTCACTCATTTTAGGAAGTCAGTTCCAAAAGTAAAGGTCCCTTTACACTATTCAATTGAACAGATGATTATCGGGAAGGAATGGCAACAACTGCTCGTCAGTGAAGGAGACATTTACATGCAGTGATCTCCTCCACAGTATGGGGAGGAGCGATCCCTAACACCATCGCTCGTCCCCATACAGAATCATTGTTTGCTGATAGCAAAGGCTGTTTAGAGGCATGATCTGCTGCCGGCAAACAATGATTTAGGTGATCGCATGAAAGATCCAATTAACCAATGAACAAGTGTTTTGTTAATTCATTAGGTAATTGCGGCAACTTTACAACGGCTTAGGAGTATTCCTAAGAACGTGTGTTAGCGATGATCTGCCTGATCTTCGGGCAATGTAAAGGAGCCTTAACCTCTTAAGGACATAGGGCGTACAGGTACGCCCTTGTGTCCTGGTACTTAAGGACACAGGGTGTACATGTACGCCCTGTGTATTTTCATTAACTGCTGTGCGGCTGGCAGTGATCGGAACCCGGTGCCTGCTCAAATCATTGAGCAGGCACCTAGGCTAAATGCGCGGCGGGGTCCTGTGACCCCCCCCATGTTGGCGATCGCAGCAAACCGCAGGTCAATTCAGACCTGCGGTATGCTGCGCTTTCTGCAGTTTCTGATCCCCGCGGTCCCTGACCGCGGGGATCAGAAACTTTAGTATGCCAAAAATATATCTGTATCTCCGCCCCCCCCTGCACCCCTGAGTGATTTTATCCCGGTGGGAGTTGCAGGGGGGGATTCGGGGGCGGTGCGGGCGGTGCGGGATCGCGATCCCCCACCCGCCTCCCCTTGAATAATCGTTGGTGGCCAGTGGGTATACCAGGGTGTCAGCACATTGCTGACACCCTGGTATAAACGGCTGACATCTGTGATGCGATGTCAGCCGTTTAACCCTTTCCATACCGCGGTCCATACGGACCGCTGTATGGAAAAGGTTAACAGCTCAGGGAGCTCCCTCCCTCTCCATCTGGGGGCTGCTGTACCTTTGCAGCCCCCCGATGGAGAGGGAGAGAGCCCCCAGACAGATCCCCTCCTTACCCTTCCCCGTCTGCGAAGTTGTGGCAGATGGGGAAGGTTCCCATGGCAACAGGACGCCTTCTCAGGCATCCTGCTGTCCATGGTGCTGAACAGATCTGTGCTAAAGGCATAGATCTGTTCAGACAAAGTGTAAGTAAAATACAGTACAATACACTATATAGTGTACTGTACTGTATTATACAGACATCAGACCCACTGGATCTTCAAGAACCAAGTGGGTCTGGGTCAAAATAAAAGTGAAAAAAAAAGTAAAAATCAAAAACATATTTATCACTGATTAAAAATGAAAAAAATAAAATTCCCTACACATGTTTGGTATCGCCGCATCCGTAAAGACCTGATCTATAAAATGGTCATGTTACTTTACCCGAACGGTGAACGCCATAAAATAAAAAATAAAAAATTATGATGAAATTGAAATTTTGCCCACCTTACTTCCCAAAAAAGGTAATAAAAGTGATCAAAAAAGTCGCATGTACGCCAAAATAGTGCCAATCAAACCGTCATCTCATCCCGCAAAAATCATACCCTACCCAAGATAATCGCCCAAAAACTGAAAAAACTATGGCTCTTAGACTATGGAGACACTAAAACATTTTTTTTGTTTTAAAAATGGAATCATTGTGTAAAACTTACATAAATAAAAAAAAGTATACATATTAGGTATCACCGCGTCCGTGACAACCTGCTCTATAAAATTACCACATGATCTAACCTGTCAGATGAATGTTGTAAATAACAAAAAAAAAAACAGTGCCAAAAAAGCTATTTCTTGTTGTCTTGCCTCACAAAAAGTGTAATATAGAGCAACCAAAAAGCATATGTACCCTAAACTAGTACCAACAAAACTGCCACCCTATCCCATAGTTTCTAAAATGGGGTAACTTTTTTGGAGTTTCTACTCTAGGGGTGCATCAGGGGGGCTTCAAATGGGACATGGTGTCAAAAAAACAGTCCAGCAAAACCTGCCTTCCATAAACCATATGGCATTCCTTTCCTTCTGCGCCCTGCCGTGTGCCCGTACAGCAGTTTACGACCACATATGGGGTGTTTCCGTAAACTACAGAATCAGGGCCATAAATAATGAGTTTTGTTTGGCTGTTAACCCTTGCATTGTAACTGGAAAAATAAATATTAAAATGGAAAATCTGCCAAAAAAGTGAAATTTTGAAATTGTATCTCTATTTTCCATTAAATCTTGTGCAACACCTAAAGGGTTAAAAAAGTTTGTAGAACCAGTTTTAAATACCTTGAGGGGTGTCGTTTCTTAGATGGGGTCACTTTTATGGAGTTTCTACTCTAGGGGTGCATCAGGGGGGCTTCAAATGGGACATGGTGTCAAAAAAACAGTCCAGCAAAATCAGCCCTCCAAAAACCAAACGGCACACCTTTCACTTTACGCCCCGCTGTGTGGCCGTACAGCAGTTTATGGCCACATATGGGGTGTTTCTGTAAACTACAGAATCAGGGCCATAAATAATGAGGTTTTTTTGGCTGTTAACCCTTGCTTTGTAACTGGAAAAAAAAATATTAAAATGGAAAATGTGCCCAAAAATTTAAATTTTGAAATTGTATCAGTAGTTTACGGCCACATATGGGGTGTTTCTGTAAACAGCAGAGTCAGGGCAATAAAGATACAGTCTTGTTTGGCTGTTAACCCTTGCTTTGTTAGTGGAAAAAATGGGTTAAAATGGAAAATTAGGAAAAAAAATTAATTCTCAAATTTCATCCCCATTTGCCAATAACTCTTGTGCAACACCTAAAGGGTTAACAAAGTTTGTAAAATCAGTTTTGAATACCTTGAGGGGTGTAGTTTATAGAATGGGGTCATTTTTGGGCGGTTTCTATTATGTAAGCCTCGCAAAATGACTTCAGACCTGTAGTGGTCCCTAAAAATTGGGTTTTTGTAAATTTCTGAAAAATTTCAAGATTTGCTTCTAAACTTCTAAGTCTTGTAACATCCCCAAAAAATAAAATATCATTCCCAAAATAATTTAAACATGAAGTAGACATATGGGGAATGTAAAGTCATCACAATTTTTGGGAATATTACTATGTATTACAGAAGTAGAGAAACTGAAACTTTGAAATTTGCAAATTTTAAAAAATTTTTGGTAAATCTGGTATTTTTTTATGCAAAAAATAATAAAAAAAATTACTTCATTTTACCAGTGTCATGAAGTCCAATATGTGATGAAAAAAACAATCTCAGAATGGCCTGGATAAGTCAAAGCGTTTTAAAGTTATCAGCACTTAAAGTGACACTGGTCAGATTTGCAAAAAATGGCCTGGTCCTTAAGGTGAAATAAGGCTGTGTCCCTAAGGGGTACCTTCGGAGACAATTTTTGCTTATGATTGCATTTTACTCATTTTGAGCTAAAAATCATATTTTGAATTGGTCTTTATTAAACATATTGAGTCGTTCTGTCACAAGGTTTAACAGTTTTTCTAACTGTGTGACTGGTACTTTCACTTTGTGTGGTCATCTAATACACTGCGTGCAGAATTATTAGGCAAATGAGTATTTTGACCACATCATCCTCTTTATGCATGTTGTCTTACTCCAAGCTGTATAGGCTCGAAAGCCTACTACCAATTAAGCATATTAGGTGATGTGCATCTCTGTAATGAGAAGGGGTGTGGTCTAATGACATCAACACCCTATATCAGGTGTGCATAATTATTAGACAACTTCCTTTCCTTTGGCAAAATGGGTCAAAAGAAGGACTTGACAGGCTCAGAAAAGTCAAAAATAGTAAGATATCTTGCAGAGGGATGCAGCAATCTTAAAATTGCAAAGCTTCTGAAGCGTGATCATCGAACAATCAAGCGTTTCATTCAAAATAGTCAACAGGGTCGCAAGAAGCGTGTGGAAAAACCAAGGCGCAAAATAACTGCCCATGAACTGAGAAAAGTCAAGCTTGCAGCTGCCAAGATGCCACTTGCCACCAGTTTGGCCATATTTCAGAGCTGCAACATCACTGGAGTGCCCAAAAGCACAAGGTGTGCAGTACTCAGAGACATGGCCAAGGTAAGAAAGGCTGAAAGACGACCACCACTGAACAAGACACACAAGCTGAAACGTCAAGACTGGGCCAAGAAATATCTCAAGACTGATTTTTCTAAAGTTTTATGGACTGATGAAATGAGAGTAAGTCTTGATGGGCCAGATGGATGGGCCCGTGGCTGGATTGGTAAAGGGCAGAGAGCTCCAGTCCGACTCAGACGCCAGCAAGGTGGAGGTGGAGTACTGGTTTGGGCTGGTATCATCAAAGATGAGCTTGTGGGGCCTTTTCGGGTTGAGGATGGAGTCAAGCTCAACTCCCAGTCCTACTGCCATTTTCTGGAAGACACCTTCTTCAAGCAGTGGTACAGGAAGAAGTCTGCATCCTTCAAGAAAAACATGATTTTCATGCAGGACAATGCTCCATCACACGTCCAAGTACTCCACAGCGTGGCTGGCAAGAAAGGGTATAAAAGAAGAAAATCTAATGACATGGCCTCCTTGTTCACCTGATCTGAACCCCATTGAGAACCTGTGGTCCATCATCAAATGTGAGATTTACAAGGAGGGAAAACAGTACACCTCTCTGAACAGTGTCTGGGAGGCTGTGGTTGCTGCTGCACGCAATGTTGATGGTGAACAGATCAAAACACTGACAGAATCCATGGATGGCAGGCTTTTGAGTGTCCTTGCAAAGAAAGGTGGCTATATTGGTCACTGATTTGTTTTTGTTTTGTTTTTGAATGTCAGAAATGTATATTTGTGAATGTTGAGATGTTATATTGGTTTCACTGGTAAAAATAAATAATTGAAATGGGTATATATTTGTTTTTTGTTAAGTTGCCTAATAATTATGCACACTAATAGTCACCTGCACACACAGATATCCCCCTAAAATAGCTAAAACTAAAAACAAACTAAAAACTACTTCCAAAAATATTCAGCTTTGATATTAATGAGTTTTTTGGGTTCATTGAGAACATGGTTGTTGTTCAATAATAAAATTAATCCTCAAAAATACAACTTGCCTAATAATTCTGCACTCCCTGTAAACCTTATCTCTAAACTACTAAGAGGTCATCAACACTTATTTAAGCCAGTACGATAAGAACTGAGCTATAATGAGTGTTTATAATGTCAGAGAGCAGAGATAAGGAGCCTGTCAGTTTCCCAACTGACGGAAAAGAGAGAAAATTTAGAGGCTGTTACTAGAGTATGCGAGCTATGTACAGAAAAAGGGGGTTGATATTTTTTAATAAAGACCAATTGAAAAAATTATTTTTAGCTCAAAATGAGTACAATGCAATAATACAAAAAAATTCCCCCAAAGGTGTACATAGCCTTTAACCACCTCAGCCCCCAGTGCTTAAACACCCTGAAAGACCAGGCCACTTTTTACACTTCTGACCTACACTACTTTCACCGTTTATTGCTCGGTCATGCAACTTACCACCCAAATGAATTTTACCTCCTTTTCTTCTCACTAATAGAGCTTTCATTTGGTGGTATTTCATTGCTGCTGACATTTTTACTTTTTTTGTTATTAATCGAAATTTAACGATTTTTTTTGCAAAAAAAATGACATTTTTCACTTTCAGTTGTAAAATTTTGCAAAAAAACGGGATCCATATAGAAATTTTGCTCTAAATTTATAGTTCTACATGTCTTTGATAAAAAAAAAATGTTTGGGTAAAAAAAAAATGGTTTGGGTAGAAGTTATAGCGTTTACAAACTATGGTACAAAAATGTGAATTTCCGCTTTTTGAAGCAGCTCTGACTTTCTGAGCACCTGTCATGTTTCCTGAGGTTCTACAATGCCCAGACAGTACAAACACCCCACAAATGACCCCATTTCTGAAAGTAGACACCCTAAGGTATTCACTGATGGGCATAGTGAGTTCATAGAACTTTTTATTTTTTGTCACAAGTTAGCGGAAAATGATGATTTTTTTTTTGATTTTTTTTTTCTTACAAAGTCTCATATTCCACTAACTTGTGACAAAAAATAAAAAGTTCTATGAACTCACTATGCCCATCAGCGAATACCTTGGGGTCTCTTCTTTCCAAAATGGGGTCACTTGTGGGGTAGTTATACTGCCCTGGCATTCTAGGGGCCCAAATGTGTGGTAAGGAGTTTGAAATCAAATTCTGTAAAAAATGACCTGTGAAATCCGAAAGGTGCTCTTTGGAATATGGGCCCCTTTGCCCACCTAGGCTGCAAAAAAGTGTCACACATCTGGTATCTCCGTACTCAGGAGAAGGTGGGGAATGTGTTTTGGGGTGTCATTTTATATATACCCATGCTGGGTGAGAGAAATATCTTGGCAAAAGACAACTTTTCCCATTTTTTTATACAAAGTTGGCATTTGACCAAGATATTTATCTCACCCAGCATGGGTGTATGTAAAAAGACACCCCAAAACACATTCCCCACCTTCTCCTGAGTACGGGGATACCAGATGTGTGACACTTTTTTGCAGCCTAGGTGGGCAAAGGGGCCCATATTCCAAAGAGCACCTTTCGGATTTCACAGGTCATTTTTTACAGAATTTGATTTCAAACTCCTTACCACACATTTGGGCCCCTAGAATGCCAGGACAGTATAACTACCCCACAAGTGACCCCATTTTGGAAAGAAGAGACCCCAAGGTATTCGCTGATGGGCATAGTGAGTTCATGGAAGTTTTTATTTTTTGTCACAAGTTTGTGGAATATGAGACTTTGTATGAAAAAAAAAAAAAATCATCATTTTCCACTAATTTGTGACAAAAAATAAAAAATTCTAGGAACTCGCCATGCCCCTCACGGAATACCTTGGGGTGTCTTCTTTCCAAAATGGGGTCACTTGTGGGGTAGTTATACTGCCCTGGTATTCTAGGGGCCCAAATGTGTGGTAAGGAGTTTGAAATCAAATTCAGTAAAAAATGACCAGTGAAATCCGAAAGGTGCTCTTTGGAATATGGGCCCCTTTGCCCACCTAGGCTGCAAAAAAGTGTCACACATCTGGTATCCCCGTACTCAGGAGAAGTTGAGGAATGTGTTTTGGGGTGTCTTTTTACATATACCCATGCTGGGTGAGATAAATATCTTGGTCAAATGACAACTTTGTATAAAAAAATGGGAAAAGTTGTCTTTTGCCAAGATATTTCTCTCACCCAGCATGGGTATATATAAAATGACACCCCAAAACACATTCCCCACCTTCTCCTGAGTACGGAGATACCAGATGTGTGACACTTTTTTGCAGCCTAGGTGGGCAAAGGGGCCCATATTCCAAAGAGCACCTTTCGGATTTCACAGGTCATTTTTTACAGAATTTGATTTCAAACTCCTTACCACACATTTGGGCCCCTAGAATGCCAGGGCAGTATAACTACCCCACAAGTGACCCCATTTTGGAAAGAAGACACCCCAAGGTATTCCGTGAGGGGCATGGCGAGTTCTTCGAATTTTTTATTTTTTGTCACAAGTTAGTGGAAAATGATGATTTTTTTTTTTTTTTCATACAAAGTCTCATATTCCACTAACTTGTGACAAAAAATAAAAACTTCCATGAACTCACTATGCCCATCAGCGAATACCTTGGGGTCTCTTCTTTCCAAAATGGGGTCACTTGTGGGGTAGTTATACTGCCCTGGCATTCTAGGGGCCCAAATGTGTGGTAAGGAGTTTGAAATCAAATTCTGTAAAAAATGACCTGTGAAATCCGAAAGGTGCTCTTTGGAATGTGGGCCCCTTTGCCCACCTAGGCTGCAAAAAAGTGTCACACATCTGGTATCCCCATACTCAAGAGAAGTTGAGGAATGTGTTTTGGGGTGTCTTTTTACATATACCCATGCTGGGTGAGATAAATATCTTGGTCAAATGCCAACTTTGTATAAAAAAATGGGAAAAGTTGTCTTTTGCCAAGATATTTCTCTCACCCAGCATGGGTATATATAAAATGACACCCCAAAACACATTCCCCACCTTCTCCTGAGTACGGAGATACCAGATGTGTGACACTTTTTTGCAGCCTAGGTGGGCAAAGGGGCCCATATTCCAAAGAGCACCTTTCGGATTTCACAGGTCATTTTTTACAGAATTTGATTTCAAACTCCTTACCACACATTTGGGCCCCTAGAATGCCAGGGCAGTATAACTACCCCACAAGTGACCCCATTTTGGAAAGAAGAGACCCCAAGGTATTCGCTGATGGGCATAGTGAGTTCATGGAAATTTTTATTTTTTGTCACAAGTTAGTGGAATAGGAGACTTTGCATGAAAAAAAAAAAAAAAAAAAATCATCATTTTCCACTAACTTGTGACAAAAAATAAAAAATTCTAGGAACTTGCCATGCCCCTCACGGAATACCTTGGGGTGTCTTCTTTCCAAAATGGAGTCACTTGTGGGGTAGTTATACTGCCCTGGCATTTTCCAGGGGCCCTAATGTCTGGTAAGTAGGTAAATGACCTGTGAAATCCGAAAGGTGCTCTTTGGAATGTGGGCCCCTTTGCCCACCTAGGCTGCAAAAAAGTGTCACACATCTGGTATCTCCGTACTCAGGAGAAGGTGGGGAATGTGTTTTGGGGTGTCATTTTACATATACCCATGCTGGGTGAGAGAAATATCTTGGCAAAAGACAACTTTTCCCATTTTTTTTATACAAAGTTGGCATTTGACCAAGATATTTATCTCACCCAGCATGGGTATATGTAAAATGACACCCCAAAACATATTCCCCAACTTCTGCTGAATACGGAGATACCACATGTGTGACACTTTTTTGCAGCCTAGGTGGGCAAAGGTGCCCAAATTCCTTTTAGGAGGGCATTTTTAGACATTTGGATACCAGACTTCTTCTCACGCTTTGGGGCCCCTAAAATGCCAGGGCAGTATAAATACCCCACATGTGACCCCATTTTGGAAAGAAGACACCCCAAGGTATTCAATGAGGGGCATGGCGAGTTCATTGAAAAAAAAAAAATTTGGCACAAGTTAGCGGAAATTGATTTTTTGGATTTTGTTCTCACAAAGTCTCCCTTTCCGCTAACTTGGGACAAAAATTTCAATCTTTCATGGACTCAATATGCCCCTCAGCGAATACCTTGGGGTGTCTTCTTTCCAAAATGGTGTTATTTGTGGGGTGTTTGTACTGCCCTGGCATTTGAGGGTCTCCGCAATCATTACATGTATGCCCAGCATTAGGAGTTTCTGCTATTCTCCTTATATTGAGCATACGGATAATGAGATTTTTTTTTTCCGTTCAGCCTCTGGGCTGAAAGAAAAAAATGAACGGCACAGATTTCTTCATTCGCATCGATCAATGTGGATGAAAAAATCTCTGCCAAAAAAAGAAAAAGGAGGGGAAAGGCGTCTGCCAGGACATAGGAGCTCCGCCCAACATCCATACCCACTTCAGCTCGTATGCCCTGGCAAACCAGATTTCTCCATTCACATCAATCGATGTGGATGAATAAATCATTGCCGGGATTTTTTTTTTTATATATACAAAGTGTTTGCCAAAGTATATGAACACCGCCATCTCCTCAGCTCATATGCCTCGGCAAACATATCTTTTACTGCAGAGGAGAAATCTCGTCTTGCAGCGCCGCATACACCGACTTGCGTGTAATCTGACAGCAGTGCAATGCTTCTGTCCGAATGCACATCAGTGCTGCAGCTAGTCGATCGGTTGGTCCACCTGGAAGGTAAAAAAAACAAAACAAAAAAGAAAAAACCAGGCCGCAAAGCAATAACTTTATTAACTTTAGAACAGAACATATTAACTTTTTTAAACTTTTTTAACTTTTTTACTTACCGGTAATTTTTTTTTTGTTTAGTTTTTTTTACCTTTATAGAACAAACCTCTCCTTCCCCATGGGACAATGTGCAAAGCGCAAATCGCCCAAAGATGTGGCGAAGTACGTTATGCACTTTATCCCAGGTGAAATGAGAGGTTTGCAGCAGCTGAGAGTAAAAGGGCCCTAATAGCCCTGTGTGCCTGTCCTGTGAGATGCAATCCCTATGCTAGGTGTACCTGTGTGTGGTACTTCCGGAAACACTCTCCATAGCATAGGGCAGGGTGGTCCGGACAGTCAGGACAGAAATAGCGGGTGTCACGCCTTATTCCACTCCTGCTACAGACACGACATCTTTTTCGGGGTGACGGTTGGGTTGAGGTACCAGGAACGACACTGGGGAAATGTCGCTCGTGTAGACGGCTAACTACACTGGGGGATGGGGCCACGGAACCTCCTGGGTAAAGGAGGTTCTCGATGATCTCTTCCTGGAATTTGAGGAAAGATCGTGTTCTCCCAGCCTTACTGTAGAGAACAAAACTATTGTACAGCGCCAATTGAATTAAATATACAGACACCTTCTTATACCAGCGTCTGGTTCTGCGGGAAACTAAATACGGAGACAACATCTGGTCATTGAAGTCCACCCCTCCCATGAGCGCATTATAGTCGTGGACACAGAGGGGCTTTTCAATGACACGGGTTGCTCGCTCAATTTGGATTGTCGTGTCTGCGTGAATGGAGGAGAGCATGTAAACGTCACGCTTGTCTCTCCATTTCACCGCGAGCAGTTCTTCGTTACACAAGGCAGCCCTCTCCCCCCTTGCAAGACGGGTGGTTACAAGCCGTTGGGGGAAGCCCACGTGACTAGTTCGCGCGGTGCCACAGGCGCAAATCCGTTCTAGAAACAAATGCCTAAAGAGGGCCACACTTGTGTAAAAATTGTCCACATAAAGATGGTACCCCTTGCCGAATAAGGGTGACACCAAGTCCCAGACTGTCTTCCCACTGCTCCCCAGGTAGTCAGGGCAACCGACCGGCTCCAGGGTCTGATCTTTTCCCTCATAGATCCGAAATTTGTGGGTATAGCCTGTGGCCCTTTCACAGAGCTTATACAATTTGACCCCATACCGGGCACGCTTGCTTGGGATGTACTGTTTGAAGCCAAGGCGCCCGGTAAAATGTATTAGGGACTCGTCTACGCAGATGTTTTGCTCGGGGGTATACAAATCTGCAAATTTCTGGTTGAAATGGTCTATGAGGGGCCGAATTTTGTGGAGCCGGTCAAAAGCTGGGTGGCCTCTGGGACGGGAGGTGGTGTTGTCGCTAAAATGCAGGAAACGGAGGATGGCCTCAAATCGTGCCCTGGACATAGCAGCAGAGAACATGGGCATGTGATGAATCGGGTGCGTTGACCAATATGACCGCAATTCATGCTTTTTTGTCAGGCCCATGTTGAGGAGAAGGCCCAAAAAAAATTTAATTTCGGAAACTTGAACTGGTTTCCACCGGAAAGGCTGGGCATAAAAGCTTCCCGGGTTGGCGGATATAAATTGTGTGGCATACTGGTTGGTCTCTGCCACGACTAAGTCCAAGAGCTCCGCAGTCAAGAACAGCTCAAAAAATCCCAGGGCCGAACCGATTTGAGCCGTCTCAACCCGAACTCCAGACTGGGCGGTGAAAGGGGGAACTACAGGTGCGGCTGAAGTTGGTGACTGCCAATCAGGGTTTGCCAGCACCTCAGGGATTCTAGGGGCTCTACGGGCCTGTCTGTGCGGTGGCTGCGACGGGGTAACTAGTGCACGTGCCACCGTACCAGCTTCAACTGCCCTTCTGGTGCTCGCCATGTCACCATGTTGTACGGCAGTGCTGGTACTAGGTCCAGGGAGGGCTGCGCTGCTGGTGTATGCCTCACCACGTGATCCGGCAGCGACAGCCCCACTCTGCTGCTCTTGAAGCGGATCCTGCATAACCTGTGGTCTAGCGACACGGGGCCGGGTACGCCTGGTGCTGCCAGGGACCTCCACCTCCTCGTCCGAACTTTGGGTCAGAGAGCCACTGCTTTCCACAGGTTCATATTCTGACCCGCTAGATTCATCAGATGAGGGTTCCCACTCCTCATCCGACTGGGTCAGAATCCTGTAGGCCTCTTCAGAAGAATACCCCCTGTTTGACATTTTGGACTACTAAATTTAGGGGTATTCCCTGAGACTACCCAAGAAAAAAGCAAGCCTGTCTTACAAAGGGGAGGCTAGCGAAGTACCGGAGGCCGCTGCGGTTGATAAAAAATATCAAAACTGATTTTTTTATCGCCGCAGTGCGTGTAAAGTGAATGTGCAGTGATCAAAAAATATATATTTTTTGTCACTGCGGTGGGGCGGGCGTGGGTGAACGCACGTGTGGGCGACCGATCAGGCCTGATCGGGCAAACACTGCGTTTTGGGTGGAGGGCGAACTAAATACTATTATAGATCTGACCGTGATCAGTTTTGATCACTTACAGATACTATAAAAGTACAAATGCTGATTAGCGATACGCTATTCAGCGAATAAAAGTGACTGCGGTGCGGTGGGGTGGGCGCTAACTGACGCTAACTACCTAACCAAGGGGCCTAAACTATCCCTAAAACCTAACAGCCAATACTAGTGAAAAAAAAAAAGTGACAGTTTACACTGATCACTTTTTTTCCTTTCACTGGTGATTGACAGGGGTGATCAAAGGGGTGATCAAAGGGTTAATTGGGGTGCAGGGGGGTGATCAGGGGCTACAGTGAAGTGTTTGGTGTACTCACAGTGATGTCTGCTTCTCTGCTGGATCCAACCGACGAAAAGGACCAGCAGAGGAGCAGAGAAGCCATATAACAGATCATATTTACTAATATGATCTGTTATATGGCTTGTGATTGGATTTTTTAAAAATCGCCAGCCTGCCAGCCAATGATCATTGCTGGCAGGCTGGTGACGAACTTGTTCTTTAACTTTTGCCGGCCCGCGATGCGCATGCGCGGGCCGGCTTGGAGCGAAATCTCGCGTCTCGCGAGATGACGCGTATATGCGTGACTGTGCGCAGCGCTGCCACCTCCGGAACGCGAATCTGCGTACAGCGGTCCGGAGGTGGTTAAGGAGCCCACAATAGCAGGTTGTAATGACTTGTCTGCATGCCACCCAGGAATGTTTAAACCCGGCCATACAAGTCCTTGTAAATACATTTGTTTTTTAATTACCATTAAACCAAAATTCATGTCTTTCCATGCAGTTTTCACATGGTCATGTAATAGTCCAGCTTTCTAACACCCCCTCACCACTACATGTGAATTCACCCTAAAAACAGTTTCCAATGTTCTTGCATAGTAATCAAAGCCTCACCTTTAGTAATCACAGCACAGCTATTCTAGTTCCCGAATAGACAGTTATATGGGCAGATTATTAGGCCAATTATTTGTAATGTATGTTGGCATGAAGACTCATTCCTAAAAATTGTCCTGTGTAAATGTAATGCTGATCTCTCGATCTGTCTAATATGTGGAACATAACATAATCGTTTTTTTAAAGCACATTGCCCTTTGTAAAAAAGGATGTGCTGAACAAAAGCAGTGATTCTGTATGGGGAAGAATGATCATAGTAGTGATCATTTATCCCCGTATAGAGGGAACGAATGGTACATGCGAATGCAGCTTAAGCAAGCTAGCAGTCATCAGGAATGAACAGTTCCTGATAATTTTCCTATGTACTGACCCATGTAAATGGCTCCTAACAGCATGTCTTCACCCTCCCTGTGGTAAGTATAAGGAGAAAAAAATGAAGTAAATAAGTGGGAAGAATATTGTGGGAAGGGGAAGGCAAGAGGCAGGGAAGGGACTGAGCGCCAGAGGAGAACTAGATGATCCAAGACAAACAACCAGGTGGTGATGAACCAGTTAAAGCAGTAGGCAGCTGCCCACTCGAAAAAGACAGAGAATAGGGACACTTAACAAGTGTACCGCATGCAGGAGAAAAGAAAAAAGTTGGTGGGGCGCCAAGACTGATAACTGATTGTGAGAAGAAGAGGGGAGTGAGTAACGGAGAAAATTTGACGGATTAAGGTGTAAGAGGCGGAAATGGCAAATGGGCCAAGGTACAAAGGAAGAGGATTGCACCCTATATAATGAACATGTCATAGGAAATATAAGAGAGACTAGGCAATATTCCCATACAAAGATGATGAAAAATATATAAGAAATATTACATGATAGAATAAAATGAATATATAAAATAAAACCAGGTGAGTACAGGGACTTACTTCACCGGGGACGAGGGCGGACAGGATAAACTCAAGACACCTATCCCCCTAACCTCCCCATGCCGAGATCGCCTGTAAGATGGATAAACACCCCGTCCTTGTTGTACAGATGAACTTGAGGACTTCCACATAGAAGGATGCATTTTTTATTCTTATGCTAAGATAAGAGCTCGTCGCATTTCGGGGATTACATAGAGGTCCCCTTCATCAGGAGCATACAGACAAACATGACATAACAAGATAAAAACTCACAGTTATATAGAGGAAGGTATACATCATTTGTTTGATGGATTCCATGTGGTGTTTCATTGTAGGCCGTGATTTCCTGGTCACATGACTATTAGGGCCGGAAACAGGAAGTACTCAAATGAACTACTCTAATGGAGAAAATGAAAAAAATTAATGTTGAATGGATGAATGAACTAGTTATCCTGTTGTTGGGAAGGGCGATGAGAAGAGTGTATGGAGAGGTATATATGTAAGGAGTGTACACAATGGCCAGGTCTTAATGAACTAAAGAAATCTTTTTCTTCAACCCTCCCTGTGGTCACAGGAAGGTGTCCTCTAAAAATAAGTGAATTTCTTGAAATTCATTTCAGGTCTGATTTGCATGAATCAGTCATGAGATTCGATTTGGGTCTGAATAATTTTGACCAGAATGAAAGGTGCCCCAATTACCCTGATAAGTCATGTATGCACTTTGTGGTCTCCTAGGACTGTTTCCAACCCCTTTCAAGCTCTTAAACACCAAGACAGCATTAACAATGTCAAAGTAACAGCAAAATAATGTATATGGATATGGGTGGCCGGGAATAACAAATAGCCTGTTTAATAACACACGGCACTCAGATTTTTTTAAAAATAAAAATAAATAAAAAATGTTTTTGGGTTTAGATACCTTCATCCCTGTCTTCTGAACTGCAAAATGGTGGATGCCATTTTGAGCGACTCATCCAAAACAAATAACAAAATTTTAGATTCTCTAGAATCAAGATTTTTGGGAAATTCATAATGAATTTGGTTTGTTTAGACTTAATTCGCTCATCTCTAGTGCCCCCCCCCCCCCCAGTCCCTGACCTCTCATTTTGATCCTTCTGCTGGCAAGATACTGAATTATCTATCCTGTAGGAGCAGTTTTTAATCTCATAAACCTCTTGTTCTGAGGTATTTACATGTTAGGCTACATTCACATTAGCGTTTTCAATTCCACTATTGAGATCCGTCATAGGCTCTAAATAGCGGAAGAAAACACTTCAGTTTTATCCCCATTCATTGTCAATGGGAACAAAACGGAACTGAACGAAACGGAATGCACCAAAATGCATTCCGTTCCGTTTGGTTGCGCTCCCATCACAAGCAGCGTTTTTCTGTACGCGAAAACAGATCCATCGCCCATTGACTTTCAATGGTGTTCATGACGGATCCGTCATGGCTATAGAAGACATAATACAACCGGATCCATTCATGACGGATGCATGCGGTTGTATTATGGCAACGGAAGCGTTTTTGCAGATCCAAGTAGCCTAGTTGATCAAGAGACTGCAGTAATAGAGCTCTGTAAGTCACATGAAATATATCTATATCTATGGCATTGACGGCAGGCCTGGATTTATATTGATTAGAGATAAGCGAAAAATTTGATTCGCACCAAATCCGAATTTCCTCATGCTTCGTCATAACGAATCACATTTTTTCCTAAAATGGCTGCTGTACGTGTTAGAACTCTGGGAACGAGGGATCACCCACAATGCCATGCGTGCAGCCAATCAGCAGAGAGCCAGCCCCTGTGATGTCACAGTCCTATAAATAGCCTCAGCCATCTTGGATTCAGCCATTTTCCAGTGTGCTTTGTGCAGGGAAAGACACGACAGGCGCTAGGGAAAGTGGTAGAAAAGACTTTAAAACTTTTTTTGGGCTAAATAGAAGTTCAGGGAAAGATCATTATAAGTGTAGGGAAACTATAGGGAGGAATTATTCCACACTATAAAAAGAGAACAGGGTCCAATAGAGAGTGTACAGCCTGGATAATAGGAGCAATTCTATTACACCTTGCTGCACTGACTGGGGATCCAACTTGCTATTATACTGCTGCTTTTAGGTTTGCAATACATGATACCTCTGTAATTCCAGCAAACCTTGCTTGTTATTGGGGTGCAAGTGTTGTGTGATACAGCCATTAACATGGCGTATTACTAGGAAATATTTGTACAGATTATTAGCCATTGCGCAGTGCAGTTATATGTTCTAAAGCCTTTTTTATGGCGGTGAAGTGACAAAATTACAGCCTTTTTTGGGGTGTATTAGTGGGAAAAAAAGTCTTATTAGCCATTCAGCTGTGCCGTTATATGTTTTAAAGTGGAAAAAAAGTCTTATTAGCCCTTCAGCGGTGCAGTTATATGTTCTAAAGCCTTTTTTAGAGTGTATTAGTGTCATGGTCTTACCTTCTTGCTGTTCTCCTTCGTTTGACATGTGCTGGCGGCCATCTTGGTTTCTGGGTTTCTTGTAGCCTTCCACCCTGCGGCTCCTCCTTCCCACTGGAAGGAGCTGGATGCCTAGCTCATATATATAGGAGGTCTGTGGCTTCAGTTCCTTGCTTGGTCCTCCTGTGTTCACATGCTTCTAAGACTGCTGCTGCTTCTGGTTCCTGATCCTGGCTTCGTCTGACTACCCTGCTGGTTCCTGATCCTGGCTTCGTCTGACTACCCTGCTGGTTCCTGATCCTGGCTTCGTCTGACTACCCTGCTGGTTCCTGATCCTGGCTTCGCCTGACTACCCTTCTGGTTCCTGATCTCTGGCCTCTCAAAGACTCTGCTTCGGTTTCACCATTCGTTTGGACTTTTGCTTTACAGCTTTATTTTCAATAAAGCCTTCTTATTTTCACTTATCTCTTGTTGTACGTCTGGTTCATGGTTCCGTGACATTAGGACCAAGCCATGAATTCTGACGGTACAGGGCCATCCTCGCTACCCACGCTGGTTGCCAGACTTGATCAGCAGGATCACCTGTTGGGTCGGTTCGCTGTGGCGTTGCAAACCCTGCTTGAACGCACGGCTCATTTCGCTCCCGTTGCCGATGGGTCGGTTGTCGCTCCTACTGCCGCTCCGGTTGTTGCGCCAGAGTCTACCCCGACACCTGTGGTTGCGCCTGCGGTGTTTCGGGGTATGACCGGTTCTGCCCCTCTTCCACAGCGCTTTGGGGGAGAGCCAACTCAGTGCCGAGGTTTCCTTAACCAGGTGGGCATTTATTTCGAGTTGCTGCCACATGCCTTTCCTACTGAGAGATCAAAGGTGGGCTTCTTGATCTCGCTGCTCTCGGACAAGGCCTTGGCCTGGGCCAGCCCTTTATGGGAGAACAACAATCCGGTGGTTGCCGAGTTTTCCGGTTTTGTTGCTTCTCTTCGGAAGGTATTCGATGTGCCGGCTCGTGCTGCCTCTGCTGCGAAGCACCTTATGTCCATCAGACAGGGTTCACGATCCGTAGCTGAATACGCCATTGAGTTTCGTACCCTGGCAGCAGAGGTGGGCTGGAATAATGAGGCTCTGGTCGCTGCTTTCTCTCATGGTCTCTCGGATGCCTTGAAGGATGAGGTTGCAGCTAAGGACCTACCAGTGGAGCTCGAGTCTCTTATTTCTTTCCTGATTTTGATTGACACCAGACTCAGGGAGAGACCTTCCTTTAAGGAGAGCCTGCGGAGGTCTTCTAACAGATTGGCGCCTACGTTTGCTGTCCCACCCGTGCCTCCCTCTCCTCCCACGCCTCCTGGGGATGACTTGTCTGGGGGTGAACCCATGCAGCTAGGGTTTGCTCGCCTGTCCGAGGGGGAGAGGGTACTCCGGAGACGCGAGGGTCGATGCATGTACTGTGGTCTCGGTGGGCATTTTCGGTTGGCATGTCCGAACCGTCCGGGAAACGCTCGCACCTGAGATCCTGTCGGGGGCAGATCTTGGGTGGAGTCTCCTCGTCCCCGGTTTCCCGTGTTGACAAACCACTGATCACTGTTGTCCTCTCCTGGGTCGGGGGCTCGGTGACGACCCAGGCGTTGGTGGACTCTGGTGATGGTGGTTTGTTCATTGATAGTGTGTTCGCTGCCGCCAATTCCATTCCTCTGCAGGCTCGAGGTTCCCCACTGGCTCTTGAGGCGATAGACGGCAGACCCCTTCTGTCGTCACACGTGACTCATGAGACCCTTCCAGTGGGGATAGCCATTGGTGCCGTTCACAGAGAGTCGGTCTGCCTCCAGGTTATTTCGTCTCCACACTACTCGGTGGTCTTGGGCTACCCCTGGCTCCAGAAGCATAATCCGACTTTCGATTGGAGATCGGCCGAGATCCTCTCGTGGTCACCGCAGTGTGGGGCTAGTTGCATCCATGGGTCTGTCAAGTTGCTGTGTACTTCCTCGGACTCTCTGTTGCCTCCTGAATACGAGGAGTACCGGGATGTATTCGATAAGGTGCGCGCGGTTGCCCTACCTCCGCACCGCCCATACGATTGTGCCATAGAGTTACAACCTGGTGCCGTTCCTCCTCGTGGCAAAGTCTATCCACTGTCGGTAGCGGAGAATGAGGCCATGGAGGAGTACGTGAGGGAGGCGCTTTCACGCGGACACATTCGCAAATCCTCGTCCCCGGCAGGGGCTGGATTTTTCTTTGTGAAAAAGAAGGGCGGTGAGTTGAGGCCTTGCATCGATTACAGGGGTCTCAATCGCATCACGATCAAGAACGCTTACCCGATACCCTTGATTTCCGAGCTGTTCGATCGCCTTAAAGGGGCCACGGTCTTTACCAAACTCGACCTGAGGGCGGCATATAACCTGGTAAGGATCAAGGCGGGCGATGAGTGGAAGACCGCGTTTAACACCAGGACCGGTCATTATGAATCCTTGGTTATGCCCTTTGGGTTGTGCAATGCGCCCGCAGTCTTTCAGGAATTCATCAACGATGTTTTCCGTGACCTGTTGCAGCAGTGTGTGGTGGTCTATTTGGATGACATCTTGGTATATTCTGAATCCATGGAGGCCCACATTCTGGATGTCAGACGAGTGTTGCAACGGTTACGAGAGAACAAGCTGTTCGGTAAGCTTGAGAAATGCGAATTTCACCGATCCCAGGTAACCTTCTTAGGTTACATCATTTCCGCTGAGGGGTTCTCCATGGATCCTGAGAAGGTTTCGGCTGTCTTACAGTGGCCCCAGCCCAGTGGTCTTCGTTCCCTGCAGCGCTTTTTGGGCTTCGCCAATTATTATCGGAAGTTCATCAGGGACTTTTCCATGCTGGCCAAGCCTCTCACGGATCTGACCAGGAAGGGCAGTAATTCCCAGGTCTGGCCGCTCGAGGCCATCCGAGCTTTTGAGGCCCTAAAGTCCGCTTTTGTGTCGGCTCCGATTCTGTCGCATCCCAACCCTGGGTTGCCCTTTGTCCTCGAGGTGGACGCGTCTGAGACGGGAGTAGGTGCCCTTCTGTCTCAGCGTAGAACACCAGAGGGTCCTCTGCTTCCTTGTGGGTTTTACTCCCGGAAACTGTCTTCCGCGGAGTGCAACTATCAGATTGGTGACAGGGAGTTATTGGCCATCGTGCAGGCCCTTAAAGAATGGAGGCACTTGCTCGAGGGTTCGGTGGTTCCGGTTCTCATCCTGACGGACCATAAGAATCTGACCTACCTTTCTGAGGCCAAGAGATTGACACCACGTCAGGCCAGATGGGCTCTGTTCTTGTCACGTTTTAATTACGTGGTCTCCTACCTACCCGGTTCCAAGAACATCAGGGCGGATGCCCTATCACGGCAGTACTCCGAGCTGTCCAGGGAGGAGTCGATTCCGACTTCGGTCATACCTCCGAATCAGATCCTGGCCGCCATTCGCACCAGCCTGACCTCTCCCCTGGGTGAGCAGATTTTGGCGGCTCAATCTGGTGCTCCCTCTGGGAGACCCAACGGCAGATGTTTTGTGCCTGAGGAGTTGCGCACTCGGTTGTTGCGAACCTACCATAACTCCAAGACCGCGGGGCATCCTGGAAAGAATCAGCTGTCCTGGGCTGTTTCACGTCTGTTCTGGTGGCCTTCCCTACGTTCCGACATCGCCGCATATGTAGCGGCATGCTCCGTTTGTGCCCAGAGTAAGTCCCCTCGGCACCTTCCGTTGGGCCTTCTGCAACCCATAGCCACCGGGGAGCGCCTATGGTCACACCTGGGGATGGATTTCATTGTGGACCTCCCTGCATCCCGAGGCCATACGGTCATTCTCATGATTGTGGATCGGTTTTCCAAAATGTGCCACTGTGTTCCTCTCAAGAAGTTACCCTCTGCACAAGAGTTGGCCACGATTTTTGCCAGGGAGGTCTTCCGGTTGCACGGTTTGCCCAAGGAGATTGTGTCGGATCGGGGGAGTCAGTTTGTGTCCAGGTTCTGGTGCGCCTTTTGCTCCCAGTTGGGGATTCATCTCTCCTTCTCCTCGGCCTACCACCCTCAGTCCAATGGGGCCGCAGAACGATCCAATCAGGCCTTGGAGCAATTCCTTCGTTGCTATGTCTCCGATCACCAAGACAATTGGGTTGACCTTCTGCCTTGGGCTGAGTTTGCCAGGAACACGGCGGTGAACTCTTCCTCTGGGACGTCTCCCTTCATGGCCAATTATGGGTTCCAACCTGCCGTGTTACCGGAGGTATTCTCTCCCCAGGATATTCCGGCTGTGGAGGATCACCTTTCCGTCCTACGTGCTTCTTGGGTACAGATCCAGAAGTCCCTTGAGGCCTCTGCGCAGCGCCAGAGACTCCAGGCTGATCGCAGACGAGCGCCTGCTCCTTCCTACCAGGTCGGAGACCGTGTATGGTTGTCCACCCGCAACCTCAACCTTCGAGTGCCCACTCCCAAGCTGGCGCCTCGCTTTGTTGGTCCCTTCCGAGTGCTTCGCAGGGTAAACCCGGTAGCCTATGCCCTTGCGCTTCCTCCTGGCATGCGGATCTCTAACGTGTTTCATGTCTCCCTGTTGAAGCCACTGGTGTGTAATCGTTTCACTTCCTCGGTTCCTCGGCCTCGTCCGGTCCGAGTGGGCAATCATGAGGAGTATGAGGTGAGCAATATCCTGGACTCACGCCTGGTCCGCGGTCGGGTGTAGTTTTTGGTCCATTGGCGTGGTTATGGTCCAGAGGAGCGTTCCTGGGTTCCCTCCGCAGATGTCCATGCTCCTGCCTTGCTCCGAGCCTTCCACGCACGCTTCCCTCAGAAACCGTTTTTTGCTCCGCGGAGGAGGGGCCCTTGAGGGGGAGGTACTGTCATGGTCTTACCTTCTTGCTGTTCTCCTTCGTTTGACATGTGCTCCTCCTTCCCACTGGGAGGAGCTGGATGCCTAGCTCATATATATAGGAGGTCTGTGGCTTCAGTTCCTTGCTTGGTCCTCCTGTGTTCACATGCTTCTAAGACTGCTGCTGCTTCTGGTTCCTGATCCTGGCTTCGTCTGACTACCCTGCTGGTTCCTGATCCTGGCTTCGTCTGACTACCCTGCTGGTTCCTGATCCTGGCTTCGTCTGACTACCCTGCTGGTTCCTGATCCTGGCTTCGCCTGACTACCCTTCTGGTTCCTGATCTCTGGCCTCTCAAAGACTCTGCTTCGGTTTCACCATTCGTTTGGACTTTTGCTTTACAGCTTTATTTTCAATAAAGCCTTCTTATTTTCACTTATCTCTTGTTGTACGTCTGGTTCATGGTTCCGTGACAATTAGTGGGAAAAATGGCTTATTTGCCATTCAGCAGTGCAGTTATATGTTTTAAAGCCCTTTTTGTGGTGTATTAATGGGGGGAAAAATGGGCTTATTTGCCGTTGTGCGGTGAAGTAGCAAAATTACAGCCTTTCTTGGGGTGTATTAGTGGAAAAGTTTTATTAGCCATTCAGGGGTGCAGTTATATGTTCTAAAGCCTTTTTTGTGGTGTTTTAGTGGGGAAAAAGGCTTGTTAGCGGTGCGAGGTGAAGTAACAAAATTACAGCCTTTTTTGGAGTGTATTAGTGGGAAAAAAAGTCTTATTTGCCTTTTTTTAGTGACAAAATTACAGCCTTTTCTGGGGTGTATTAGTGGGTAAAAAAGGCTTATTAGCCGTTGTGCGGTGAAGTGACAAAATTGCTGCCTTTTTTTGGGGTGTATTAATTTCATTTTTATTTATTTATTTGATCTTACAGTATGTCAGACAGAGAAGTGATAGGCCCTGCACAGGGGAGAGGCAGAGTCCTAAATGTTTCTGGCGCAGGCACAGGTCGCAGCAGAGTAAGGGGGCGTGGCAGCAGGGGTCATTTCGAGAGGCTTGAGCTCCCGGTGTCATCTAGCGGCAGTGTCTTGACCAGCAACCCAGCGGTGCTTTAATGGTTGACTCGGTTATCCACTTAGTCCCAAGTGACATCAGACACCCCCAGCCAAGAGTTGGTGGGTTCATCAGACACAACCCTTAGTTGGCATGACCCGGGAGCAGGCCCTGTGCCTGGCGGTAGCAGTCAGTCAGTGCAGAGTATTGGTGGTAAAATCACCTTCTCAGCGGTGTTAACGTGGCCATTTGTCGAATCTGTGGGCAGAAGGTGAAGCGTGGCCAGGGTGCCAATGTTGGCACCACGGCCCTGCGTCAACATATGCAGCGTCACCATAAATCTGCCTGGGAGAACTGTGGCTCCAATGTGGTGGACCAGCCTGATGCAGCAACCGCTGCATCACCCAGTGGCTCGCACCCGATTTCAGGCAGTCAAGGCTCCACCACCTCAGTCGAAGGGAGCTATCTGTCCTTCCCATCATCAACTGGTCCTGATGCTCCTGTCCCTCACCCTCCTACTCCTCGTCACTCATTTAGTCAGCAGTCAATCACCAAAGCAATTGCCAAGAGACAATACGCGTGTGGTCATCCTATGGCGCAGAAGCTGAACATGTTCCTGCTGGTACTACAGTTCCTCCCTTTCCAAGTGCTGGACTCTGTACCTTTCAGAGAAATGATGGCCAGTTCTTGAGCCTGTCGGTGTCTGACAAAGTGCACGGCAGTGCCGATGTGTGGAGCTCTAACTACTGTCAGGGACAATACATGTCCTTTATGGCCCACTGGGTAAATGTGGTTCCTGCCCAGCCACACCAGAAACTTGGCCAGGTGACACTGCTTCCGCCTCCACGTTCTTACGCCGTTGGTCCTGCGACAATGTCCGCCTCTTCCTCCTCATCCACCACCGTGTCCTCAGCCTCCACTGCAAGTACAATTCACAGTGCTCCTCCAGCATACCACATCTGCAGGGCATGGCGGTGTCACGCTGTTCTACACCTCAGTTGCCTGGGCAAACAGAGTCACACAGGGGAGGAACTGCTCCGTGTCCTTCATCAAGAAATTGAATCCTGTCTTTCTCTGCGACAAATTCGGAATCATTGTGACTGACAATGGGAAGAACATGGCTGAGCCATGAGCCCTGCATGGTGCACATGTTCAATGTGGTTGTCAAGCGGTTCCTGAAGAATTCCACCCATCTGCAAGACATCCTAAAAATGGCGAGGAAACTTTGCATGTACTTCAGCCACTCGTACACAGCAAAGCACACCCTCCTCGAGCTGCAGCAGCAGAACGGCATCCCCCAACATAAGCTGATATGCAACATTTCCACCCGTTGGAATTCCACCCTCCATATGTTGGACCGACTATACGAACAGAGAAAGACCATCAACGATTTCTTGATGATCCAAGCGGACAGGAGTACTCCCCTGTGTAACTTCAATGTCAGCCAGTGGCAGCTCATAGGTGACACCTGCCGTTTGCTCAGGCCCATTGAGGAAGCAACGTTATTTGTCAGTCACCAGGATTACGGGATGAGCAACATTATTCCACTGCTTTATATCCTGGAACAGATGCTGGTAAATCTGGCTGGTCAGGGGACTGGAGACGTGGCGCCTACATCTCACGGCCACATGAGCCCTGTGGGGCTGAACTGGAGGAGGAGGAGGACATTGGAGCACAAGAATGTGTAGCGAAATGGGTGGTTTTTCTAAACAGGTGACAGGGGAGAAGGAGCAGAAGCAGCAGGAGGAGCAAGAGGGAGATGAGGAAGACGAGGCAGATGACCCAGGCACCCTGTGGCAGTATGCAGTGGAGATGGAAGCAGGGAGTCCCTCTGAGTCCCTTGCGCAAATGGCCCGCTGCATGCTCACTTGCTTGGGTAATGACAGCCGAATTGTCACCATTCGGCAGAGGGATGACTTCTGCCTTTCCACCTTGTTGGTCCCTCGCTACCAGTCCAAAATGGGGGCCTTTTTTACACCCGCTGAGGGGGAGTACAAACTGAACTACTATAGAGACATCCTATGTAGTCAGTTGACCGCTGCCTATCTGCTCCATCGTCCATCCTCGCAGGTATGACCGGGGGGGCCTTCTGTGCTCTCGTTCCACTGCCATGGCTGCCGTGGCGGGGTGAGGGTTAGGAGCAGTACCAGCTCCATCACCAGCAGCTTGAATCTAGAGTCGCTGATGAGCAGCTTTCTTCATCCGCCTAGTGAAGAAACCACTCACCAGCAGCAGCAGCTAGACCTTGAGCAGAACCTGAACCAGCAGGTGGTGGCATACTTGGACAGCACCCTGCCACCCCACATTGAAGATCCGCTGGACTACTGGGCAGCCAAACTGGATTTGTGGGCGTAACTAGCAGAGTTTGCCCTGGAAAAGCTGTCCTGCCCGGCCAGTAGTGTGGCATCAGAGCAGGTGTTTAGTGCGGCGGGGGCCATAGTTACTCCAAGGAGAACTTGCCTGTCCACCCAAAATGTGGAGAGATTGACCTTTGTCAAGAATAATCAGGCATGGATCAGACAGAATTTCCACCCATCAATGCCTGATGCATCAGACTAGATCATCCATGGTGCCACACCAACATTTTGACAAAAAATACAAGTTTCTTTTGGCTACCTGCCTCAGCTATTATTCTGATACTGCCACAAACTTGATGCGATACATCTGATGCCAAGTGCTCCTTCTTACACCCACTATCGTCAGCAGGTACTGTTATTGCCACCCACCTCCCCACTCTGTCACTGGGTCACTCTGTGGTCTCCTGATGCTGCTGTCACCTCACCACTCAGGTCTCCTCATGCTGCTGTTGCCACCTCTACACTATATCACCTTGCCACTCTGTGGTCTCATCATGCTGCTGCCAACTCACAACTCTGTATCTGGGCCACTCTGTAGTCTCCCTTATGCTGCTGCTGCCACCTCCACACTATGTCACCTTGCCAGTCTGTAGCCTCCTCGTGCTGCTGCCAACTCACAACTCTGACTCTGGTCCACTCTGTGGTCTCCTCATGCTGCTGCCACCTCACCACTATGTCACTGGGCAACTCTGTGGTCTCCTAATGTTGATTCCACCTCACCACTATGTCATTGGGCCACTCTGTGGACTTCTCATGCTGTTCCCACCATCCCCACTTCATGACTGGGCCACTATTTTGCCTTTTTGGCCTGGTTGACATCATCATTTATTTGACCCTTCTTCTGATCTGTCAGAAGGAAGGAAAATGAGAAAAAAAATGGATCCTGTCTAACATTGATCTGAGTTCACACTAAAGTTATTTGGTTAGTTTTTGCCCCATACTTGCCCAAATAAGTGAAGTGTGCAGTAATTCTAAGAGCGACGCCTGTCATCTGCATGTCATACTGACTTACAGTATTGTTTCACTACCACTATGCGTGTTACTGCAAGGCACAGTGTTCTACACCAATATACAGTCTCTCTGAAGCCAGGAAATAGCTGTTTTTTAACGCGTTTCGCCACAAATAAATTCAGATCGAATTGAATCTTTTCGGAAAATTCGTCGAACCGGCCAAATCACATTTTTTAGAAATTCGCTCATCTCTAGTATTGATCTTAAAAAGTTATCAATTCCTTGCAGTGAGGAATTGATGTCATCAGGGTTTGCCCCGGTCAATGAGCAGAAATCATCTTTTTCAGTAGTAGACAGGAAACCATGAAAAGATGTCCTTGGTTATTCAGACGTATTCCGGGCTTTGACTAGAACAATAAAACAACTTCTTACAGTTATTTCCTTTCCGTGAACCTTTGGATTCTGATGATTCATGCCATATGTTTACCTCCATGTGGGTGTCCACTAAGTATTTTCTTCTATAGATTCAGTGGAGACTAAGAGGCTATTCCCAGGGATTGATCTGTTTGGCCTTGTAAGTTTTTAATAATTCACTAACGTAATATAAAGAAAGGATATTCCCACTTTTGTTATGATGTGTTCAACTGAAAAGCATGAACTGATTTTTCTATAAAACGTGCTAGCCTGGTAGTATTATAGTGCATATAAAATAATTTACAAGGGTTTCTAAAGAAAGTGTTCCTGTTACTTTGTCCATGATTCGTGAAAGTCACATTTCTGGGTAAGGCCACGTTCTTACTTAAGTTATTTGGTCAGTTATTCCCATTATTGAGCCAAAACTAGGTGCAAGTTAAAAGCACAGAACAGGTGCAGATCTTATCCCCGAGTAGACTTCACTACTGGTTTTGGCTCACAATAACTGATGGAAATAACCGAAGTGAGAACTTGGCTTAAATTGGTCTTCCTCTTGCTATAAAGTCAATGGACCTACCAAAGCATATAAATCATGGTAGACTATAATTCATGGTACTTTGTTGTTCTCTAGATCAAGAATTCAGACAATTACATTTCAACGAGACTTCAAATTATTAAAGAGATTCTCCAGGATTAGAAAAATATGGCTGATAAAGATTAAAGGGGTTTTCCAGTTTACCTCACCAACCTTTAAAGGGAACCTGTCACCGGGATTTTGTGTATAGAGCTGAGGACATGGGTTTCTAGATCACCGCTAGCACATCCGCAATACCCAGTCCCCATAGCTCTGTGTGCTTTTATTGTATAAAAAAAACGATTTGATACATATGCAAATTAACCTGAAATGAGTCCTCTCCCTGACTCATCTCACGTACAGGACTCCTCTCAGGTTAATTTGCATATGTATCAAATCGGTTTTTTGACACAATAAAAGCACACAGAGCTATGGGGACTGGGTATTGCGGATGTGCTAGCGGCCATCTAGCAGCACATGTACTCAGCTCTATACACAAAATCCCGGTGACAGGTTCCCTTTAAGATAATCATTTAT
The DNA here is from genome assembly GCF_905171765.1 of Bufo bufo. Taxonomy (NCBI): domain Eukaryota; kingdom Metazoa; phylum Chordata; class Amphibia; order Anura; family Bufonidae; genus Bufo; species Bufo bufo. The sequence goes on along the minus strand of NC_053397.1, from coordinate 188,363,604 downwards.
GAAGGTCATTGTAAGCAATAAAGGTACAAGAAATACATTACAAAATCACAATGACCTTCATAAATGATTATCTTGAATCCTGGAAAACCCCTTTAATCTCCCATTCTGGGCTGTGGTCACATGACCATGTCCACGCAGCTCCTGCTTATTTCCTGTAATGTTATGTCCATGGGTGGGGCAGTGATAGAGGAGTGTCTATGTAAGTAGCAGGGTGGGAGGAGCTATAAACTAGCTGAGCTGTGTTATCAGTGGTGCTGGAGCTTTGGCAGAGGAAGTAGTGCATCATGGGTTTGGTTGGATACATAAACAAGAAGGTCTACATACAGGATGGAAACAAACCATGGTTTACATAGTGAAACAGGTCAGGAGAAACAATGGGAAAGATGTACATGGGGCAAGCAACTACATGAGCATATGTGTTAAAAATCATATTACCATTAGTCTTCCTGGAAAACTCCTTTTAAGTGCCTATTTACATGGGCTGGTAAACAGGGCAATAATTGGAAATAAATTGTTTGCTCCTGGTCATTGCATGTGTGTTGCATTCCCCTGCAGCGATCATCAATGATTTAATGTGGCACATATCCGATCACCTCACCCGAAAAATTAGCATTTTGCTACTTTGTTAGATAAATAGCGGCACATCTACGTGGGCCGTTTATCAAAAACGAGACTTTGTAGGAACCGTTGTTCCTAAGAACTGGCTCGATCCTCAGCCCATGGTGCTGAGCCATATAAACGGGTATTTGCTTGTATAAGAATACATATTCACCTTGAGAATTAATGTACTGGGGCTGAATGATCTTAAAAAGTGATCTTTCTCGACCCACTTTCTCTGCCAGACCCTCCTTCCCCTTCATGATTAACAGGTCCAGAGAAGATAACTATACAGGAACCTGTCCCTGTCAATCAAGAAGGAGAGAGACGGGCAAGCAGAGAAAACAGAAGGAGCAAGGGTGAGTTTGCATCAGCAAGGGTTATAATGGAATAAAATGGAATTTAAGGACTGAATGCTAAACTGAACCCTTTAGAGGCATTCTGTTTTGCTCCGTCTTAATACATTTCTACGGGCAAAAATAAGGATTCTGTTTTGTTCTGTTAAGACTACATGCACACGACTGTATGTGTTTTGCGGTCCGCAAATTGTGGATCCGCAAAAAAAACGGATGACATCCGTATGCCATCCATTTTTTTTTTGCGGATCCATTGTAACAATGCCTAAAACGGACAAGAATAGGACATGTTCTATTTTTTGGGCGGGGCTACGGAGCGGACATACTGATTCAGACAGCACATTGAAATGAATCGGTCCGCATCCTATCCACAAAATAAAACGGAACGGACACGGAAACAAACAACGTTAGTGTGCATGAAGCCTAAGTATGACGGATAAAAAAGTCCTGTCGGCAGGACTTTCTTTTCCATCCTGGATAACGGAAACCAGACGTATCCGTTATGTTTACCCACAGACCTCTATTATGACGGATCAAAACAGAATGCCTCTAAAGGTTTCTGTTTTGAATTCCGTCTTAAAATTCAGTTTTTTTTCCTGTTATAATGGAAAGCAATAATGGAATTGCGAACGCTGATGTGAACTCCCATTATTTGTATATGGATTAAAAGTACCGGTACTTTTTCTCCAGAATTAAGAAAAAGATTGCTAAGTGAAAGGTGTCATTACAATCAGCTGAACTACTCCTACAAAGACTTGACCGTGGCAGGTCAAAGGATGTCATATATCTGGACTTTGACACTGTACCACATAAAAGGTTAGTACATAAAATGAGAATGCTTGGACTGGGAGAAAATGTCTGTATGTGGGTAAGTAATTGGCTCGGGGATAGAAAACAGAGGGTGGTTATTAGTGGTACATACTCAGATTGGGTCAATGTCGCTAGTGGGGTACCTCAGGGGTCAGTATTGGGCCATATTCTCTTCAATATATTTATTAATTATCTTGTAGACGATTTGCACAGTAAAATAGCAATTTTTGCAAATGATACTAAAACTGTATAAAGTAATTAACATGGAAGAGGACACACTATGTCACTATGTTATTAATGTATGGGGGTAATACTGATCTCCTACAGTGGTTGGTTTAGTACCAGTACGGTGGTAATATTCAGTCACTATTTAGCTGTATTACTATTAGGCATGGTGTGGCATTACATGGATTGGGGGCCACTCAGGTGACAGATGCTGAACCCCTAGCTATGCCCTTAAGTCAGGCCACTGATTATGATACACTCAGACTCTGTGGCCGATAACTTCACAATTACTGTTTCCATGGAAACAAGAAGCGTTATCGTGCCAGGATTCTAATGATAACATCACAAAAAGTGTGACCATGCCAGGATTCTAATGATGACATCACAAGCAGTGCCTCAGCATGACAGCGGCCATCTTGAATGTAATGGGCTTACACTTGAGGAACATACTGTTAAGGGAAATATATTACTAGTGGATGAAGTATTACCTGTGGAGGATTTTTTATTTTGAGACTTGAACTAGTTTTCTGGCATACTAAAAGTCACAAACTTTGGTACACATGGATTTTATGCAAAAATGTGTGACTAACTAATACACTTTTGAAAATTGGTAACTTACCCCTTCAGGCTCCAAGCTCTACGCATAGAAAATAAGGGCTGAGTATAATTTGTGAAATTTGATTGAGTATAATTTGTGAAATTTGATAAGAGAAATAAAACAAAATTTTCTTGTTTAAAAAAAAACAACTATATTTATTATGAAACATTTTGGGTTTTCAGTGCATTTTTTGCGGCTCTGGCTCTTTAAGCAGGCAGTGGATCCATCTTCAGGATTGGCTGGATTCAGGTCCGATAACCTGTAGAGAGGAGGTCTACTCTGGCAGAATTTCAGGGACAGTTCCTCATGTTGTTTTGTAGTCGGGTCCTAGAAGAGCAAATATCCACATAAGAAAAACTGTTTACAAATACACAAGGAGAAGACGGAGGGAAGCGGCCAAACTTACCAGACCTGGTCGTGCACCGCTCATCTTCAATGGAATTTCAGAGGGTTTGGATGGTAAAAACCATCTATAGATGGTAAATGGGCCCAAAGGGGTAGATGTTAAATAAGTACCAAGGGGTAGATGGTAAATGGGCCCAAAGGGATAGATGGTAAGTGGGCCCTAAGGGGTAGATGGTAAGTGGGCCCAAGCCGCAGATGGTAAGTGGGCCCAAGCTGCAGATGGTAAGTGGCCCCAAGCCGCAGATAGTAAATGGCCCCAGGCGGCAGATGTTAAATGGGAACCAAGCAGCAGATGGTATTTGGTTGAGGGGCAGATGTTATTAAAGGGGCCTAGCGGCAGATCTTATAGCCGGCGGCAGATGATACACGTTGGCCGCTTTCTCTTCCGGGGGATTGAGGCCCTGATGGTGGTGGTGGCCCCCTGAAGGTCTTTCATCTCTATATCGTCAGGATATTGGCGAGGGCCAACATCCATCTTCTCATCCTCGTGGACAGACTTCATGTCTTCATCATCTGGATACTGCCGTGGGCCGATATCCATGCTCTCTACAGCGTTCACCACAGGTACAGTCAACCTCCTCCTCTTCCTAGACTTCCCCATGGTGACAGCCAGCTAGAGAAACTGACACTGATGTCAGGGCGCGACCCTGATTTATGGGATTAGACCACACCCCCTGATTGTTATGTCATGATTCCCCTTTATGACATCACAAGTAAAAGGGTCACGTCATAGCAAGGGGGGCACGGGGGGGGGGGGGGGGACAAGCATGACGGTGGCATTCTAATGATGACATCACAAGAAGTGCCTTAGCATGATAGCGGCCATTTTGCATGTAATGGGCTCACACTTGGCCCCTAGGAGTGTTCTAGGGACAATTTTTGTAATAGCACCGCATCTACATACATGTTCTTGTCTGTAATTTTCTTCATGTCTGTTCATTCTCTTCCTATAGATTTTGGGGTGAGTGGTGGGAATTATGGGGCAGATTTATGAAATCATCTAAAAGTAGAACTTTGGTTCCTGTAGCAGCCAATCACAGAGCAGCTTTCATTTTGTATTCTGCTCTTGGAAAATGCTGCTCTGTGATTGGTCGCTATGGGCAACAAGGACAGTATTCCTATTTGCCCATTTCACCATCTCTGCCCCATCGTCATCTAAATCCCTCAACCTCTCAGTTTTCTTTTCTAAAATTACTTTGGAAAAATGAAAGCAGGGCTGTGATTGGTTGCTAGGGGCAACAAGGACAGTTTTACTGTCACACTGACCTAATGTGTGAGATGATGGGAGTAATATATTATGTAGGAGATAGAGATGATGGGAGTGATAAATTGCAGATGAGATGATGGGAGTGATACCTTGTGTATGAGATGATTTTAAAGATATTTCTGATACTTTACACTGGATTGTTGTATAAAACACAGAACTATACATGAGGTGCACTACAATATACAGGACTCTACACTGGATGCAGTATTATATACTTGGGATGCAGTGTAATAAACATGACTATACATGGTGTGCAGTATAATATACAGGATAATACATGGGCTGCAGTGTAATATACAGGACCATACATGGGGTGCAATACAATATACAGTACTATACAGGGGGTGCAGTATAATATACAGGACTATACATGAGGTGCAGTATAATATACAGGATTATACATGGGGTGCAGTGTAATATACAGGACAATACAGGGGGTGCAGTGTAATATACAGGATTATACAGGGGGTGCAGTGTAATATACAGGACAATACATGGGGTGCAGTGTAATATACAGGACTATATATGGGGTGCAGTGTAACATACAGGACTATACATGGTGTGCAGTACAATATACAGGACTATACATGGGGTGCAGTGTAATATACAGGAGTATACATGGGTGCAGTACAATATACAGGACTATACAGGGGGTGCAGTGCAATGTAATATACAGGACTATACATGGGTGCAGTATAATATACAGGATTATACATGGGGTGCAGTGTAATATACAGGACAATACAGGGGGTGCAGTGTAATATACAGGACCACACATGGGTGCAGTATATAGTGGGGATGCATTATTTTATAAATGGGGGCTCAATAGCTGGAGATAGAAACAGAATCTATTTTAAAAGACACAGGGTGGACAGATTAACATTTACAGTAACATTGAGAAATATTCGTGGGCATTCAGCCGACTTCATCAGGCACACATAAAATTCATAATAAATTAAATAGAAATGAAAAATGTGAAGAAATACCAACAGCAAAACAACTGGGAAACTGCTGAAAAGGTAATTAAAAAAAAAGTTTCTGTGCCACATGGCCAAAACTGTTGACACAAAAACTGTGGCTGATGACATAGAGAAGAACTACATTTTAGAGAAGGAGCAGAACTGCATCACATCTACCACAACTAAGTCGACTGGCAGCAACTTGGCCAGGTGGGAGTTCGGCTTCCAAATAATCTAATTGCTGGTCCCGAGTAGTGTTCTCATGGCCACACATTGTAGCGCGTCTATAACCGGGGGAGCAATTCCTCTGCATGCGGTCCGCATACGACGGCAATCCCCAGCAAATAATGCGTATAATGGAGGATGCCGGGGCGGACCGCATGCACCACAAGAACATTTTACACAAAAAGATACATTGTGCAGATGAAAAAATATATATACACAATTCACTGCAAAAAATGCACCAAAATGATACGTAACTGACAATACGAGCTAATTCCTCAAGCCGATGTTAACAGCTGAGAACTTTGCCAATATCTTCCAGTCAGGAACATATCGGAGCCCCTCATGCACCACGTCACGGTGTCTCAGCACGCATGTGGTCCTACCACTAAACTGCCCGTGGTTTGTGAACAGGGTCTGAACAGTGCAATTAACTCACAGCCTTCTCATATTCTCCGATATGTTCCTGACTGGAAGATATTGGCAAAGTTCTCAGCTTTTAACATCGGCCTGAGGAATTAGCTAGTACTGTCAGTTGCGTATCATTTTGGTGCATTTTTTGCAGTCAGTTACAGCTATAGCTTTCCATGACTGCCTGCTTTCTGTGTTGTAGTCCGAGGCCTGTAAACCTTTCTGAGGGGGCACACTGTGGGCATAACTACTGTGATTGGGCACTATGTGGGCATAACTACTGTGTGGTGGCACAAAAGGGGAATAATTACTATGTGGGGGCAATAAGGGGAATAGTTGGGATTGGGTGTATAGATATCTTATGTGCAGAGTCAGAGGCGAGGCCTAGTAGGAAAAAATGTGCCGCACGTATTGTTCTGCTTTGTGATTTTCACAAGTTGGGAGGTAAGTAACTGTGCAGCTGCATAACCTACATCATCTGTAAAAAGTGCATTTTGTGTCCCAACTTCCAGTCTGCGAATGGCAAGAACTGTCCTGAAATGTTTGCATTTGAATTCTTCAGTAAAGAACTGTTCTGCACAACTGCCTCATCATTGCTTCCTGCACCGCAACACTGCACCGATATCCACAGCTGCATCAAGGGACCCTGCCTTGAACCTCCAAACCTTCAACATCAAGGGCACCTCATTCGTCATCAGCATGGGTCCCAACCATCCCAGATCTAGCGGGACAGTCCGGGTTTTTCACCACTGTACCGCAGCGGTTGCCTGCATGTGCCACTATGCCCACCTGGCCCTCAGTAAAAGTGCTGTGCCATTAGCAAGAGCTGAAGGACATGTAATGACATCACCATCATGTGATCCAGCACCTGCACCTGCAGCCTCAGCGCGGTGGACTCCCATATATTGTGGGACCCCCAATCAATGTAGGAAGGCCTCAGGCCTGTATATGGACTTCATATTATGGAGGTCCACCACTGGAGGATGTATGTAAGGAGACTATGACCTATGTATTATACTGCCCTGTATATGGAGGATGTATGAAAGGAGACTATGACCTATGTATTATACTGCCCTGTATATGAAGGATGTATGTAAGGAGACTATGACCTATGTATTATACTGCCCTGTATATGGAGGATGTATGTAAGGAGACTATGACCTATGTATTATACTGCCCTGTATATGGAGGATGTATGTAAGGAGACTATGACCTATGTATTATACTGCCCTGTATATGGAGGATGTATGTAAGGAGACTATGACCTATGTATTATACTGCCCTGTATATGGAGGGTGTATGTAAGGAGACTATGACCTATGTATTATACTGCCCTGTATATGGAGGATGTATGTAAGGAGACTATGACCTATGTATTATACTGCCCTGTATATGGAGGATGTATGTAAGGAGACTATGACCTATGTATTATACTGCCCTGTATATGGAGGATGTATGTAAGGAGACTATGACCTATGTATTATACTGCCCTGTATATGGAGGGTGTATGTAAGGAGACTATGACCTATGTATTATACTGCCCTGTATATGGAGGATGTATGTAAGGAGACTATGACCTATGTATTATACTGCCCTGTATATGGAGGATGTATGTAAGGAGACTATGACCTATGTATTATACTGCCCTGTATATGGAGGGTGTATGTAAGGAGACTATGACCTATGTATTATACTGCCCTGTATATAGAGGATGTGTGTAAGGAGACCATGACCTATGTATTATACTGCCCTGTATATGGAGGGTGTGTGTAAGGAGACTATGACCTATGTATTATACTGCCCTGTATATGGAGGATGTATGTAAGGAGACTGTGACCTATGTATTATACTGCCCTGTATATGGAGGATGTATGTAAGGAGACTGTGACCTAAGTATTATACTGCCCTGTATATGGAGGATGTATGTAAGGAGACTATGATCTATGTATTATACTGCCCTGTATATGGAGGATGTATGTAAGTAGACTGTGACCTGTGTATTATACTGCCCTGTATATGGAGGATGTGTGTAAGGAGACTATGACCTATGTATTATACTGCCCTGTATATGGAGGATGTGTGTAAGGAGACTATGACCTATGTATTATACTGCCCTGTATATGGAGGATGTATGTAAGGAGACTATGACCTATGTATTATACTGCCCTGTATATGGAGGATGTATGTAAGGAGACTGTGACCTATGTATTATACTGCCCTGTATATGGAGGATGTGTGTAAGGAGACTATGACCTATGTATTATACTGCCCTGTATATGGAGGATGTGTGTAAGGAGACTATGACCTATGTATTATACTGCCCTGTATATGGAGGATGTATGTAAGGAGACTATGACCTATGTATTATACCGCCCTGTATATGGAGGGTGTATGTAAGGAGACTATGACCTATGTATTATACCGCCCTGTATATGGAGGATGTATGTAAGGAGACTGTGACCTGTGTATTATACTGCCCTGTATATGGAGGATGTATGTAAGGAGACTATGACCTATGTATTATACTGCCCTGTATATGGAGGATGTATGTAAGGAGACTATGACCTATGTATTATACTGCCCTGTATATGGAGGATGTATGTAAGGAGACTATATGATCTATGTATTATACCGCCCTGTATATGGAGGATGTATGTAAGGAGACTATGACCTATGTATTATACTGCTCTGTATATGGAGGATGTATGTAAGGAGACTATGACCTATGTATTATACTGCCCTGTATATGGAGGATGTATGTAAGGAGACTATGACCTATGTATTATACTGCCCTGTATATGGAGGATGTATGTAAGGAGACTATGAGCTGTGTATTATACTGCCCTGTATATGGAGGATGTATGTAAGGAGACTATGACCTATGTATTATACTGCCCTGTATATGGAGGATGTATGTAAGGAGACTATGACCTATGTATTATACTGCCCTGTATATGGAGGATGTATGTAAGGAGACTATATGATCTATGTATTATACCGCCCTGTATATGGAGGATGTATGTAAGGAGACTATGACCTATGTATTATACTGCTCTGTATATGGAGGATGTATGTAAGGAGACTATGACCTATGTATTATACTGCCCTGTATATGGAGGATGTATGTAAGGAGACTATGAGCTGTGTATTATACTGCCCTGTATATGGAGGATGTATGTAAGGAGACTGTGACCTATGTATTATACTGCCCTGTATATGGAGGATGTATGTAAGGAGACTGTGACCTATGTATTATACTGCCCTGTATATGGAGGATGTATGTAAGGAGACTGTGACCTATGTATTATACTGCCCTGTATATGGAGGATGTATGTAAGGAGACTATGACCTATGTATTATACTGCCCTGTATATGGAGGATGTATGTAAGGAGACTATGACCTATGTATTATACTGCCCTGTATATAGAGGATGTATGTAAGGAGACTATGACCTATGTATTATACTGCCCTGTATATGGAGGATGTATGTAAGGAGACTATGACCTATGTATTATACTGCCCTGTATACGGAGGATGTATGTAAGGAGACTATGACCTATGTATTATACTGCCCTGTATATGGAGGGTGTATGTAAGGAGACTATGACCTATGTATTATACTGCCCTGTATATGGAGGATGTATGTAAGGAGACTATGACCTATGTATTATACTGCCCTGTATATGGAGGATGTATGTAAGGAGACTATGACCTATGTATTATACTGCCCTGTATATGGAGGGTGTATGTAAGGAGACTATGACCTATGTATTATACTGCCCTGTATATAGAGGATGTATGTAAGGAGACTATGACCTATGTATTATACTGCCCTGTATATGGAGGATGTATGTAAGGAGACTATGACCTATGTATTATACTGCCCTGTATACGGAGGATGTATGTAAGGAGACTATGACCTATGTATTATACTGCCCTGTATAAGGAGGATGTATGTAAGGAGACTATGACCTATGTATTATACTGCCCTGTATATGGAGGATGTATGTAAGGAGACTATGACCTATGTATTATACTGCCCTGTATATGGAGGGTGTATGTAAGGAGACTATATGACCTATGTATTATACTGCCCTGTATATGGAGGATGTCTGTAAGGAGACTATGACCTATGTATTATACTGCCCTGTATATGGAGGATGTCTGTAAGGAGACTATATGACCTATGTATTATACTGCCCTGTATATGGAGGATGTATGTAAGGAGACTATGACCTATGTATTATACTGCCCTGTATATGGAGGGTGTATGTAAGGAGACTGTGACCTATGTATTATACTGCCCTGTATATGGAGGATGTCTGTAAGGAGACTATGACCTATGTATTATACTGCCCTGTATATGGAGGGTGTATGTAAGGAGACTATGACCTATGTATTATACTGCCCTGTATATGGAGGATGTATGTAAGGAGACTATGACCTATGTATTATACTGCCCTGTATATGGAGGATGTCTGTAAGGAGACTATATGACCTATGTATTATACTGCCCTGTATATGGAGGATGTATGTAAGGAGACTATGACCTATGTATTATACTGCCCTGTATATGGAGGGTGTATGTAAGGAGACTGTGACCTATGTATTATACTGCCCTGTATATGGAGGATGTCTGTAAGGAGACTATGACCTATGTATTATACTGCCCTGTATATGGAGGGTGTATGTAAGGAGACTATGACCTATGTATTATACTGCCCTGTATATGGAGGATGTATGTAAGGAGACTATGACCTATGTATTATACTGCCCTGTATATGGAGGATGTATGTAAGGAGACTATGACCTATGTATTATACTGCCCTGTATATGGAGGATGTATGTAAGGAGACTATGACCTATGTATTATACTGCCCTGTATATGGAGGATGTATGTAAGGAGACTGTGACCTATGTATTATACTGCCCTGTATATGGAGGATGTATGTAAGGACACTATGACCTATGTATTATACTGCCCTGTATATGGAGGATGTATGTAAGGAGACTGTGACCTATGTATTATACTGCCCTGTATATGGAGGATGTATGTAAGGAGACTATGACCTATGTATTATACTGCCCTGTATATGGAGGATGTATGTAAGGAGACTATGACCTATGTATTATACTGCCCTGTATATGGAGGATGTATGTAAGGAGACTGTGACCTATGTATTATACTGCCCTGTATATGGAGGATGTATGTAAGAAGACTGTGACCTATGTATTATACTGCCCTGTATATGGAGGATGTATGTAAGGAGACTATATGTCCTATATATTATACTGCCCTGTATATGGAGGATGTATGTAAGGAGACTATGACCTATGTATTATACTGCCCTGTATATGGAGGATGTATGTAAGGAGACTATGACCTATGTATTATACTGCCCTGTATATGGAGGATGTATGTAAGGAGACTATGTCCTATGTATTATACTGCCCTGTATATGGAGGATGTATGTAAGGAGACTGTGACCTATGTATTATACTGCCCTGTATATGGAGGATGTATGTAAGGAGACTGTAACCTATGTATTATACTGCCCTGTATATGGAGGATGTATGTAAGGAGACTGTGACCTATGTATTATACTGCCCTGTATATGGAGGATGTCTGTAAGGAGACTATGACCCATGTATTATACTGCCCTGTATATGGAGGATGTATGTAAGGAGACTATGACCTATGTATTATACTGCCCTGTATATGGAGGATGTATGTAAGGAGACTATGTCCTATGTATTATACTGCCCTGTATATGGAGGATGTATGTAAGGAGACTGTGACCTAAGTATTATACTGCCCTGTATATGGAGGATGTATGTAAGGAGACTATGACCTATATATTATACTGCCCTGTATATGGAGGATGTATGTAAGGAGACTATGACCTATTATCACGGTCGGCGTGGCTATCACATACGTGACACAGAGGGAGGGAACGAGGAAGGCCCTGCCCAAGTGAGAGGGAAGATGGTGACCCCTGACTCACCTGGCGGCTGGCACCTGGCTGCCCTGACGTCCCTAGACGGGTTCCTCACCCGTACGCCGATCACGTGCCTAAAGCCCTGGCTTTCCCTGAGCTGAGTTCTAGGTAGTGAACAGGGCGATGGGAACACTAGTCCGCACCACTAACTCTAAGGGAAAACACCAAGGGGAGGACAGACAACACAGACTCAACATATATTCCCAGGTGGGCGACAACAGGAGACAACAATAAGCCAAACAGGGATCCGGAGGGTAGCACACAGGAACAACAACCAGGATTAACCACTCCAGTGGGTCAGTATAGATGTCCAGGCAGGAAGCTCTATAACTGGCAACTAGAGAAGTGTGAGGGGAGAATATAAGGAGGTAGGGAGTGGCAGACACGAAACAGCTGAGGAGGAGAAGCTACGGATCCCTGAGAGAGACAAAAAGGATAGCAAGGCAAACACAGAAAACAATAACTAAGAAACACCATGATCTTTAGATATAGAGCACGCAGCCACCCGCTGCGACTTCCTGACCCCGGGTATAACGGAGTCAGACGTGGCTCTTGATACCCTCGTGACAGTACCCCCCCTTTCACGAGGGGCCTCCGGACACTCAGGACCAGGTCTCTCCGGATGAGAGGCATGGAAAGTCTGAATTATCCTGTTGGCGTTTACCTCTGACGCTGGAACCCACATTCTTTCCTCGGGACCGTAACCCCTCCAATGCACAAGATACTGAAGAGAGCGGCGGACCCGACGAGAATCAACAATTCTGGCTATTTGAAACTCCAGATTACCATCCACAATAACAGGAGGAGGTGGCAGCGGCGATGGTTCTAGAGGTGGAACATACTTCTTGAGTAACGATTTATGGAAGACGTTATGGATCTTAAAAGTCTGAGGTAGCTCCAGGCGAAAAGCCACAGGGTTAATGACGGCTACTATTTTATAGGGACCAATGAACCTAGGACCCAGTTTCCAAGAAGGAACCTTCAACTTAATATTCCTAGTAGACAACCACACATAGTCATTCACTCCTAGGTCCGGACCTGGCGACTGTTTCTTATCGGCCATGCATTTATATTTACCACTCATCTTTTTCAAGTTAACTTGCACCTTCTGCCATACCGATGAAAGAGATGAAGAAAACCTTTCCTCTTCGGGAACCCCAGAAGACCCCCCTCTTTGAAAGTACAAAATTGGGGATGAAAACCGTATGCACCAAGGAATGGTGACTTGCCAGTGGACTCCTGATAATGATTATTTATGGCAAACTCAGCTAACGGTAAGTATGATGACCACAACTCTTGGTTTTCAGACACAAAACACCTTAAATATGTTTCTAGGTTTTGGTTGGTACGCTCAGTCTGTCCATTCGACTGAGGATGGAAAGCTGAGGAAAAGGACAAGTGAACCCCCAAACGGGAACAAAAAGCTTTCCAAAACTTAGAAATAAACTGGGTTCCCCGATCCGAAACCACATCGGAAGGGACCCCGTGAAGCTTCACGATTTCACTGATAAACACCTGAGCGAGAGTTTTAGCATTAGGAAGTGCGGGTAGCGCAATAAAGTGTACCATTTTGCTAAACCTGTCTACTACTACCAAGATAACTGTTTTACCCGCCGACAACGGTAAGTCAGTGATGAAATCCATAGACAGATGTGTCCATGGCCTATTGGGAATGAAAAGTGGCAATAAAGACCCTGCTGGACGTGTATGAGAGACTTTTGCGCGTGCACAAGTAGAACAAGTAGACACGAAATCCATTACATCCTGACGCAACCTTGGCCACCAAAAACGACGAGATAAAAGATCCAAGGTTGCTTTACTACCCGGGTGTCCAGCAAGTGCCGAATTATGATGTTGTTTTAATAATTCAAGACGCAGGTTTAACGGTACAAACAATTTCTCCTAGGGGCAAGAGGCCGGGGCGTCCCCCTGAGCCTCTAACACCTTTCCCTCTAGAACAGAGTGTACAGCAGAGACAACCACTCCTCTTTGTAAAATAGGTACCGGATCACAAACATTACCCCCTCCAGGGAAACTACGAGATAATGCGTCTGCCTTGGTATTTTTTGCCCCAGGACGATAGGTGATTACAAAGTTAAATCTGGTAAAGAATAGCGACCACCTAGCTTGTCTAGGGGTGAGACGTTTAGCCGATTCTAGGTACAGAAGGTTCTTGTGATCCGTAATCACCGTGACGGGGTGGATTGCTCCCTCTAAGAAGTGACGCCACTCTTCAAGCGCCAGTTTAATCGCCAACAGTTCCCTATTTCCAATATCATAATTCTTCTCTGCAGAAGATAACTTTTTGGAAAAGAAAGCGCAAGGACGCCATTTGCCAGGAGACGGACCCTGAGACAATACAGCTCCCACTCCCACCTCTGACGCATCTACCTCGACAATAAAAGGCTGGGAGACATCAGGTTGAATTAGAACAGGTGCCGAGGTAAACCTCTCCTTTAGAGAGGAAAATGCATCTTTAGCGGCGTCAGACCAATTGGAAAAATCCGTCCCCTTCCTAGTCATGTCGGTAAGGGGTTTAACGACCACTGAATAATTTTTAATGAACTTTCTATAGAAATTAGCGAAACCCAAAAACCGTTGTAGGGCTTTAAGGTTCTCAGGAAGATCCCAATCTAAAATTGCCTGGACCTTCCCAGGATCCATGCGGAAACCTGAAGCAGATAATAGATATCCCAGGAACTGTAATTCCTGAACAGCGAAGACACATTTTTCAATTTTCGCATATAATTTATTCGTCCGTAGGACCTGCAGTACTTGCCTGACATGCACCTCATGTGTTTTCAGATCATCCGAATAAATTAAGATATCATCTAGGTATATGACTACAAACCTGCCGATGAGATGACTAAAAATATCATTAACGAAATGTTGGAAGACAGCAGGGGCATTGGTCAGACCGAAAGGCATAACAAGATTTTCATAATGCCCCTCAGGGGTGTTAAAAGCTGTCTTCCACTCATCCCCTTCCCTGATACGAATCAGATTGTAGGCCCCCCTAAGATCAAGTTTGGAGAACCACTTAGCACCCGCAATCTGATTAAAAAGGTCAGGAATGAGAGGAAGAGGGTATGGGTCACGGATGGTTATCTGGTTTAACTCACGGAAATCTAAGCAAGGACGCAGGCCCCCATCTTTCTTTTTAACAAAGAAAAACCCTGCAGCCACGGGTGAAGAAGAGGGTCTGATGTGTCCCTTAGCCAGACTCTCGGAGATATAATCTTTCATGGCTTGTCTCTCGGGACCCGAAAGATTATACAACCTGGACTTGGGTAATTTTGCCCCGGGAATCAGGTTAACCGGGCAATCATAAGGACGATGAGGTGGTAGTTTCTGACAACCCTTTTCAGAAAAAACGTCCTCAAAGTCCGAAATAAATGTAGGTAGGGAAGCTATGGAGGCGATTAAGCAATTGTTATTTAAGCAATTCTCTCTGCAATGCTCACTCCACTCCAATATCTCCCTGGCCTGCCAATCCACCACTGGATTGTGCGCTACCAACCAGGGAAGACCCAATACCACCGGAGAGGGAAGGCCCTCCAGAACGTAACATGAAAGACACTCATTATGGTGGTCCCCTACCCGAAGGTGTAAATTACGAACAATGTGGGTGAGGTTTCTCTGAGACAGAGGAGCAGAATCTATAGCGAATACGGGAATAGGTCTCTGCAGCGTACAGAGAGACAAACCCATAGTGCGGGCAAAATGGGCATCAATCAAGTTTACCCCTGCTCCACTGTCTAGAAAAACAGAAATAGACTCCGTCTTAACACCAAAAACAATGACCGCTGGTAACACAAATTGAGATGTTCGTATGGAGGAAACGTATACCCCCCGGCTGACATCCTCCGCACAGCCCGGGGTTAGTAGTTTTCCGACGGTCTTTTGTTTTTGAGAAAGGAGGGACAGACATTAATGAAATGACCCCTCCCCCCACAGAAAAAACAAGTCCCCCCCCCTACGGCGAACCTCGGGAGGACGGACCTGACGAGAAGTTCCGCCTAGCTGCATAGGCTCATCTAAGTCAGTACAGGCTGACTGTTGCTTGGGAGAGGTAACCAATTGCTCCGGAATTTTCGATCTCTCCCTAAGACGTCTATCTATTCTGATAGAGAGGGACATAACAGCATCAAGGGAAAGGGGGGTCTCATACAGCGCCAGTGCATCCTTAACCCTTTCAGATAACCCAGAGCAGAACTGACTCCTGAGAGCCGGGTCGTTCCACTGAGTATCCGTAGCCCACCTACGGAACTCTGATCAATATTCCTCTGCTGACCGATCTCCCTGTAGGAGTCTCCGTAACTTCGACTCAGCCAGGGCGACTCGGTCAGGGTCATCATATATGAGACCCAAAGCCCCCAAAAATCCCTCCACTGACCGAAGAGCCTGAGAACCAGGGGGTAACGAGAATGCCCAGGATTGCGGATCCCCCTGAAGCAGGGAAATGACAATCCCAACCCGCTGTTCTTTATGACCTGAGGAGTAAGGGCGCAACTTAAAATATAATTTGCAGGCCTCACGGAACGTTGCAAATTTGTCCCTTCCCCCAGAAAATCTGTCAGGAAGAACAACCTTGGGTTCTGTAACAACCTGGTTACCCATAGCAACCGCTGGGGGTGCGGTCTGCTGCATTTGCTGCTGTTGTTGGAGGACAGACGACTTAAATCCTGCCACCTCCAAAGACAGGCTTTGAAGCTGTTCTGCCAAGGCATCAATAGGATCCATATTGGATTCTAAGTAGAGAGAGAAAAAAAAACAACAAACAAAAAATTTAAAAAAAAAAAAATTTTTATTTATTTTTTTCCTCAAAAAGTAAGGGCCAGTTATAATATCACGGTCGGCGTGGCTATCACATACGTGACACAGAGGGAGGGAACAAGGAAGGCCCTGCCCAAGTGAGAGGGAAGATGGTGACCCCTGACTCACCTGGCGGCTGGCACCTGGCTGCCCTGACGTCCCTAGACGGGTTCCTCACCCGTACGCCGATCACGTGCCTAAAGCCCTGGCTTTCCCTGAGCTGAGCCCTAGGTAGTGAACAGGGCGATAGGAACACTAGTCCGCACCACTAACTCTAAGGGAAAACACCAAGGGGAGGACAGACAACACAGACTCAACATATATTCCCAGGTGGGCGACAACAGGAGACAACAATAAGCCAAACAGGGATCCGGAGGGTAGCACACAGGAACAACAACCAGGATTAACCACTCCAGTGGGTCAGTATAAATGTCCAGGCAGGAAGCTCTATAACTGGCAACTAGAGAAGTGTGAGGGGAGAATATAAGGAGGTAGGGAGTGGCAGACACGAAACAGCTGAGGAGGAGAAGCTACGGATCCCTGAGAGAGACAAAAAGGATAGCAAGGCAAACACAGAAAACAATAACTAAGAAACACCATGATCTTTAGATATAGAGCGCGCAGCCACCCGCTGCGACTTCCTGACCCCGGGTATAACGGAGTCAGACGTGGCTCTTGATACCCTCGTGACACCTATGTATTATACTGCCCTGTATATAGAGGATGTATGTAAGGAGACTATGACCTATGTATTATACTGCCCTGTATATGGAGGATGTCTGTAAGGAGACTATGACCTATGTATTATACTGCCCTGTATATGGAGGATGTCTGTAAGGAGACTATGACCTATGTATTATACTGCCCTGTATATGGAGGATGTATGTAAGGAGACTATGACCTATGTATTATACTGCCCTGTATATGGAGGATGTATGTAAGGAGACTATGACCTATGTATTATACTGCCCTGTATATGGAGGATGTATGTAAGGAGACTATATGACCTATGTATTATACTGCCCTGTATATGGAGGGTGTATGTAAGGAGACTATATGACCTATGTATTATACTGCCCTGTATATGGAGGGTGTATGTAAGGAGACTATGACCTATGTATTATACTGCCCTGTATATGGAGGATGTATGTAAGGAGACTGTGACCTATGTATTATACTGCCCTGTATATGGAGGATGTATGTAAGGAGACTATGACCTATGTATTATACTGCCCTGTATATGAAGAATGATAATCTGTAAACACAATATAATGTGAAAATTTGCACAGGAATTGGAGTGCCGTGGATTAACCTTATATCTGCTTTTAAGTCCCAGTCCGGCCCATGTTAAAGGGCTTCTGTCACTCCACTAAACTCATATTTTTTTTTTGTCTCCTTAAAATCCTTATGCTCGATTTCTCAATATATAGGGCTATTACTCAGTTTGGTTCAGTAGTTATATCAAAAAACGGACTTTTATAATATGCAAATTACCTCTCTAGCAGCAGATAGGGCGGCTACCTGCTAGTAGCAGCCGCATCCTCCATTCATAATGACGCCCCCTCCTCATGTTGATTGACAGGGCCAGCGAATACGCTCGTTCTCTGACTGGCCCTGTCTGCGTTTTAAATCTCGCGCCGGTCTTCAGTTGGCGCAGGCGCACTGAGTGGAGGACGCTCGCTCGGCCGCTCCATCCTCAGTGCGCCTGCGCCGGGTGTACATGTGACGTCATCGGTGCAGGCGCACTGAGGATGGAGTGGCCGAGCGAGCGTCCTCCACTCAGTGCGCCTGCGCCAACTGAAGACCGGCGCGAGATTTAAAACGCAGACAGGGCCAGTCAGAGAACGAGCGCGTCCGCTGGCCCTGTCAATCAACATGAGGAGGGGGCGTCATTATGAATGGAGGATGCGGCTGGTAGCAGCAGGTAGCCGCCCTACCTGCTGCTAGAGAGGTAATTTGCATATTAAGTCCGTTTTTTGATATAACTACTGAACCAAACTGAGTAATAGCCCTATATATTGAGAAATCGCAGCATAAGGATTTTAAGGAGACAAAAAAAAAAAATGAGTTTAGTGGAGTGACAGAAGCCCTTTAATGGATGAGTTGTTTTTTTCTAAACAAAAACCCTCAGTATTCCGGTTAAATTGTCCTGTTGGCACTTTGCAATAAATAAGTGGGTTTTGGGTTTCAGTTTGGGCAATCGGTCTCTAAAAGGTTCACCATCACTGTGCTAGAGGAAAGAAGGTTTGTACACAAACATAGAAGAGGATTCTTTACGGTAAGAGACTATGGAACTCTCTGCCTGAGGAGGTGGTGATGGTGAGTACAATAAAGGAATTCAAGAGGGGCCTGGATGTATTTCTGGAGGGTAATAATATTACAGGCTATAGTTACTAGAGAGGGGTCGTTGATCCAGGGAGTTATTCTGATTGCCTGATTGGAGTCGGGAAGGAATTTCTTCCCATAAAATGAGGAAAATTGGCTTCTACCTCACAGGGTTTTTTTGCCTTCCTCTGGATCAACTTGCAGGATAACAGGCCGAACTGGATGGACAGATGTCTGTTTTAAGCCTTATAGCCTATGTCACTATGTTACAAGTGGTCACCTATAGCCAAAAGTGCCAGCTTATTGCTGTTAGTGAAGGAAAATCAGGAGAGGGAGAAGGACTTGTGTGCCACCATACCTCATCAGCTGGGGATATACATCTCACCTTGTACAGACGACAGCTGCATGTACTGTAAATCATCCTTTGCACTCAGTAAAGAAAAACATTTTATTCTTCTACATCTGTTTGATTCCTACATGTCATCTTTTTACTGCACCGAATCCCAGGGACTGATGGCCTGAGGAAGTACACTGTGACATTACATCTCATCAGGGCCACTACCATTCCCATCCTCTGCACCTGCTCCTCAGGGGCTCAGTGCACATCCGGCAGCACTAGGCTTTCTTCTCGCTTGCAGCATGCACATAAACAACGTTGTGCGAACATGGCAGTGTTCAGTTGGGTGGAGTAGGGAGACCCACGCTGCCAGAGCATTGAACATCAAGTCAGCAATGCAGCAGCTGGGAGTACTCTCGTCTTGCTCGCATTATACACAATGCTGTGCATGATGCAAGTTACGTGGCTGGCTGATGCTGCACAGGAACCCAAAAAAGTGGGGAGTACTGTTAGGGTACTTTCACACTTGCCTTGTTGGATTCCGGCTGGCAGTTCCTGCCGGATCCGGCGATCTGTATGCAAACGGATACCATTTGTAGACGGATCCGTCTCACAAATGCATTGCAATACTGGATTTGTCTCTCAGTTTGTCATCCGGAAAAAACGGATCCGGTATTTATTTTTTTCATCTTTTTAAAGGTCTGCGCATGCTCAGACCGCAAAGCAGGATCCGTTTTTCCGGAACACTTGGGGCCAGATCCGGCATTAATGCATTTCAATGGAAAATAGGTGTTCCGGAATTTTGGACGGAGAAAATACAGCATGCTGAGGTATTTTCTCCAGCCAAAAAACTTAAGAGGGACTAAACTGATGCATCCTGAATGGATTGCTCTCCATTCAGAATGCATTAGGATTAAACTGATAATTATTTTTCCGGTATTGAGCCCCTAGGACGGAACTCAATACCGGAAAAGAATAATGCTAGTGTGAAAGTACCCTAACAAAGTACACCTGCTGGATGCTGGCTGACTGTATGCTAATGAGTGGGGAGCCTAAGCCTGTTGTCTGCTGGGTGAAGGGGGCCCACTCCAAAGTTCTCTAGGGCCCAAAATACTGGTTACATCACTGACGCTATCCTTGTTACTGAATCCTCCTGTATGGCATGATATATGGTAGTGCATTATTGTTAGTTTATACAAATCCAAAATCCATCATTTTCATTTCCCTGTTTTTATCTAAAGTAAATGACTGTGCTCTTCTGTGACATAATCCCATAGATCAAATTTATTTTTTATGACCTTAAGGTCAGAAGTCATACATCAGTCATGCACCAGTGTCTAAGAATAGCATGTAAGCTTTAATTTCCAGATTAAGATTAAAATAAATATCCTTCGGCTGTGCAGCTAGATCTGGTTTTCTCCACTTTTTTCTATTAAGCCTGTACCAGTCTGTATGTCACATGAGCAGTGGGTCATCACTATCTTCACATTCTTTAAGACCCTCTTGTGTCATTTCGGAAACACATCAATGCTTCTGTCTGTTAGTTCAAGCTCCCACTCTTCACCAGCAGATGTCTTTCCAAATATAAGCACAATAACAATCTTTATTGCCATTGAGAAATGCTGATGGGACTTAAGTCTTTCACAACTATAAATTCTTTTAGAATAGTAGGATCGCAACCAGAATCTACTCTCATAGCCCCCATTGACTGCAGAGCTATAAACTGACAGTATCAGGGCACAGTGACATACAGTATCATACACAGTGATCGTGATGCTTCCTCACTAGTTACCATTAAGGCTACAATGCACTTTGGTCCTTTTGCCTGAGGGGCCAGATAAGATGGCACCAGTATTCAAAATCGTACATAGTTGGTGGGATGAACACTTCATTTGATATTGTATCCTGATCCTGTACAGGTGGTGGAACGGGGATATTGTATCCCGATCCTGTTGGGTGGTAGAACAGGTATAGCTTGTGTAGCTTGAACAACCTATTTTCTGGTTGCTTGTGCTCTGGAGTCAATTGCATAGAACTCCAGCTACTGAGGACCCTCAAAATGAGCTGTTATTATTGAGCCACTCATACACATTAGATAGTTGTCTGCGGAATGCTCGTTTGGTCAACATCTATCTCTCCTGACCATGCAAACTTAGCAAGCATGCATACCATATATCCTGAAAGGGGAGAGTGGGAAAAAACAGACACCTTAGGCAGTAGCTTCTCATGTTTACAGTTTTGGCAAAAGTTTTGACTGAAAAATATTTTGCTTTTCACAAAGTTTGTTGCTTTACGGTTTTTGGATCTGTTTATGCAAAAACTTAATATTTCCAGTGTTGACTCTTCTTTTTCAAGACTTCTGCAATTCAATCTGGCATGCTAGATATCAGCTTTTGGGTCAAATGGTGATTGA
Source organism: Bufo bufo (assembly GCF_905171765.1). NCBI lineage: Eukaryota > Metazoa > Chordata > Amphibia > Anura > Bufonidae > Bufo > Bufo bufo. The sequence continues at coordinate 188,341,864 of NC_053397.1, read as the reverse complement.
TGGCAACCCATTTGTTCACTTTTTACCATTGTATGCCATGTGGGCTGGTTGCCGAATAATGTAGTTGTATATCTAGGCCCATGTGTCCGTGTGGCAGCGCACAGCCATGTCTATTCAATGTGTATTGGCCGCAGATACTTGTGGGTATGAACTGCACCCCTGTCAGTGTCTGTAAGGTGGAGTACTGTTTTAATATCTGTTCACTGCATGCCATTGTATTCTGTGTGGGCTGGTTGCCATACATTGTGGATGAGTATCTAGAGCCATTTGTCGGGATGCTAGTACACATTTGCATCTGTTGTTTGCGTACTGGCCACAAATGACTTTTGGGTGTGAAAAGCTCTATTGTGACATGTCTCTCCAGTCTGGTTCTGTAGGGATTAATCCCCCTGTCTGTTCTGTCTGAAGTATGTGGCCTGACGCTGGCTGTCGACTCCTGTGCAACAATGTTTGCTTCTGAAGTCTCAAAGCCTGTTCCTGTAGTTTGTTCCTATAGCCTGTTTATGTAACCTTTTCCTGTAGCCTATTCCTGAAGACTGGTTCCTGAAGTCTTGCCTTATGTCTGCCTTTTCCTGCCTTGGGTGTTTGGGTTCCAGAAGTCATCACTAGGTCTGTTTGCTATTTCTGGTATGTTCGGCTCCAGAGTAGGGTTGAGCGAACCCGAACTGTAAAGTTCGGGTTCGTACCGGACTTTAGGATTTTTGGACCCCGGACCCGAACCCGAACATTTCAGTAAAAGTTTGGGTTCGGTGTTTGGCACTTTTTTGGCTCTTTTTGAAAGGCTGCAGAGCAGCCAATCAACAAGCGGTTAACTGCCTGACCTTAGAAGCCATCACAGCCATGCCTACTAATGGCATGGCTGTGATTGGCCAGTGTAGCATGTGACCCAGGCTCTATATAAGCTGGAGTCACATAGCGCTGCACGTCACTCTGCTGTGTTTAGTGTAGGGAGAGGATGCTGCTGGTGATTTCAGGGAGAGAATAGGAGAGAGTCTTTGCTCAAAATCTGAATCTAACTTAGCGATCTACATACATCATGTTTTGTCGGTGCAGGGCACAATTCTTTTTTTTCCTGCCCTGAGCCCATTGACCGAAAAAAATATATAATTTAATAAGTCAGTTAGGTGGGCGGCGGAAGTGGCCATTTTATGCAAGCTCAGTGCACCAGCACTGCATCTGAGCTTTTGGGACATTGAAAATCCCAATTTTTTGGGCAATATACAACATCTGGATTAGTCAGTATGCAATTTAAGCTAGAAATACAGCCATCATTTTCTAGGGTTTAAAAAACGCACTTTTTTTTGCCAAAAAACACTATTTTCCTGATCTGCAAGTGTTAAATTCAAGTTTAATATATACAGCTTTCATATTCTGTTACCAAAAAAACACTTTGTTGGCAATATACAACATCTGGATTAGTCAGTGTGCAATTTAAGCTACAAATACACCCATTATTTTCTGTGGTTTTAAAAACACACTTTTTTGCCAAAAACCAAGGCCTTGCAGCATCAGCACATGTGAAATTACAGGCTTATATACTGCTGTCAAATTCAGTTGTTAAACAAACACTCGTTTGGGCAAAAAAAAAAATTGGTCAGCCTTTGATGCAGATGTCATTGTGAGATACACCCTTAATACATTTGGGTTAGATTCAGAGATTTGAAATACCGCCATTTGGTGCACCAATCTTTAATTCAGGCCTACTGTGGGTCAGGCCGTGTGAGACACACCCTGTATATACAGGGCTTATATTCTTTCATTAATAAAACACCCTTTTTGGGTCAAAATACACAATATTTTAGGCCTTGCAGCATAAGCACGTTTGAAATTCCTGGGTTATATACTGCTGCCATATTGAGTTATTAAACAAACACCCGTTTGGGCAAAAAAAGTTTATTTGGCAGCCTTTGCTGCATATGTCATTGTGAGATACACCCTTAATACATTTGGGTTAGATTCAGAGATTTGAAACACTGTCATTTGGTGCACCAATATTTAATTCAGGCCTACTGTGGGTCAGGCTGTGTGAGATACAGCCTTTACATACAGGGGTTTGATTCAGGCATTTGAAATACAGCCATTTGGGGCAAAAAAATCTTTAATTGAGGCCTACAGTGGGTCAGGCCGTGTGAGATACACCCTTTAAATACAAGGGTTTGATTCAGGCATTTGAAATACAGCCATTTTGGGCAAACAAATCTTTAATTGAGGCCTAGTCTGGTTCAGGCCGTGTGAGATACACCCTTTACATACTGTCATTCTATTCTACTATTAATTAAACACCCATTTAGGGCAAGATCCTAAATTCGAGAAATATGAGGAGAGCATCAAATAAGGGACGTGGTCCAGGTCGTGGTGCTGCTGGTGGAGCTCCTGTTGCAGGGAGAGGACGTGGTCGATCTGTGCCAGCTACACTCACAAGTGAAATCCCTTCCTCAGGTGCGAGTAGGCGACAGAACCTGCAGCAGTATTTGGTCGGGCTAATGCGGCTCTACGAATGGTGAGGCCTGAACAAGTACAGGCGATAGTAGATTGGGTTGCTGACAGTGGATCCAGTTCCTTCACATTGTCTCCCACCCAGTCTCCTGCAGAAAGACCACAGTTGGCACCTGCAGCCGATGACCATCAGTCTTTCACCTCACCCCCTTGCAAATCAGCCAAGCAGTCTGAGCCCCAAGTCATGCAGCAGTCTCTTCTGCTTTTTGATGACTCTGTTAGCAGGGTTTCCCAGGGCCATCCACCTAGCCCTGCCCCAGAAGTGGAAGAGATTGAGTGCATCAATGCCCAACCACTTATGTTTCAAGATGAGTACATGGGAGGACCATCGCAGCACGTCTTGGATGATGACGAAACACAGGTGCCAACTGCTGGGGCTTTCGAAAGTGTGCAGACTGAAAAGGAGGGCAGGGGTGAAGACTGGGTGGAAGATGATGTGGAGGACGATGAGGTCCTCGACCCCACATGGAATCAAGGTCATGAGAGTGACCTATGTAGTTCGGAGGAAGAGGCGGTGGTTGCACAAAGCCACCAGCACAGCAGAAGAGGGAGCAGGGTGCAAAAGCGGAACGGCCGTCCTCTAGACAGTACGTCTGCTACTGCCCACTCACCGCAGCAAGGGACCGAGCACACCAAAGCCAGCTCCAAGGAGTTCCCTGGCGTGGCAGTTCTTCAGACAATGTGCTGACGACAAGACACGAGTGGTTTGCACGCTGTGCAATCAGAGCCTGAAGCGAGGCATAAACGTTCTCAACCTGAGCACAACCTGCATGACCAGGCATTTAAGTGCAAAGTACGAGCTGCAGTGGAGTAGACACCTCAAAAACCAAGAAAGGTCTCTGGCTCCTCCTGCTTTCTCTTGTGTTGCATGCAATCTCGGCCTCTTCACCCACCTCTGGAGTGACAGTGCCACCTGCCACCCCGCAAACAGAGGATCTGCCAGCAACACCAACACCTGGGTCACCAAGCATCTCCACAATGTCCCACGGAAGCGTTCAGCTCTCCATCTCGCAAACGCTGGAGAGGAAGAGGAAGTACACCCCTACCCACCCCCGATCCCTAGCCCTGAATGCCAGCATTTCTAAATTACTGGCCTTTGAAATGCTGTCATTCCGTCTGGTGGAGACGGATAGTTTTAAAGGCCTTATGGTGGTGGCTGTCCCACAGTACGTCGTGCCCAGCTGCCACTACTTTTCAAGGCGAGCCATCCCTTCCCTGCACAACCAAGTAGGGGACAAAATCAGGTGTGCACTGCGCAACGCCATCTGTGGCAAGGTGCACCTGACTACGGATACGTGGACCAGTAAGCACGGTCAGGGACAGTATATCTCCATAACAGCACACTGGGTAAATGCAGTGGCGGCTGGGCCTGAGGCGGATAGCAGTTTGGCGCATGTCCTTCCACCCCCGAGGATTGCAGGGCGCTTCAGTTTGCCTCCTGTTGCTTCCTCCTCCTACTCTGCTTCCTCATCCTCAACCAGCTCCTCATCCGGTCAGTGTAACACCTTCACCACCAACTTCAGCACAGCCAGGGGTAAACGACAGCAGGCAGTTTTAAAGCTTATCTGTTTGGGGGACAAACCCCACACCGCGCAGGAGCTGAGGACGGGCCTTGAACAACAGACCGATGAGTGGTTGGTGCCAGTCAGCCTCAAGCCCGGCCTGGTGGTGTGAGAAATCTCGTAGCAGCTCTGGGACTAGCCGGTTTGAAGCATATCCCTTGCCTGGCGCATGTGGTGAATTTGGTGGTGCAGAGATTCCTTAAAAATTGTCTGAACGTGTGTTTAGCACGACTAGAGGGTTATATTTCCCAATGTTTTGGGGTGTACCCTAATTTAAGAAAAATAAAATAAATTTTAAACCAAAAAGCAGTGTAGGCTACCTCCTCCTCCTCCACCGCCACTTCCACCTACACCGCCACATCCACCGCCTCCTCAACCTCCTACTCCATATGGACCTGGTCCTCCTAGATCAAGATTATTTTTAATTTTTATGTATTTTATGTTATTTTAAGTCATTTCCCTATCCACATTTGTTTGCAGAGCACTTGCCATGCTCTTAACCACATTTTGACGACATTTGCAGCCCTCTAGCCCTTTCTATGACATTTTTACAGCCATTTTAGTGCTCAAAAGTTCGGGTCCCCATTGACTTTAATAGGGTTCGGGGTCAAGTTCGGTGCTCCGAACTCGAACTTTTTTCCGAAGTTCGGCCGAATCCGTCTAACCCGAACATCCAGGTGTCCGCTCAACTCTACTCCAGAGGTTACTTTCATGTGTGCATTGGACTCTGCAGTTGTTACTGTTTGGACTGGTATTCTGTATGTCTGGGTTCCAATAGTCTTTATCCAAGTCTGAACAAGTCCATGTCTTTGTTTGTCTGGGTTTCAGAAGTCTTGATCCAAGTGTGAATACATTTAAAGTCCATGTCTATGTATGTCTGGGATCCAGAAGTCTTGATCCAAGTCTGAACAGATTACAAGTCCATGTCTCTGTATGTTTAGGTTCCCGAAGTCTTGATCCAAGTCTGAACAAGTTCTAGGTACATGTCTCTTTATATCTGGGTTTGCAAACTCTTGATCCAAGTCTGAACAAGTTTCAAGTCCATGTCGCTGTTTGTCTTGCCATGTAGCTCAGCTGCCTTCAAACTGGATTCCACCCTTGTGGTGTTTTCCAGTTTTAGTCACAGTGGTTCCACAAAATCCATAACATCATTCTTGCCTAATCAGTTCTTGAAGTTTAGCACAATTTCTGTGTTTTTGTTTGTCCATCAACTTTTTGAGGATTGATCACAGGTTTTCAATGGGATTAGGATCTGGGGAGTTTCCGGGCCATTGACCTAACATTTCAATCTTTTGTTGACCAAGCCACTTAGTTATCCCCTTTGCCTTGTCACATTGTGCGGCATCATGTTGGAAAAAGCATTGTTAATTACCAACTTGCTCCTGGATCCTTAGGTTAAATTGCTTCGGGGAGGTGTTTTGATATTATTCTTTATTCATAACAGTGTTCATTTGTCACTAGCAAATGCTTGTTTGTCAGCTGATTGGCTTCTTTCATCAGTATGAGGTGATTGCCTCACCTTGCCTATACATGATTATCATCAGCACATATCCCTGTGTAATCAAGGATGTGCTGCCGATAATTAATAGAACTGAATGAGTCAGCAATAACTGTTGTATCCATCATTCCTCCCCTATTCACCTTGCATCATTTCGTGTAATAGGCCAGTGCAAATGAGCACCAATTGACCTATCTATCGTCAATCAGCACTCCTGTCCAGACATCGGGCAGTCTAATAGTCCTTAGTTTAGTATCCCTGATTAAGGGCATTTGAAGAGGGTACTGGTCTTGATCCTCTCCAGCATATACACGTAAAAGCATTTTTGTGCCATATAAGAAATGACGCATACATGATTGAATGATAAATGTTCCGACCAACTGAGCAGATTTGTTTCTCGATAATAACATTTTTGGACTGATATGTTATGTCTTAAATAAAATCAAACAAATATCATGGGGCAGATATACAGCATTATGCAACCACACAGCAAGAATCTCAGAACCTGTGGCTGAAGAGCAGCACAATAGTATTCCTTGTTGTCCCAAATATCACAAAGACATGCTAGAGGGGAATAGTTCACTGCCTCGTATGCTGACAAATAAACTCTGACGGAAACATAAAAAGAAAGGAAAGGTTTACTGGTGCAAGATACTAAATGTCATTACTTGTGGTTTGACAAAGTAAACCACAGATAAGGTGAATGTAAGGGCATTACGCTTGTGTCACACTGCATGATCTCTCAGTTACTGACTTTAAAATTTTACCGTACATGTTAATGTATGCTGCTTATATCATACCAGACACTATATAGTACAAGGCAATGATAAACTATATTAAAGGGGTTGTCCAGAATTTTTGAAATACTCAGGACAGGCCATCAATATCAGATTGGCAGGGATTCGACACTTGGCACCCCTGCCAATCAGCTCCCGTAAGTACTGCAGCTTCCTCACAGTATACCAAGCACATTGCTGTACATTGTATAGTGGCACTGCTTGGTTTTGCAGGAGTGCCAGGAGTTTGACCCCCACCAATCAGATATTGATAACCTATTGGTCATCAATATTTTAGTCCCAGAAAAGCCCTTTAAGGGAGAGTTCACATCACCATTTATTTTTCCATTTTTCTGATCCGTCAGAAGAACAGAAAAGAAAACGAAAAACAGGATTCTTTCAAATAAAAATAGAAAATAACAGATCCTGTGCATCAGATATCCACATTTGACATCAGTTTGAGCCATTTATGTCTGAGATCTGTCTTTTAGATGGACAAAAAAAGTCCTGCTTAGGCTGAGTTCACACTTCAGTTACTTGATCAATTACTGTGAGCAAAAAACAGAACTGAAGCCAACACAGGGATAAGGTATAAGGGAAAGATCTGCACCTGTTCTGTGTTTTTGATCTGAACCTGGTTTTGGCTCCCAATAACTGATGGAAATAACAGACACGGTACTGGGGTTGGCAGGATAGGGTGTTCAGAAGGTGAGAGGAGGATTGAAAAGTAGGAAACTAAGATGTCTGTTTGTCAAACTCTGCAGAGACGCGATATGGCTTAACCCCTTCCCGACCTATGACGTACTACTACGTCATGGGAACCACTACCCACAATTTGGCGTAATAGTACGTCACAGTGATTGCGCAGGCACCGGAGCGGTGCACGCGCGATCACTGCAGGGGCCCGGCAGTCTGTAGTAGCCGGGCCCCTGCTGTATCCGCCAGCATCGCTGTAAAAGCCAATGCCGGCGTATTAACCCCTTCTATGCCGCGAGCGCACTGACCGCAAAATAGAAGGGGTTTGTGTCCTGTGAGTGATCGCATCGAGTCCCTGCGCTGCTGTGGCGGGGACCCGATACGACACAAGGCAGCCCGATGCCGGGCAGAGGCTGCCCAATGCCTTGCATGGCATCAGGAACTGCCTTCTACGGGTGCCGAGGAGATCCAGCCTCAGGCCTGGTCTCCTAGGCAACCTGTTAGTGTATGACTCAGTCATACACTAACAGGCAATGCATTACAATACAGATGTATTGTAATGCATTGCAGAGGGGATCAGACCCCCAAAAGTGAATGTCATAAATAAAGTAAAGAAAAAAAAGTTTAAAAAAGTGTTTTTAATAAAATTAAAAAAGTAATAAAATTAATAAAGTAAAAAACGCCTCTTTCCCCTTATTTTATAATAAAAAACAAAAAAACAAAAAAAAAACACACATATTAGGTATCGCCGCGTCCGTAATGACCGGCTCTGTAAATATATCACATGATCAACCCTGTGCAATAAACACCATAAAAAATTAAAATAAAAAAACGGTGTAAAAAAAGCCATTTTTGTCACCTTACATCACAAAAAGTGCAACACCAAGCGATCAAAAAACGTATGTCCCACAAAATGGTATCAATAAAACCATCTCCTCATCCCACAAAAAATGAGCCCCTACCTAAGACAATCGCCCCCCCCAAAAAAAAACTATAGCTCTCAGAACATGGAGACACTAAGGCCCCTTTCACACGGGCGAGTATTCCGCGCGGATGCGATGCGTGAGTTGAACGCATTGCACCCGCACTGAATACCGACCCATTAATTTCTATGGGGCCATTCACATGAGCGGTGATTTTCACGCATCACTTGTGCGTTGCGTGAAAATCGCAGCATGCTCTATATTCTGCGTTTTTCACGCAACGCAGGCCCCATAGAAGTGAATGGGGTTGCGTGAAAATCGCAAGCATCCGTAAGCAAGTGTGGATGCAGTGCGATTTTCACGCACGGTTGCTAGGAGACGATCGGGATGGAGACCCGATCATTATTATTTCCCCTTATAACATTGTTATACGGGAAAATAATAGCATTCTGAATATAGAATGCATAGTAAAATAGCGCTGGAGGGGTTAAAAAAAATTAAAAAATAATTTAACTCACCTTAATCCACTTGACCGCGGAGCCTGGCTTCTCCTTCTGTCTCCTTTCTTTAGGACCTAGGTAAAGGACCTGTGGTGACGTCACTCCGGTAATCACATGATCCATCACATGATCTTTTACCATGGTGATGAATCATGTGATGGATCATGTGATGACCGGAGTGACGTCACCACAGGTCCTTTACCCAGGTCCTAAAGAAAGGAGACAGAAGGAGAAGCCGGGCTTCGCGGTCAAGTGGATTAAGGTGAGTTAAATTATTATTATTTTTTTTTTAACCCTTCCAGCGCTATTTGACTATGCATTCTGTATTCAGAATGCTATTATTTTCCCTTATAACCATGTTATAAGGGAAAATAATACAATCTACAGAACACCGATCCCAAGCCCGAACTTCTGTAAAGAAGTTCGGGTTTGGGTACCAAACATGCGCGATTTTTCTCACGTGCGTGCAAAACGCATTACAATGTTTTGCACTGGTGCGGAAAAATCGCGAGTGTTCCCGCAACGCACCCGCACATTTCCCGCAACGCCCGTGTAAAACCAGCCTAAAACATCATTTTTTTTGTTTCAAAACTGCTATTATTGTGCTAAAGTGAAATACATAAAAAAATATACATATTAGGTATCGCCACGTTCGTAAAAAACAGCTTTATAAAAATATCACATGACCTAACCCCTCAGGTGAACACTGTGAAAAAATAAATAAAAAATGTGTGAAAAAAATGCTATTTTTGTCACATTACATCACAAAAATTGCAACAGCAAGTGATCAAAAAGCGTATGCCCCCCAAAATAGTACCAATCAGACCCTCACCTCATCCTGCAAAAAATTAGACCCTACCTAATAGAATCGGTCAAAAAAATAAAAAAGCTATCTGTCACGCCCATGTGCATGGTCGTAACTCCTTGGGAGCCGCATGCAGTTGCCCGCAGTTCTGGGTGTTTTGTCAACCGCAGCTGGGGGCTGTTAGTAGTTTGCCTCTAGTGCGGTTGCCGCGGACAACAGGTGTTTGTTGGCAGTGTAGCATCCTGAGCTGGTTGCTAGGTGCCTCACTGTTGATGCGTGCGGTTGCCTCTGGCTATGTGTGTGTGTATGTGTGCACTTTCCCGGTTTGTTGTGCACGAGGTTCTGTATGTGTGCATTGTGACACTTTTCGTCACTTGCGGTTGTCCGTGGCAACGTGTGGTGTTGTGTACATGTGGTGGCAGTGTCTCGGCCTTCTGGCTATTTCCCAGGACATGGTTGCCACACATGTCGTTGCCCGCGGTAACAGCTGCAGTGTGATAGTTGATTGTACACTTCCCCTTTAAGTGGCTTTCTTCCCTTGCCTGGTGTAGGAAGGGTTAAATCCCTTCTTAGTGTGTGAACACTGGGTGTGTCTGTGTGTGGGTGTGGCTACTTGGGCTATTTAGGTCCTGCTGGATGCCAGTATCTGAGGGGTACTTCAGCCATGGTTAGCTGGAGTCATCCTCCTGGTTATATACCATCTGCCAGTGAGGGCCACCCTTGTGGTCATAAGTTATGTTAGACATTATTGTCCTTGTATTGTTATATGTCTAGTGGTGTCTTTATCTTTATTGCAGCTTATGGTCCTGTCGTCCTGTGTGATATGTGGTGTGGGCTGTGTCCGTTTCTGTTCTTGTGGACAGCAGCTCTCGTGCATGGGTTCCAGGCTGTGTGTCTGTGGCAGGTACGTGTAATACTAGTTTACTTACCTGCCGTTGCCATATGCTGTACATGTGCCCCTTTCCTTGCAGCCTGGCCACTGAGACTCCTGTTCGTCCGTGATGTGGAGGAACAGGTCGTCTTACTCTGCTCCTAGTCCAGGGCCATCCTGAGGGCTAGTAGGGATCTTAGGTTCCTGAGCCCTCCTACCATCAGGGTCGGCTCATACGGCTAGGAGACAGGGTCAGAATTAGGGATGTGATAGGAGGTGACCTGCTCCCTGATTCCTATCCTGGCCTAGCAGCTATCTTTCATATTGACATTCCACGGATTAGAGTTACCCCCACTCTGATCCGTGACACTCTCACTCTCAGACAATGGAGATGCTAAAATATGATTTTTTTTGCTTCAAAACTGCTATTATTGTGCTAAAGTGAAAAAAAAAAAGAAAGTATACATATTAGGTATCGCCACATTCGTAACAACCAGCTCTATAAAAATATCACATGACCTAACCACTCAGGTGAACACTGTAAAAAATTAAATAAATAAAAATGTAAAAAAAAAACACTTTTGTCACATTACATCACAAAAATTGCAACAGCAATTGATCAAAAAGGCGTATGCCCCCCCAAAATAGTACCAATCAGACCGTCACCTCATGCGGCGAAAAATTAGATCCTACCTAAGAGAATCGGTCAAAAAATAAAAAAGCTATGGCTCTCAGACTATTGAGACACTAAAGTATCATTATTTCGGTTTTAAAAATGCTATTATTGTGTAAAACTTAACCCCTTAGGGACCCATGACGTATCGGTACGGCATGGTTCCCGAGTCCTTAAGGACCCATGACGTACCGGTACGTCATGTGTTGTTCCGATCACCACCGCCCGGTGATCGGAACAAGGTGCCTGCTCAAATCTTTGAGCAGGCACCTCGGCTAAATGCGCGGGGGGTCCTGTGACCCCCTCCGTGTCGGCGATCGCCGCAAACTGCAGGTCAATTCAGACCTGCGGTTTGCGGCTTTTACCTGGTGCGGCGGCGGTGGTGCCATCGGGTCCCCATGGGGCTATGGGGGGGACCCGATGGCATGGAAGGCAGCGCGATGCCTTCCTGAGGCATCTGCGCTGCCTTCCGGTGAGGAGCCTGTGAGATCCAGCCCCCTGGATCTCACAGGCCGGAAGCTGTATGAGTAATACACAAAGTATTACTCATACAGCCAATGCATTCCAATACAGAAGTATTGGAATGCATTGTATAGGATTAGACCCACAAAAGTTCAAGTCCCAAAGTGGGACAAAAAATAAAGTGAAAAAAAAAAGTTGAAAAAATAAAGTTTTCCCCCCAAAAAATTAAAGGTTTCAAGTAAAAATAAACAAAAACGTCATTTTCCCCAAATAAAGTTTAAAAAAATTGGTAAAAAATAGGGGGAAAAAAAGTATACATATTTGGTATCGCCGCGTTCGTATTGACCGGCTCTATAAAAATATCACATGACCTAACCCCTCAGATGAACACCGTAAAAAATCTAAAATAAAAACTGTGCTAAATAAACCATTTTTTGTCACCTTACATCACAAAAAGTGTAATAGCAAGCGATCAAAAAGTCACACGCACCCCAAAATAGGGCCAATAAAACCGTCATCTCATCCCGCAAAAAATCATACCCTACCCAAGGTAATCGCCCAAAAACTGAAAAAATTATGGCTCTCAGACTACGGAAACACTAAAAAGATTTTTTTACTTCAAAAATGAAATCATTGTGTAAAACTTACATAAATAAAAAAAAGTATACATATTAGGTATCGCCGCGTCTGTATCGACCGGCTCTATAAAAATATCACATGATCTAACCTGTCAGACGAATTTTGTAAATAAAATAAAAACTTCCAAAACAGCTATTTCTTATCTTGCCTCACAAAAAGTATAATATAGAGCAACCAAAAATCATATGTACCCTAAACTAGTACCAACAATACTGCCACCCTATCCCGTAGTTTCTAAAATGGGGCCACTTTTTTGGAGTTTCTACTCTAGGGGTGCATCAGGGGGGCTTCAAATGGGATATGGTGTCAAAAAAAACTGTCCAGCAAAATCTGCCTTCCAAAAACCGTATGGCATTCATTTCCTTCTGCGCCCTGCCGTGTGCCCGTACAGCTGTTTACGACCACATATGGGGTCTTTCTGTAAACTACAGAATCAGGGCCATAAATATTGAGTTTTGTTTGGCTGTTAACCCTTGCTTTGTAAAAGTAAAAAAAATATTAAAATTGAAAATCTGCAAAAAAAGTGAAATTTTTAAATTGTATCTCTATTTTGCATTAATTCTTGTGGAACACCTAAAGGGTTAACGACATTTGTAAAATCAGTTTTGAATACCTTAATGGTTGTAGTTTCTTAGATGGGGTCACTTTTATCTTTTATGGAGTTTCTACTCTAGGGGTGCATCAGGGGGGCTTCAAATGGGACATGGTGTAAAAAAAAAACTGTCCAGCAAAATCTGCCTTCCAAAAACCGTATGGCATTCCTTTCCTTCTGCGCCCTGCCGTGTGCCCGTACAGTAGTTTACGACCACATAAGGGGTGTTTCTGTAAACTACAGAATCAGGGCCATAAATTTTGAGTTTTGTTTGGCTGTTAACCCTTGCTTTGTAAAAGTAAAAAAAATATTAAAATGGAAAATCTGCCAAAAAAGGGAAATTTTGGTTAACAAAGTTTGTAAAATCAGTTTTGAATACCTTGAGGGGTGTAGTTTATAGAATGGAGTCATTTTTGGGTGGTTTCTATTATGTAAGCTTTGCAAAGTGACTTTCAGACCTGAACTGGTCCCTAAAAATTGGGTTTTTGAAAATTTCTGAAAAATTTCAAGATTTGCTTCTAAACTTCTAAGCCTTGTAACATCCCAAAAAAATAAAATATAATTCCCAAAATGATCCAAACATGAATAAGACATATGGGGAATGTAAAGTAATAACTATTTTTGGAGTTATTACTATGTATTATAGAAGTAGAGAAATTGAAACTTGGAAATTTGCAATTTTTTACAAATTTTTGGCAAATTTGGTATTTTTTTATAAATAAAAATGCATTTTTTTTACTTCATTTTACCAGTGTCATGAAGTACAATATGTGGCGAAAAAACAATCTCAGAAAGGCCTGGATAAGTCAAAGCGTTTTAAAGTTATCAGCACTTAAAGTGACACTGGTCAGATTTGCAAAAAATGGCCAAGTCCAGAAAGTGAAATAGGGCCAAGTTCTTAGGGGTTAAGTAAATAAGAAAAAGTAGACACATTAGGTATTGACACGTGCATAACGATCTGCTCTATAAAAAAGTCACATGACCTAATCCCTCAGGTAAACGCTGTAAAAATAAAAAATTTAAACGGTGCCAAAACATCCATTTTTTGGTTACCTTGCCTCACAAAAAATGTAATATAGAGAAATTAAAAATCAAATGTACCCCCAAATAGTACCAACAAAACTGGTACCTTATCCCGTAGTTTCCAAAATGTGGTAACTTTTTTGAGTTTCTACTGTAGGGGTGCATCAGAGGGGCTTCAAATTGGACATGGCATCTAAAAAGCAGTTCAGCTGAATTTGCCTTCCAAAAACCATATGGCGTTCCTTTCCTACTGCGCCCTGCTGTGTGCCCGTACAGCAGTTTACGATCACATGTAAAGTGTTTCTGTAAACCGCAGAATCAGGGTAATAAATATTGAGTTTTATTTGGCTGTTAACCCTTGCTTTGCTACTGGAAAAAATGGATTCAAATGTAAAATCTGCCAAAAAAGTGAAATTCTGAAATTTCATCTCCATTTTCCATTAATTCTTGTGGAACACCTAATGGGTTAACAAAGTTTGTAAAATCAGTTTTGTATACCTTGAGGGGTGTAGTTTATAAAATGGGGTCATTTTTGGGTGGTTTCTATTACGTAAGCCTCACAAAGTGACTTCAGACCTGAACTGGTCCTTAAAAAGCGGGGTTTGGAAATTTTCAGAAAAATTTCAAGATTTGGTTCCAAACTTCTAAGCCTTCTAATGTCCTCAAAAAATAAAAAGTCATTTTCAAAATGATCCAAACATGAAGTAGACATTTGGGGAATGTGAAGTAATTACTATTTTTGAAGGTATTACTATCTATTATAAAAGTAGAGAAATTGAAATTAGCTTTTTTGGTAAATTTTGTATTTTTAATGAATAAAAATTATTATTATTTTTATTTATTTTTTCCACTGTCATGAAGTACAATATGTGATGAGAAAACAATCTCAGAATGGACTGTATAAGTAAAAGCGTTTTAAAGTTATCACCACATAAAGTGACATGTCAGATTTGCAAAAAATGGCCTGGGCAGGAAGGTGAAAACAGGCCCAGGGTTGAACGGGTTAAAGAAATCATCATGGTGATTTGGTCTGAAGGAGAAGATGAGAAAATCGACATCCGAGGAGACGTCACTGGATGTAAGAGGTATGTACCACTGTATTATCCTGTATGTTCTGTAGTGCTGTATAAAATGTTAGGAAGAAAGGGGTAAGGTTGAGACTTTGCCTTTTCAATTTTCGCTTCAGACAGCAGAAAGGCTAGGTGCACCCCTGACGGAAGCTAAATGTGCATAACTGATGCACAGGATCCTTTTTTTTACAGGATCCTGTTTTTTTTTTCTGTTCTTCTGACGGATAAGAACAGAAAAATAAACAGTGATGTCAACACTCCGTAATACTGTTTTTAAAAGTGAATGATATGCCCCTATAACTTAGGCTACTTTCACACCTGCGTTCGGGTGTCCGCTCGTGAGCTCCGTTTGAAGGCTCTCACAAGCGGCCCGCATCCGTCCAGCTCCAATGCATTCTGAGTGGAGGCGGATCCGCTCAGAATGCATCAGTCTGGCAGCGTTCAGCTTCCGCTCAGCAAGCGGACACCCAAACGCTGCTTGCAGCGTTCGGGTGTCCGCCTGGCCGTGCGGAGGCTAGCGGATCCGTCCAGACTTGCAATGTAAGTCAATGGGGACGGATCCGTTTGAAGATGACACAATATGGCTCAATCTTCAAACGGATCCGTCCCCCATTGACTTTCAATGTAAAGTCTGGACGGATCCGTTCAGGCTACTTTCAGACTTAGAATTTTTTTCAAACTATAATGCAGACGGATCCGTTCTGAATGGATACAAACGTCTGCATTATAGGAGCGGATCCGTCTGAGCAGACATCAGACGGATCCTCTCTGAACGCTAGTCTGAAAGTAGCCTAAGTTGCATCAGCTACAAAAAAAAAATGACTTACCGTAACACAGTGATTCTCTCCTCGTAAAAATGAAATCTGACTATACCAGAATGGTAATTACTGACTGCTGTCATTCGATGCTCTAGTTAGTCACTGAAAGATGAGTAATCTGACCTAAAGGTAGAAGTAGATACATAGATGGAAATGTATTATTTACGCAACACATTATGCAAATTGAATAGATGAAACTGAATTTAACTTTGAAACAGGAAGAAAATATTACAAAAAAAAAATGGGATGTAAAGTAGATACATAGATGGAAATGTATTATTTACGCAACACATTATATAAATTGGATAGATGAAACAGAATTTAACTTTGGAACAGGAAAGGGAATGTGACATCATAGGGGAATTTTATTCTGGCACAGATTATGGGGGGCACAATACAGAAGGGTGAAGAGGAGCACTATGGGGGCATTATTTAGGGGGAATTTTATTCTGGCACAGATTATGGGGGGCACTATGGGGAAGGGAGGAGAGGAGCACCACGGGGGCATTAACTGGGGGCGCTACTACACTGCATGAAATGGATTTGCATATGCAATATAAAAGAAGAAAACAAGAAAATATGCTGTGCATAGGTTGATACATTGTTACTTCCTGTTATGTTAATAACATAGAAGGCGACTGGCCAAGATAATTTACGCCTTATGCCTGCAAGGTCAAAAGTGTCCTTTAATATTTTCCTAAATTATTACAAAGAAGTACATTGTTTTTTGTGGTGCGTAATTTCATCAGGGGGCATCGGTCATTAACGATTCTAAGCTTGTAAAATAAATTTAGAGGAAGTAGGGGAAAAAAATGTTCAATTAGTTATCCGAGAACTTCCTTTATTGTGACGGTTGGGGATACTTCTCACACACGTAGGTCATGCTCATTTTTTTATACCGTGACGTAACAATTTTCAAACTATGCTGTGGCGCTGAATGATATGACGACAGTGACCTATAGTAGACACTAGTGTTGGGCGAGCATGCTCGGCCGAATATCGTGTGTGCTCGATATTCTGAAAAGTTTATGACAGGATTTGAACTCACAACCTTCGACATTAGAGCCAAGAATGTTAACCACTACACTATAGAGCTGCATGGCTAGTTGCTAAAAAAAAAAAATATGAGACTTCTGCTGTATAGGAATACTTACTACTAGTAAGTATTCCTATACAGAAGAAGTCCAATTTTTTTGTTTTTTGTTGTTGTTGTTGTAACTGGCCATGCAGCTCTATAGTGTAGTGGTTAACATTCTAGGCTGTAATGTAGAAGGTTGTGAGCTCAAATCCCGTCAGAAACATTTCAGAAATAGAGGCTAAATTAGATTTAAATACACTGACTCAAGCACATGCGATATTCGGCCGAGCATAGCAATGTTTTCAATGGGACAGAATGAGTTTCATACCTCATTGATGTTCTGCACATAGGAAATGTCTGGAAATCCCTAGTAAGCAAATCAATAGTGACCTAGGGATTAGTTGATTGGGCTTCTTCATTCATTTGCTGTGTCTTGACACAGGTGCAGGTATTGGAAAGCAGAGGAGACTTGTGCATCAGCGCGGGATCGATAAATTGCTACTTTTTAGGAAAACCCAATGGAATAGAATGGAGCACATTTTTATGTATAATTATACTTCTTAAACTATTACTTTGTGTTACTATTGCAAATATTCTATCTGGATTTGATGCACAGTAAAAATTTAGCCACACCTAGCCAAGGACTTTTAAGGGTATGTTCAGACAGCAGATTTTTCAAGTAAAAAACTGATCCCTGGCAGCGGTTACATTCTGTGATACAGCACATGACTTCTGCAGCCAATCACTGTCCATAGCTGTCTACCAACGCATGCTGCACATCCACCTGTTGCTTTAGCTGAACTTTATGGGGCTTATCCATGTGCAGACTCCTGTTGCAGTAAAGGTTGGGACATGTCCCTTCTTCACGTGGTTTGAAAATACAAACAGAAATCATCCGTGGCCATATGAACAACAGTGAGAATTTTATTGACAGTGATTTAGCCCTAAGAATATGATTTTTGTGAAATACTCAGAGGAAGCTGAGCTGATGGAAACCTTTGCATCTTCTATATACCCCCTCCAAGTCACAAATTATTTCATACTTTCCATATTGAAGAAGTCAGGGCCTCAGAGGTTTTACTGAATGACTGAGAGGGATCTGAAAGAGGAATAACATTTATGCGACATGCACTGTGATGTGTCAAGATACGGCACATGACCACTGCAGCTAATCACTGTAGACTGCTGAGGAAAGTGATTGGCTGCAGCCGTCATATGCTGTATCCTGGCATGTCACTGCTGCTGTTTATTAACAAACAGTGCCAGGAGAACCCGACAAGCACTACAAGAATGTCTTTGGGTAAAGGGGTGAGTACAGGGGCGTAACGATCGCGGTCGCAGAGGGTATGAGCGCGACCGGGCCCAGCGCGGGGAGGGGGCCTGCTGCACTCACATGTAATAGGAGCACTCTGACGAAGCTCGGCATGAAGTACAGTGAGAATGCCAAGCCCCGTCAGAGTGCTTTTCAAACATTAAGGGGCGCAGGAGGCAGGGGGAGAGCAGAGGCAAGAAAGGGGGTGGAGCGCACTCACCTGGCAGTTCTAGTCACTGCTGAGGTGTTCGTTTTCAGAGTGAAGCAGGGCGACCTCTCTGCTCCCTGCTTCACTGTTCTTCTGAGCTTAGGCGCTCCCCCTGCTGGCGGCACATGGCGTTGCTGGCTGTGGGAGGAGCCGGTTTTGACGATCCTTTCTAAACAGACTGTAACCTTGTACATTAACTGCCCAGTCATAGCTATCATCCAGCCATGTCTCAGTTATTCCCACTATGTAATAGTCCTCCTCACACATCACTAATTCCAGTTGCCCAGTTTTATTAGTCAGGCTTCTGGCATTAGTATACATACATTTAAGAGGTTTATGTATCTTTTTTACTCTACACCTTTCCTACTCAACTATTCTAGTCCTTCCATCCATTCCTCCCACTGCCTTGCCCTTGGTCTCTATCTGCACTATCTTCCCATCCTATAATGTAATTTCCCTCCCCCCCAGTCCCTAGTTTAAACACTCTTCCAACTTTCTAGCCATATTCTCCCCAACACAGCTGGCTCTTCCCCATTGAGTTGCAGTCCATCCCTACGATAGAGCCTGTAGCCAAGAGAGAAGTCGGCCCAGTTCTTCAGGAACCCAAACCCCTCATTCCTACACTAGTTCTTGAGCCGCTTGTTAACCTCCCTTAACTCCCGCTGCTTTTCTTGTGTGGCTCGTGGTAAATACTACTTTTGAGGTCCTTGCACTAAGCTTTTGACCTAAATCCCTAAAATCATTTTTACGGATGCTCCACCTGCCTCTAACTTTGTCATTGGTTCCGATATGGACCATGACCGCTGGATCTTCTCCAGACCCTCCCAGTAATTTGTCAACCCGATCTGCGATGTGTCGAACTCAAGCGCCAGGAAGACAACACACTGTTCGACGATCCCGGCCTTTGTGACAGATCGCCCTATCTGTACCCCTAATAATTGAGTCTCCCACTACCAGCACCTGTCTGGCCTGTCCTGCTCTCCTGGTCCCCTGCTTACCGGAGCTGACATTCCCCTGACTGGCAGAGGAAGTGTCCGGCTGCGGCAGTGCCGTCCCTGGACTGATATCCCCCTCATCTGCCAAACGTGCAAACTTGGGGTTGTGTCAGATCAGGGCTAGACTCCCTGGCACTCTTCCCTCTACCCTGCTTTCTAACTGTTACCCAGCTAGCTACCTCACTTTCCTGAGCCTCCTCGCTACCACCCTCCCCCACATCTACCCCATAGAGTGCCTGCTCAGTGAGCGGCAAACTCTTTTCCAAATTGTCCAAGCTTCTCAGTGTTGAAATTCGCCCGGTTAGATACTCAATGTGCGATTCCAAACGGGCAATTTGCTCACATTTTGAACAAAGATATGCACCCTCAAACGGCTGTTTCAGGACTGCATACATCATGCAAGATGTGCACTGGACTGTGCTGTCAATAATGGAACACATACTACATAGTAAAATAGTATATAAGGCCGAAAAAAGACATTTGTCCATCCAGTTCTGCCTGTTATCCTGCAAGTTGATCCAGAGGAAGGCAAAAAAAAACTGTGAGGTAGAAGCCAATTTTTTCCACTTAAGGGGGGGAAAATTCCTTCCCGAGGATTACGCAAGAAAATAGAAAAATACAATATAGTGCAGTGATAAGAATCTAACTTACTGTAGTCCCCTCCTAAAGTCCCTGAATCTCAAGTCACATAATCTAAAGTCACACACTTAATACAAACACACACTTGAAAATCAAACACGCGAACGCTCGCAAACTCGTGTTATTTGCCTGCTTGTATAAATGCAGCCTGCTTTTTTTTCCCTCTGGCATAACTACTGTGAGGGGACACATATCTGGCATAACTACTGTGAGGAGGCACTTATATGACCATAACCACTGTAAGGGTCACATACTGTATCTGGCATAACCACTGTGAGGGGCACATATCTGGCATAACTACTGTGAAGGGGCACATATATGGCTATAACTACTGTGAGGGGCACATAATCTGGCATAACTATTGTGAGGAGGCCCATATCTGGGCATAACTACAGTGAGGGGTCACAAAAGTAGGCATATGTGACAGGAACCAAGTTGGGCATAACTGATGTGAAGGGCCACAAGGAGGACATAACTATTTTGAAGGGACCACAAGGTAGACTTACTGTGAGGGGCCACAAGGTGGGCATTAGTACTGTAAGGGGCCACAATGTGGGCATCAGTACTGTGTGGTAGCACTTAGGTGAAATGTCCTAGATTACCCTGCTATACATTGGCATGACTCAGTCTTATAGGCCAGCACAGCGCCCCCTGCTGGTGATTTCACAGGGGCAGTCACCATCCCTTCCTTATTAGTAATGAGCGGAAGGGGTCATATTCGAATTCACGATATTTCGCAAATATTTTGTAGAATATTCGCCGAATATTCGTGAATTCGAATATTTGTTATATTCTACGATTTTTTTACTCGAAAAATCGACAATGTAATATGCGAATTTTGGTAATGCTAATTTTTATCGCAAATTTTTCAATTGACGAGCAAAAACATGATTCTTCCCTGCTTCTTGCTTGTGGGCCAATGAGTCATAGCACTATATCGAATATATTATTTTTTTCAAATATTCGTAATATTCTAAAACAAGAATATATAGCAATATAGTGAATATTCGAAAAAAAAAAAACGAATATAGACAAATTTAGCTAATATAGTGCTATCATCTTTTTTTCCAATAGTAGATTTTTTTTTCCAATCTGAACTTCAGATGAGAAAAAAATTACAACTATTAGACAGAGATTATAGCACTACGGTATATTAGCTAAATTGCTCTATATTCGTGTTTTTTTTTATATTCGCTATATTGCTATATATTCTTGTTTTAGAATATTACGAATATTCAAAAAACGAATATCTTAGTTTTTTTGAATATTCGTAATATTCTAAAACAAGAATATATAGCAATATAGCGAATATTCGAAAAAAATATAAAAAAAATAATATAGAGCAATTTAGCTAATATAGCGCTATAATCTTTTTTTTTCAATAGTTGAAATGTTTTTCCAATCTGAACTTCAGATGAGAAAAAAATTACAACTATTAGACAAAGAAGAATATAGCACTATATTAGCTAAATTGCTCTATATATTATTTTTTTCGAATATTCGCTATATATTCTTGCTTTAGAATATTACGAATATTCGAAAAAACAAGTATATTCGATATAGTGCTATATATTTGTTTTTTAGAATATTCATCATTTTTCCCATTTAAAGTTATGATTCCTCCCTGCTTCTTGCTTGTGGGCCAATGAGTCATCGGCCCACAAGCAAGAAGCAGGGAGGAATCATGTTTTTACTCGGCAATTGAAAAATTTGCAATAAAAATTCGCAATAAAAAATCTCGAATATTCGAAATTACAAATATATATCACTATATTCTAAATATTCATGAATTTTCGAAGTACCTATATTCGCGATAAAAATTCACAATTCGAATATTCGTGATCAACACTATTCCTTATGTGATTATTCTTTTTTTTTTCTCTATCACCACAGGGACCTTGTTTTGGATCCAGTGGACATCACGCCGACGCCAGCGACATCCTGGAAGAGATAGGACCAGATTTTTATTAGGACTGGGTGAGTGTAGCCATGCATTGGGCTTAGGGCTCTGTGCAGGTAATACGCTGCGTGAAAGAGTGCGAAGCCCCGTTCTGGACAGCAGAGACACAAAGCATTAACATGATTGATAATGCTCTTTGCCTCTCTGTGATCTTTTTACTACAAAATCACGGTGACAACTTTATCTCACTGTGATTTTGTAGTAAAAAGATCACAGAGAGGCAAAGAGCGTTATCAATCATGTTACTGCTCCGTGTCTCTGCTGTCCGAAATGGGGCTTGACTCTCTTTCACGCGGCGGATTACCCGCACGGCATCCGCTCGTGTGAAAGAGCCATTAGTGTAAAGAAAATCTGCCGCCTCTTTGTAAAGATGGGGGGGGGGGGGGCCCGATCCAAAGTTTGCACTGGGGCCCATAACACTCTAGTTACGCCACTGGGGGGGTATAAGTGGATTTTATCCTTTTTTAAGTCACTTTAGGGCTTGTCCAAGATTATCTCTGACAAAATATTTATGCAACATGCAACTTTGACATTAAAGGGGTTTGCAGCACTTAGATATTTCTTAGGATAGGTCATCAATACAAGGTTGGTGGGGGGTCCTACACCGACCACTCTAACTGGGGTACTGCAGCTCAGCTTCCATTTAAGCGAAAGAGAGCTGAGCTACAGTATGCCGATACAGTACCCCAGAATAGGGTCACTGCAAAAGGTTAATTGTCGTAATGTTAAATTAAGTAAAATGGTCTGATTTAATGTATTTGAATACCCAACAGCATTGTAATGATAAGTCAGGGTTAACACCTTGACTAAACCACATTAGGTTGCCAAGAGATGGACCCGGGTGTGCCCCTGGTTAGTTAAGTCAGGGAGAGTCTAGAGCTAGCCAAGGATGAGAGAAGACCTACACGTGCTTCCTCCTCAGAACAAGGCCTGAGCGCAGAAAATCTTAACCTCTACAGCTAAAGAACAATTGCTGCATTAAAGTGCTCCAGGGAGAGAGAGAGAGAGAGAGAAAGAAAGGGAAGAAATTAGAAGGTCCAGAATATGCAAGGCTGTAAACTGGAGTCAGTCAACAAGGTATTGTGCTTGTTTATGGCAAAAAGGAAAGCTGTAAGGAAACTTTGCTAGCATACAGTACCACGCTTTGAGAGTGTTTGGCCAACCATATCTTAATTCTGTACCCCTCAGCCTGGGAGATACAAAAATATCTACCAAGAACCTCATTGTCAGCCTAAGGTTCTGCAAAGAGACATTAGAAAGACAGAGAGAAGGAGTACCACAACCCTCGTCATTGCTGCTACCTATACATTGCTATAGGGGAGGAATAAAACTATGATCTGCTTGTAACTGTGCCTTGATACTGTTGGATGTACTATTACTCTTATTCCTCACTTTCATAAAGAGAGACCTACTGTATATCTACTGGCCTAGTTACTGACTCCTCCACCATTCGCTGACCATTTGACCTGCCATCCTGCCTTGCACCGAAAACAACACTTATCACCAAAGGCACCCTAATCTCCATCTCCCTCATGTCACTGTTCGGCCCTAGGGAAAGCTAGAGAAGGAGAATTGCCACTGTGAGTACTACTGCCACCCTCTGGGCCAAAAATTCTACCCCCATTCTCCTCTCCCAGGCGGTCTGCTGCACCAGCACCGGAAACGACACAATGGATGGAGCCTTCTGTTTCCGCTTCTGTCCAGTGTATACTTTATTGCACTTTGCATTCCTAAACAAGCTGATTGCTGGGGGTGTTGGGTGTCACCTCCAATCTGATATCTCCTTTCATCTAGAATAGAAGATGCCTGGTTATCAGGATTTGCCATAAACGGAATAATAATATGCACGTGTAGTACAATGTACTGTGCATACAACCATGTGACCTTTCACGACAATGTTACTGAGTTACGTATTGCTGTTAGCAAAGGAATCAGATACACACACCAGAAAAGTTTCCATTCAGTGCAGAGCTCTGGATAATTTTAAAGTTTAGAATGTCATAGCTATATTTTACTAAGCATCATATCTTGCTGAAAGGAAGCTAAAAAAAAAGCTTCCAAAATTTAGAGATTAGTTAAAATAAAAAAAGGGACAAATTCGCCTCCATTCGGTTTCAACTATGCAAAAAATGTCTTTTATCACATTGCTGCACAGCAAGAATTATTGTCACAATGAATCCCCTTGGGAAGGACACAGCATCCAAGCGGAGAGGAATCCGGACTTGTCACTATGAATTAAAGGGAACTAGTCAGGAACTTCATGCTGCCCGACTCACAGACAGGATGAAATCTCAACATGGTCCCTGGCAACAAATTTAACTGTTTTATTCTGACATGCTGTAGTGTTTGGCCTCATGCACATGACTGTACCTGTTTTGCAATCTGCAAATTGTGGATACGCAAAATACGGATGTGGTCTGTGTGCCACCCTCATTTTTTGGGCAGAGCCATTGACTTCAATGGGTCCGTGGTCTGCATTTTATGGACCTATTCTATCTTTTTGAGGAAAGAACATATAAATATGGATGATCCTTGTGCTTTCCACATCTGAATGTCTGTTCCACTAAAGGATAGAATATGTCCTATACTTTGATGGAAATGCAGATCATGGACCCAATAAAGTCAATGGATTAACAAAAAATGCAGATGCAACACTGAAAGTATCCATATTTTCTGGATCCGTAATTTGTGTGTGAATGAAGCTTATGTGGCACTTATTACAGGTGTATAATATGTCCTACAACATAAAATTTTAGGAAGGTCAAAGAAATATGATATTATTGAATGCCAGATTAAACTAATTTATTGTTTTACTCCAGATGAAATTATTAGGAGGCTTAGGAGGTCTCTTAAAATAACAGGGAGTCTGCAGAAAGAGGAAGGGTAGGTTCACATATGCATTGGGGAACTCCAGTAGACTGATCTGGGAGAGGAGTAGACTACTGGAGTTACCGTATCCAACACCACCGGACCTCGCTTCACTATAGTGGGATCTGACTGGGATGTGGCAGGTTTCCAGCATAAAGATCGGCAATCCGCTGGAGAAAAAATGCTGCATTCATTATGGTGAATGGGGTGGCAGGGGAATGGCTATGCCAGATATGGTCTGCTTATCTGCTGGAACTTATTACCGGAGCTCTCTCTAACGTACAGTCTAATTCAACCTACTCTAAGACGATTACGGTGTACTGGAAGGAGAGAAAGATGCCACAATCCCCTACTAAAATGTAATATATTCACTTTATGAAAAATATTTAGAGTAGTTAGGAAGCATTAAGACAACTATTGCACTTAGCTCATGGATTTCACATGCGTGGGTGATTCAGGTGGTATCGTCTTTATGCGTTTCAACTCCGATAACATGGACCTGTTTCTGCCTGAAATAAGAACTACAAGAGGGTACTCATTGAATGGAGTGACGTTGGGTCTAATGACTTAACCAGAATTTTCATTGTCTAAAACCAATCAATAATAGTAAAGGGTCGGAGACCATCTTTGAGTTCCGCCACCTAGAAAGCATTTTCCAGTGTTGTAGATTACACATAAAAATTTTTGTTGTAACACTGGGCAAGGTAAGAAGAATATATGTATTCATTATTTAGAAACAAGTCAAGTAGAGGAATGGGGTCTGGATTGCTTGGAAAGTTTGACGTGGAAATACAGAAGGAAATGAACAAATGATATCATCATTAAAAACAGGATATACAGAAGGAAGAGGAAGGAATATAGTGAAGGAGGAATAGAAGTGACTACTTGTGCTATGTGCCTCCAGGTCTACAATCTCCCATGGACCTGGCCCTACCTAAACACAAGTCATACAGAGGTAAATTTGAATACTCTAACACATACAGTATGTAATCAGACATACAGTATGTAATCAGAACATAGTAGGTAGGTGGAGTAGTAGAGTGTCTGGAAATTTCCAAAATGTTTTCTTGAACTGCAAGACCTGCTTTTGATTCATTATCATTCATTCTGTTTCACTGGGCTGAATTCCACTTAATTATTTTACTAATGCTTTGACTCTCATTTCAGTGTCTGTATTTTCCCCTAGGGCCATCAATTAAAGTTACCAATTTCTTTAAGAAATTTCCTAATTAACTCTTGAATGGCTGGGTCCTTTTTACAGCTTTTTGGCATTATCGGCAGATAATACTTTCTTTTTATTTGCTAGGTTATCAAAAAGATTTGCACATTTTTGTGATGGGCAGGCTTAATTATCATACCACCTTCCATTAGTAATCTTTGCTTCCACAGTACAGACCTGTATTTCATTTTATTAGGCAATGCCCCCATTATAGTGGCAGCCCGTGCCTGCTGCTGGTTCACTCTCTCGAGCAGGTATGGCCACTAGTGTTGATCGAGAACCAAAGTGCTCAGGTGCTCGAGTAGAACACCCCGAGAACCTGAGCATTAAATCAGGCACCCCCTGCTCTGAAGAGGGGAGGGTGTCTGGTTCACATGAAAAGGTCAGAAATGGAAACACCACTGAAATGGTTCGGGAACAGCATGGGGAGGATGTCTGGATGCATCTTGGACTCCCAGGTAGCTGCTGGGAATGATGTTGTCCGAGTAGGACGCCACTTTTACAGACTGACAATAACACGCACAAAACCAAAGATAAAATCGATTTTAGAGGAAAAATTGTTAGGAAACATTCTTTCCTGTATATTTACTTGCATATAAAGTGCAAGTGCTGCCAAAAATTACAAGGAAGAGGCACTCCGATACAACCTGTATATCACATAAAGAAGGGCCTCATTCACATTGTGGTACAATTGTTCAGGTAGTGGGACTCCTACACTCATAACGCCTATGAGCTAAGTGAAAGGGCTGCCAAAAATTACAAGAAACCGGCACTCCAATACACCCTTTATTACATATTGTAAAGGGGGAATATTAATTACCAATATTTGTGCAAATATCAATAATTAATATTCATAAATAGGAGGAGCCGTCTATCGATGACTCCGCCTATTTATACCTTTATAATAATAATATGCTACTTTGCCTTACGCTAATCACTAAACTAGCTGCATGCGCCTTACTGAACTAACTACCGCTAATAACCACACGTTACACAGTAGGTACAAATAACATACAATATTTATTAACACCTACAGTACACAACGCACGCAAAGCACTAACAATACAGTACTAGAAATACAGTACTAAACTACATTACACGGTTCCCAAATTCCACCCACAAAGCTATCTAATACAGTACACACACACATATATTAGCAGCCCACCCCACCTGGTTCTAATTCTATCCCTAAGAGAACAACAAAGGGTTAACGGTGGCGTGGGGTGAATGCAGGCCATAGACACAGAAATACAGTCAGGGGTACAGAATAGGGAGCAGGGATGCTCCTGCAGGGTTAGGGTATGGGATTGGTGAACTGAAGGGTGGGGGTACAGCACTGCAAGGGTTAATAGGGATGCCTGCAGGGATGGTATAGGGAAAATGGGAGTAGGGTTTGTCCAGGGGTCTTCTGTAGAGGTGGGGCGGCTCGGCTCTCCTTCCTCCAGTGCAGGGCTGCCGGATATTTAAAAGGGGATCCCTCTTTGAGCAAGTTTTCTAGCCAGCGACCTTTGGCGACATTCAGAAAATGCCGAACCCTCAAGGATAAGTTGGTTAATAGTGTATTCAGTAAACAACAGGTGGAAACCTGGCTTACGAGCAAAAAATCCGGAGGAAACTTTAAGTGTGGGAATTGTTCTTTTTGTGCACTAAACGTACGCAGCAAGTGGCTGCAGATTGGAGGAGTGAAATATGTAGTGCGCGATTTCATCACTTGTCTATGTTGTCTTTTGCCCATGCAAGAGATTTTATATTGGGAAAACAATCCGCCCACTTTTTGAGCGTATCCGTGAACATGTCAACTCTGTCCGTTCTGGGAAAGGATGTCCCCGCTTGATAGAGCATATTCGAGCCGCCCATGGTGCCCGTCCGCGTTGTCTTTCCTTTGCAGGAGTGGAACGAGTCCGACCCATCCCAAGGGAAGGGGATCGGCACTGTCTGCTCCTGCAGAGGGAAGCAAGGTGGATCTTACTTACTGGAGCCATGGGAGCAGCGGGGCTGAACGACAGAAATTACATGTCGGTTTTTCTTTAAGTGGGAATATGTGATGTGTATCTGTGCCCTTATTAGGTAGTGCATGACTCCCTGACCTCGTATAATAGCTAGATCTTTTGTTGCTGAGCGATTATTTTCTTATGCCAGATGACAGAGTAACGTCACCGCATAGCAAGATGTACTATGATAGTGAAATTTGTATTAATTGTTGGTGTGCTGACTTGTATGTGTTTTGTCCTTTTACGCATTAGTATGGTTTTAATGTCACTAACCTGCGGCGAGCAGCTGTTGCTGATGGTTCCGGCTGCAGAGCGCCGCCTCTATAAAGCGCAACAAGGCGCGATGACGTTCACAGCGGCCAGAAGAAGCGCGATAGTACGCGCGAACCGGCCGTAGCCGCTACTATCTGCAACAGAGTGTCCGCCCCAGCATCCCGCATGTAACTTTTCCTACGAAGGAACAATAAAGAAGAAACCTATTTGCTACTTCGGTGAGTGCCGCACGTTATCTTTATACTTTCTCTACATTGCCGCATTTGAACCAGCTTCTCCTCTATATGCTGAGCACCAAATACGAAGTTCCCTTTCACCGCAGTGTCCGTCGATTGGCTAGAAGCAGTAGCTGGATTGTAGCCTGAACGTGTAGCAGTGCCGCCGTACTCTTTTCTAAAATTCACATAACATAAAGTCAGCCATGTGTGCCAGAGTCCCAACAGATAAGACTTCGCTGTCCTCATTAGGAGGATGACTCTCAATCTCCTCATCCTCTTCGTCCTCTTCGGCCCATCCACGCTGACCAGATAGAATAAACCTGCTATGGGTACTACCCTCTGTAGCGGAGGCAACCTTCTCCTGCTCCTCCACTCCCCTGCTCCTCCTCATCATCATCCAATTAGCGCTGATGGCTATCACCATGTGTACTGTCTTACCCCATTTCCACCTCTTCCACTTGCAAAGCGTCCGCCTTCATCGTGAGCAGCGAGCATTGCAGTAGACACAGAAGTGGGATGGTTGCGCTGATAATAGCGGCATCGCCGCTCATCATCTGTGTTGATTCCTCAAAGTTGCACAAAACCTCACAGAGGTAAGACATCCATGCCCAATCGTCGCTTGTGAAGAGCGGATGCTGACTGGAAGGCAACAACCATGTTGCAGCTGGTATTTCACTACTGCCCTCTGCTGCTCACAAAGCCTCGCCAACATGTGGAATGCTGAGGCAATTGCAAGTGTTGCTGCAGCAATGCTAGACCGGAGGCAGCTGTAGAAGACTTCACCAGAGGCTCAGGCAAATTGGGGTAGGTTTTGAGAAACCGCTGAACCACTAAGTTTAACATGTGGGCTAGGCATGGTATGTGGGTGAGCTTGCCGAGCTCCAAAGTAGCCACCAAGTCATGGCCATTATTAGACACAACTATGCCTGGTTGTAGGTTGAGTGGCGAGAGCCACAGCTCAGTCTGGTCCCTTATACCCTGCCACAGCTCTGTGGCGGTGTGCTGTTTGTCACATAAGCAAATAAGTTTCAGCACGGCCTGTTGCCGCTTCCGCACTGCAGTGCTACACTGCTTCCAGCTACTGACTGGTGGCTGACTGGTGCTGCAAGATGACAATTCAGAAGTGGAAGTGGAGGAGGAGAAGCGGGGGTTGCAGCCACTAATGTAGATGGTGGCGGAAATTCTGATGGAAGTAGGGCCCGCAATCCTTGGCGTCTGTAGCGCCTGTGCCATTTCAGGGTACAGCACGTCCCCGGCCTCCACAACGTTCACCCAGTGTGCCGTCAGGGAAATGTAGCATCCCTGGCCACAAGCACTTGTCCATGTGTCAGTGGTTAAGTGGACCTTCCCAATAACTGCGTTGGTCAGGGCACGGGTGATGTGACGGGACACATGCTGGTGTAAGGCGGGTATGGCACACCAAGAAAAATAGTAGGGGCTGGAGACAGTAATGAGGAATGGCCACCGCCATCAGGCTGCGGAAAGCCTCAGTGTCCACAAGCCAAAATGGCAACATTTCCAAGGCCAGCAATTTGGAAAAGTTTGCATTTAGTGCTATGGCCTGTGGGTAGGTGGCTGGGTATTTGCTCTTTCGTTCCAAGGCCTGGGGTATGGACATCTGTATGCTGCTCTAGGACACAGAAGTGGATTTGCTAGCTGATGGTGGTTGCAAAGGTCCAGGGGCAGGGCGGGAGGCATCCGGGCCTGTGTCTTGGACAGGGGATTGGCCAGCACATAACACAGGGAAAGAGGAGGCAGTGGTGTGACCCGCAGACACTGATTGTGGACCCAGGCGTTCAGTCCACCTGTTAGGGGGCATTGATGCCATTTGTCAGATCATGCTGGTGGTGGTGAGGTTGCTAGTGTTCACGCCCCTGCTCATTTTGGTATGGCACAGGTTGCAAATGACAATTCTTTTATCTTCTGCACTTTCCTCAAAAAAGCATCAGACTGCGGAACACCTACCCCTTGGCAAGGGATATTGCCACAGGAGGGTACTCTGGGGAACAGTTGTGGGCCTGTTTGGTGTAGCCCGCCTTCTCCATTTTGCCACCCCACTGCCTCTTCCAGCCTGTTACGGTGCTGCGGATCCCTCCCCCTCTGTACTGCTGTCCTCGCTCGGCTTGCCACCTTCGCAGGTTGGGTCAGTGATTTCATTGTCCACCACCTCCTCTTCCACTTCCTCACTCTGGTCATCCTCCTGACTTGTTGACCTAACAAGAACCTCACTTATTGACAACTGTGTCTCATCCTCATCATGAACCTCTTGAGACACTAATTGCGGTTGACTTATTGGCAACTGTGTCTCATCATCATCATCCACCTCGTGAAACACCAATTGCCGTTCCCCACCGTCATCTTTTTCTGACTGTGGATGCTCAAAAGTTTGGAAATCAGGGCACAAGTTCTCCTCATGTCCTTCTTTAAGCGGCCTTGGCGAGAGGGCCAAATCAAGGAAGGGCGCTGAAAAAAGCTTCTCGGGATATCCGAGTGTGGGATCACTTGTTTACCAAGACTCTCCATGGTGGGAGGAAGGAGGATCAGGGTGAGGATTCTGTTGAGCAGACTCTTGGCTACTGAGACTGGACTTTGTGGAAGACAGGGTGGTGCTTAACTGACTGGAAGCATTATCTGCTGCAATACAACCGACCACCTGTTCGCACTGGTGTGACTTCGAGAGTAGTGTCCTGTGCCGCCCTGCAAACTGAGACCTGATGATAGGTATTGTAGATGAGTGTGTTTCTTGTGCTCTGGCAGCACGCACAGTTTCACTGTGCCTAGGGCCACGGCCTCTGCATGCACCATCAGCAACACGGCCACTTCCATGTCCCTTACTGCTCGCCTTCCACATATTCAATGATATGTATGCTTGAAAGTATGTCACACATACAGTAGCGCAGGTTTTGTAAGTGTATGCGCAAATAAATTAGACTTAATGTCACTGATATTTAGGATGTGCTAACGTTATACTGGAGATGTAGCGCAAGTAATGTCGCTGTCACCAGCGGCAAAAAAAGATTACACTGTGACTGATATTTCAGATGCGCTAACGTTATACTGGAGATGTAGCGCAAATAATGTCGCTGTCACCAGCGGCGAAAAAATTTGACTGAATGTCACTGATATTTAGGATGGGCAAAGGGTATACAGGAGATGTAGCACAGGTAATATCGCTGCCACCAGCAGCGAAAAAATTAGACTGAATGTCACTGATATTTAGGATGGGCAAACGTAATACAGGAGATGTAGCGCAGGTAATGTTGCTGCCACCAGCAGCGAAAAAATTAGACTGAATGTCAATGATATTTAGGATGGGCAAAGGGTATACAGGAGATGTAGCACAGGTAATATCGCTGCCACCAGCAGCGAAAAAATTACACTGAATGTCACTTATATTTCGGATGCGCTAACGTTATACTGGAGATGTAGCGAAGGTAAAAAATTACACTGAATGTCATTGATATTTAGGATGGGCAAACGTTCAGATCCCTGTATAGTGTTTAAAAGGTGAAGACCAAGAGACCCACTTAGACAATGCACTTAGGAGTAGCTCCAAGCTAAATGTGTTCAAGTAACAGTGGATCCACATCCGCTTTGTAACAGCTCCTAATGTAGAATACCCACATAGTATGGCATGTGTTGGGGAATGCCAAGTTTGTTGTTCTCATGAATTCTATGAAACAACCTCCATGTTCCACCATGTAAAATCGGTTGTACTCGGAAGTACAATAGGAGAGAGGAACACCCTAATTCATAGGCTTCCACTCTTGCCAGACAATGCCCCCCCCCAGGCCATGTCATAACTTAGTGGGGTAGTCATTCACACGTTTAGACATGGAGGATTTGTTGCATTAAAGTATAGCACAATAAATGGGAAGTGAGTTATCAAATCGCATTCAAAGACAGTGGAAAAAATGCATGCAGATGCTATGACATGCACATGATTTTCAAGTCAACAGAATACCTATTGTGTTTACACTGATTTTGTTGAGAATTTTAACCTTTGCAATGTGGAATTTTCCCACCTTATCTGAACTTTTGTGTTATTGGAATATTGCCATCTTAAATTAGTAGAATAACCACATTACTGTGTACATCATTTTACACTTCAGTTTACACTGAAGATAATATACAGTACCTCACTTGAAGGGAAGGCTGTTTGCATGGCTCATAAAGATTATAAAGTGTAAATTGCCAGCTGAGTGATGATTTTTAAAAAATCTATCCTAGTGTAAATCATATGTATTTTGAAATATTGATTTATATATTTTTTTTTCTCTTTTTACTTTCCAAGGGAATAATTTTTAACAAAAGGCAGAATTCGTTAAAAAGAATCATTACTGACCTCACCAATCCCCCGCCACTGCCATTCCAATGCTGCTCTGTTTACCGCTACTCTCCACTTCTTGACACTGGGCTTGACACACAGAATATGGCTTGGACTTCTGATTTAGCCAATTACTGAAAGCATCAGTGACTCTCCTCAGCCAGCCAGAGATGGTTATTCCAAGTCATGTTCTGAGAGTCAAGCCTCAGACCAGGAAGTAGAAGTAGCTATGGGAGTTCAGAAAATAGCAGAGCTGTCATGGTAGGGAACAGTGAACCCTGAATTACCTGTTTCCACTGTCAATACCCCTAGAAAGCGGGCCGCAACTGGTCGACAGTCCCTTCCTAAACAAGTACAGAAGCTTATGAGGAGAAAAACTAGTGACAGATCGACGACCACATGCCGTCAAAGGCAAAACACACTAGCCGGCCAAACCTGGAGAGATCAATATAAACCAAATCAGAACCTATAAGACAGAGTCAATAAACCAGAAGCAGGAGTCATAACCAGAAGAGCAATCAGAGCAAACTAGAATCTGAAATGATACCAAGCCAGAAGTTAGAACCAGGATGCATCAGGATCCAAATTGTCAGCCAAGAGTCAAAGGTCACAGTCCAAGCAGGGTCAGAATACCAGAAGAGTTAGAATAGAAGCAAAAGGCAAGTGAGGATATCCTAGGACAGTGGTGACAAACCTAGGGACGAGTGAAAGAGGGGGCACTGAGAGGCCTCTCTGTGGGCACCCACACCCTGGAAAAAATATGCCTTAGACTTTTCCAGGCAGATAGGTGACTATACATGTGTGGTGTGCTCTCCATTCACTGTTATAGGAAATTCAAAAATAGCTGAGTGAGACTGAGCGCACTCAGATATTTTTGGAAGTCCCATAATGGTCAATGGAGAGCATAGTGCACATGCATGACCACCTCTCTATTAACCACTATGGGAGTGTTTGAATATTTTCAGAACTTCCACAGCAATGAATGCAGAGTACACAGAGCTTGTGAGGTGTGCGCTCCTTCACGTTTGGGCTTCTGTTCTGGAGATAAGAGCAGGTCCCACAGGTCCCTTAAATTTTAAAATCACATTCTCTTGCATGTAAATTTCAATTTCTAATTTTTTTTATGTGGACAATTCATGTGTCCCACCATTAGGATTTAAGGGTGGACTTAATAATTAGGATCCCAAGAAAATTCTACATTTATGTATTCTTAATTAATTAAAGTGAGGGAGAGTTCACATCACAGTTATTTTACCGTTCTCCTGATCTGAGGGGAAGAAAAAAAAACAGGATCCTGAAACTGATCCTGTACATCAGTTATGCACCTTTGACATCTGTTTGAGCCATTTCCGTCAGAGATCCATTTTTTTTACAGAGAAAAAAAGTCAGAAAGATGGATGGATGCCAAATGTGCATAACTCATGTACAGTATAATTTTTTTTTTTTACAGCATCCTGTTTTTTTTCTTTTTTTCTGAACGAAAAAACAATGGTGATGTGAACTCTCCCTTAAGTGTATGCATATCCTATGTCCTAAAGGGATGGTCCAATTTCAACAAGTTCTCTAATGTACAGTGGCATACCTCCAATGGAGATGAAGAAGGTCACGGCACTCCAAAAGCTAGTTCAATGTTCTTTAATCCACCAAATATTCAGCATATGCTGCTGAATATTTGGTGGATTAAAGAACATTGAACTAGCTTTTGGAGTGCCGTGACCTTCTTCATCTTTACTGGTATTTTGGGGGTCTCTGAGGCCGAGACCTGAATCCACGAGCACCGCCGCAAAGTCTCTTGAATGCTTTCAAGTAAGTGGTGCTGTCCTACCATCCATTTTTTGTTTGATACCTCCAATGGAGGCACCCCCTTAATTACATTCAATATAGACCCCTGTCTCACTCCAATACAGATCCCCTGTCATCAGGGCAAGAAAGCTAAAGGACCTGTAATGATGTCATCACAGGTACCGTTCCATGTAGCAAAGGAACTGCACAGAGAATTGTGTAGTTCCCAGCTCCGTAAGGTGAGCTGCCAGGACCTGATGACTAGTGATGGAGAATATCAGCCGGGACGTTTCGCGAGTGCGGGTTTGCGATCAAATGTTCGCGAACCACGCGTTCGCGGCAGTCCCTATTCACTTTAATGGCAGACGAACCTGAAAAACCTTCAGGTCATATTTGCAGCCACCAAATACTTACTAGAAGTGCACAAATAGTCCCACAACATGGACAGTGACATACCAGAGGGGTATCAATGGCAAAAATTCCCACAAAAAATATGTATTTTAATCAGGGGCCATTTTTATGCGTCTTAAAGGGAAACTCTCAAAAATGTGCCCTGCTGGAGCCTACAAAAATTTTATTCTAGGCCACGGGAGTACAGGCCCCAAAAATTAGGCATTCACCTGACAGAAAAGAACAAGTGATTATGTGGCTGGAGGTACATTAGGCGGTCACTGAATAACAATTTTACTGTAAGCCAATGGAGTACACGCCCCAAAAATTAGGAATTCACCTTACAGAAAAGAACAAGTGATTATGTGGCTGGAGGTATATTAGACAGTCAGTGGATACAAATTTTACTGTAGGCCAGTACAGGCCCCAAAAATTAGGAATTCACCTGACAGAAAAGAACTTGTGATGATGTAGCTGAAGGTACATTAGGCGGTCACTGGCTAAAAATTTTACTGTAGGACAGTACAGGCCCCCAAAATTAGGCATTCACCTGATAGAAAGGAACTTCTGATGATGTGGCTGGAGGTACATTAGGCGGTAATCGGCAAAAATTTTTACTGTAGGCCAGTACAGGCCCCAAAAATTAGGTATCCACCTGACAGAAAAGAACTAGTGATTATGTGTCTGGAGGTACATTAGGCGTTCAATGGATAAAAATTTTAATGTAGGCCACTGGAGTAGAGGCCCCAAAAATTAGGCATTCACCTGACACAAAAGGCCTTTTATGCCGCTGTATATACAGGTACATAAGACAAGGACCATTCTTTATTCTGGGTGGTGGTGGATATGTGTGGGCTGGCATGAGGAAGTTCAATTACACATGGTCATCACAGGTGTTAAATTCAATGCCTCATTCATTGTGAGGTAGTCAACACTGTCGTGAGCTAGGCGAGTGCGCTTATCAGTCACGATCCCCCCTGCTGCGCTGAACGTCCTTTCGGACTGGACACTCGATGAGGGGCAAGCCAGAGTTCCATGGCAAATTGTGCCAGCTCTGGCCACAGGTCAAGCCTGCACACCCAGTAGTCCAGGGGTTCCTCGCTTCTCAGAGCGTCCACATCGGCCGTTAACCTGATGTAGTCGGACACCTGTCGGGCTAGGCGTTCCCTGGGGCTGGATTCGGAGGGCGGCGCTAGATGGGTTGTGTGACGGCGGGGAGCAGGGAAAACCCCCACCGTGCAATGGCAGTGGCTGCTACGCCAGATAGCAGGGCACAGGGAGCTGGTCACCACCTAAAGTAACCCTGAGCTCTCCCTGGACTCCTAGTGCATGAGCCGCCTCAGATGGTAAGGGGGCTCATGCTCAAGAACCTAGGACCCTACTATCCCTGTAATGCCCTAGGCCTAATGACAGGGCAGAGACCACCCCTTCATCCTACACCACGGATGAAAAGGTGTCTCCAGAGGCCCAGTGGCAGACAGGAAACAAGACCATGGGATAAACAGTACGGCAGGTAAGTTACACAGCAACAAAACTATGCTATCCACACTTACCTGCCGTAGCCAAGATGGAAAGCGGCTCCAGGCTGGGAAACCCACAGTCTTGTCTTCGCTTAAACCCCTCCGGGAAAGCACGCCCCTTTCGGAGCCAAGACACCACCAGAAAACCTCCATACACCAACCACACCAATACAACATACACCAGGTGGGGAAGGAAAACAGAGACACACCGGAGGGGACACACAGCCAGGGCAAGGAATCAATATAATAAATATGGGTGACACACAGACACAAAGCCATACCGCCTACTCAGGCAGACAACAAAAAAAGACTGACCACAGGCTCCAACACACCAACATATAAAGAGGCCTGAGGTCACACCCACCACACCTAGCAGACACACCTAAATTAACCCCGTGTCAACCAAAACGGGAAAAACAACAACTAAAGGAAAGTGTACGTGCAAACAGCAAACTACTCGTTGCCCCCGGCAACCAGTCTGCACGCAACAGCGTCACGGTCCAACAGTAATTTGACCGTGACACTCCCACCCCTCAAAGCCCCCCCCAACCGAAAAGGGAAAGTTGGTGGGGCACAACGAACAATGGGAGGGGGGTGGGGAATAAAAGCTGAGTGTCAGCATGTCCCTCCTAGACTGCCGCTAGCAAGCCAGGACCATCACCTAGGTCCCTGGCCGACAGCCAGCAAAGCAGTCTGAAGGACATACTGGAAACTGTGTCCAACTCAAAAAACGCTCCCACTCCAGGTCGCTGCCAGCAGCCACTCCCCAACCAGCACACAGCCGGAACACCAAAGGAATGCTGCCAGCAGACGACCAGAGATAGGAACAAAGAGAGGGACGAGGGATCACCAACACGAACACGGTTAGGAAGGTGGCGGGGAATAAGCCACACACCGCGTCATTAACGGTGAACCCCATAACGCTCTCCCTCCGGAGAACGCGCATGTATGCCCAAAACGGCAGGCCATACATGCTGCAACCTCTTCCGAGGGGCATGCGACTGCAGAGCTACTATTTATTATAATGTCACGGCGGGGAGCGGGGAAAACCCCCCACCGTGCAATGGCAGTGGCTGCTACGCCAGATAGCAGGGCACAGGGAGCTGGTCACCACCTAAAGTAACCCTGAGCTCTCCATGGACTCCTAGCGCATGAGCCGCTTTAGATGGTAAGGGGGCTCATGCTCACGAACCTAGGACCCTACTATCCCTGTAATGCCCCAGGCCTAATGACAGGGCAGAGACCACCCCTTCATCCTACACCACGGATGAAAAGGTGTCTCCAGAGGCCTAGTGGCAGACAGGAAACAAGACCATGGGATAAACAGTACGGCAGGTAAGTTATGTAGTGTACGGGGACTGTAATGCCCGTCACTACAAAAGTGTCACTTGGCGTGCTGTCGTTCCCCCTTATTTATGGGGAAGTTGGTATATGTCATCTTTATAAATTGTCATGTAATGTAATGTTATGTATTTCCCTGTTTCTGTGACACTTGCATGTACAGGCCTGCTAGGGGTGTCATTCCAGCTTCTAGTCACTAGAGGGAGCTAGAGAGCCCTAGTTTATATAAGGCCCAGTCAGGGAAGTGAAGAGGAGACGGAGTCTAGTGTCTGTAGTCTACAGTTGGAGATTAGACAATGTCAGAAACCTGTCCAGGCCTGAAGCCTGCCTTCAGGAGAAGGTTCCCCTCCTGAATTCCCTTATGCAGAAACAGGAATACTGAAGTTAAAGAGCCTGAGGAAGCTGAGAGCGAGACAGAGGCAAAGCTCAGAGAAGCAAGAGGTACTCAAGAGAACAGAGGAGGTACTCTAGAAAGCTAAAACCAAGGATATAAAGCCAGAGCTAGGTTATTGGGCCTTGGAGAAGATTTGCTATATTCCAGGATCAGTCAGAGATAGAGTGCAAGCTCCTGTACTGCAAGTCCTGTGTTTAACACTCTGTAATCACCTTGCTCAATCTGTATTGCCTGCATCAACCGTATTGCAAAATCGACTGTATGCCAAGGAACTGCGATTCCATTAACGTCTCTATATGGAAACCTACTAAAGTTGGAGTTCTGCTTTAACCTCACGGTGTTCCTCATTTATTCCTGCTATCCGCAAACGGCGTGCCACCGTTTAATTGGCACTGGCGTCACGAACAATTTATTACCATCACCTGCCTATGCAGAGAGTCAGCCGTCTCAGGTTAGTGTCATTGCACTACTACACCCAGAAACTCTATTACACACAACTTGAGTACGATGCACCTCTCTTTTGGCGTCACGAACAGGATACGCACGCTTTATAGTGCAAGAAGCGTGAACTTTGTGCCTTATACAGTTGCCCTGTGACCAAAGTGACATATTGCCTGTTTATTTAAAGTGGACTTTGTGGACTGAAAAACATACCCAAAGTGTACATAAAACCTCCAAAAAGCGCTGTGCAGTGTTGCGCTACCAAGAGGAAGAGAATCGCCACATTGGAGTGTGGTTTTGTGGACTTTTTACAACCCTGCTTGCTGTCAGTGAATAGACAGCGTTGCTTGCTAAAGATGGCCGCTGAGCTTGCTGAATTTACTGCTGCGTCATCTTCATCCCGAAAAGGCGGGAAAAATTGGCGCCTTTCGGAGGAAAAAGCGGGAAAGAGTTCAAGGTCAGGCGCCACTGCTTATCTGGACATTTGCATGTCTGCCAGCATGGACACCGCCTTCCATATACTGGAATACCTGGGGGGCGGCCTCCCAGTGCAATGGGAGGAGCTGGCTGCTCTAATTGACGCGACCCTATCGCTCTCCTCAGAAGGATCGAGCATGTTGGAAAGTGAGCAGAGCGTTGCTGCAGCGTCCGCGCCTGACATACCAGAGATGACTGATATTGGTGTAGAGCCAGAGGAGGCTCCACCGGCCTACTCTCCGGGACCGGAGCAACCCGCCTGCCGCCCAAGGGAAAAAGAACCAGAGCCCTACTATGGCTCGTGGAGGGACTTCTTTCAGCCCTCTTTCAAATGGTCCTCACTCATGGCGGAGATCCGGGAGGCCGCTATAAAGCGGAATACCAAGACCAAAATCGTTTATGAAGAATTGACTAAAACAATCCATGAAAAGCACACTAACACCCAACCCCGCCTGGAAAGGAGAAAGGGAGTGGTGGTGTCCTTCGACAAAATCCGTGGCTACGGGTTTATCCAAGACTATCTGACTGGCAGAGACCTATATGTGAATAGAAGGTCTGTCAAAAGAGACTACCTCCCTTCTTATCAGCACAGCCTCCGTGAGGGAGAGGAAGTGGAGTACACCCCTGCCGAGAGCCTGCGAGGCCCGTATGCGACTGCTGTGACCCGTCCCAAGCGAGAACCTGAGGACTGGGAGGCAGAAGAAGAAGAAGACTACTCTGGCTGCGAGCGGGAACCGGAACGCTCTCCAGAGCCGGCCCATCACGCCTTTCAGGAGCGGAGCTCCTTCATTGGGCCTAACGTCTTCTGGCAGCCAACCGTGTTGGAGAAATGGGTGAGCCCCTATCCTTCCCCCGAGCTGCCTCGTCGGGAGAAGACCATGCAGGAGATGGAGAATTTAAAAGGACTTCAAAATACCTTTAAGAACATCCGGAGGGGTCGGAGACCAGACGCATCACCAGAACCTGCAGAGGCCAAGTTCGCACCATCGGTGACTGTACCTGCGCCGGCGGCGCCAGCAGATGCCAGCGACTCCGACACAGAGAGCATCGGTGAGCAGATTGTCCGGCTGGAGGAGAAGTTGCGGGAGCTGCGCAAGATCGCGACCACTAGGATCCAGACGCCGCCAAAGAAGGACGAGGTAAGGGTGCCTGTCACCACCCGTAGACTACCTTCTGCTGCCACCGCTCCGCCAGTGCCCCAAAGAAGACCCCCTGTTGCTGTGAATTGCTGCACAGAGCCCACCGGACCGCTTGCGGCGGCGGTATCCACTTCAATCCATCCCACCATTATCATGCCGGGACCGGTACGGTCCACCCAAGGGTTTACCCCTAGGCCCATGGGGCCAATACCTATTAGGGGCCCCTTCACCTTGCAGCTGCCCCCTAATACAGTTATGTGGGCCCATCCTCCTGTAGAGGACTACTACAGGCCGTACTTGCCAGCAGAGCCAAGTGGTTCTGATATGCCACTGTGAATCAGCCTGCTAGGCCTTTGCTTTATTTCAACGAAGAAGTATGGTGTTAACCCTTTCAGGACAGGAGTCCTACGTTTTCCTGGTCCTTTGTTGCGGCTGCCAGTTCATCCAC
The DNA here is from genome assembly GCF_905171765.1 of Bufo bufo. Lineage (NCBI taxonomy): Eukaryota > Metazoa > Chordata > Amphibia > Anura > Bufonidae > Bufo > Bufo bufo. The sequence goes on along the minus strand of NC_053397.1, from coordinate 188,301,440 downwards.
GGCTCAGTGGTAGGTGTTGGCCACTGAAGTAATAAAGCCAACAAAGCCACGTTTGTTTCCAGGACCTCCTGCCTGCTTTCGCTACCCCCACGCCAAGTTGTGCCTGTTCCTTAGTTGCACCTTTTACCCTTCACCCCCTTTTCAGGTTGATCAGGGGTATTACAGCACTTGTCTTTGCTGTCCTTTTATTGTGCAACTTCATACTAAGGAACCGTGCCCGGAGACAGACTCAAAAGGACCTGAGCCTCTGAGATTTTTGCTCTTTTAAAAGAAATGTGCCCAGAGATGGACTCCACCGTACGAGAGCCTCTGTGATTTATAGGAAAGTAACCTGGGTACGGACTCATGTTTGTTCTTTGAGCCTCCAAGAACTTTTATACTGTTTTATCTATTTTGCTGTTCTATTATGGACTTATTCATTGTCATGGACTATCCTGGTTTTAATGTTACGCTGTGCCAGGTCAGCGCCCCAGTTCCATTCACTATCCTGAAGAGAAGAGAACGACGCCCCTTGTCACTACCCTTCACCTTTGCCAATTGGACCTGATATGAACGTAAATGCAGATGAATTACATGTATGTATGCCTGCATGTCTCTATTTTCTGTTTCAGGTAGAGATTCCAGTTGGGCGAGCCCTGATGGAGTACGAGGTCGTACTCAGCTTAAAGCAGTGGGGTATGTAGTGTACGGGGACTGTAATGCCCGTCACTACAAAAGTGTCACTTGGTGTGCTGTCGTCCCCCCTTATTTATGGGGAAGTTGGTATATGTCATCTTTATAAATTGTCATGTAATGTAATGTTATGTATTTCCCTGTTTCTGTGACACTTGCATGTACAGGCCTGCTAGGGGTGTCATTCCAGCTTCTAGTCACTAGAGGGAGCTAGAGAGCCCTAGTTTATATAAGGCCCAGTCAGGGAAGTGAAGAGGAGACGGAGTCTAGTGTCTGTAGTCTACAGTTGGAGATTAGACAATGTCAGAAACCAGTCCAGGCCTGAAGCCTGCCTTCAGGAGAAGGTTCCCCTCCTGAATTCCTTTATGCAGAAACAGGAATACTGAAGTTAAAGAGCCTGAGGAAGCTGAGAGCGAGACAGAGGCAAAGCTCAGAGAAGCAAGAGGTACTCAAGAGAACAGAGGAGGTACTCTAGAAAGCTAAAACCAAGGATATAAAGCCAGAGCTAGGTTATTGGGCCTTGGAGAAGATTTGCTATATTCCAGGATCAGTCAGAGATAGAGTGCAAGCTCCTGTACTGCAAGTCCTGTGTTTAACACTCTGTAATCACCTTGCTCAATCTGTATTGCCTGCATCAACCGTATTGCAAAATCGACTGTATGCCAAGGAACTGCGATTCCATTAACGTCTCTATATGGAAACCTACTAAAGTTGGAGTTCTGCTTTAACCTCACGGTGTTCCTCATTTATTCCTGCTATCCGCAAACGGCGTGCCACCGTTTAATTGGCACTGGCGTCACAAACAATTTCTTACCATCACCTGCCTATGCAGAGAGTCAGCCGTCTCAGGTTAGTGTCATTGCACTACTACACCCAGAAACTCTATTACACACAACTTGAGTACGCTGCAGTTACACAGCAACAAAACTAAGCTATCCACACTTACCTGCCGTAGCCAAGATGGAAAGCGGCTCCAGGCTGGGAATCCCACAGTCTTGTCTTCGCTTAAACCCCTCCAGCAAAGCACGCCCCTTTCGGAGGCAAGACACTACCAGAAAACCTCCATACACCAACCACACCAATACAACATACACCAGGTGGGGAAGGAAAACAGAGACACACCGGAGGGGACACACAGCCAGGGCAAGGAATCAATATAATAAATATGGGTGACTCACACAGACACAAAGCCATACCGCCAGGGAGCAGAGCTCCTACTCAGGCAGACAACAAAATAAGACTGACCACAGGCTCCAACACCAACGAATAAAGAGGCCTGAGGTCACACCCACCACACCTAGCAGACACACCTAAATTAACCCCGTGACAACCAAAACGGGGAAAACACCAACTAAAGGAAAGTGTATGTGCAAACAGCAAACTACTCGTTGCCCCCGGCAACCAGTCTGCACGCAACAGCGTCACGGTCCAACAGTAATTTGACCGTGACAGGTTGGCTGCAAGAATAATCTCATATCCGAAGTGACCAACACATCTTAAAACCGCCCTCTTCTTGCAGAGGGCAGTTGCACCTGTTTCGCTGTGGGTGGAAATTCCTCTGCCAGCACCCACAACAGAAGAATGCAGCATCTCTCACAGCAAGGCCTGGAAATGCTGCATTCTGACAGCCCTCTGTGATGCTGGTAACATGTCCGCCATTTTGTGTTTGTACCGTGGGTCTAAGTACGTTGCCACCCAGTAATGGTCCTTGCTCTTTATACTTTTTATACGGGGGTCCCTCTTCAAACACTGGAGCATGAAGGCCCCCATTTGCACTAAATTTGAATCGGTGGAGCGCCCTGGCTCCTGCTCATCGCCCAGGAGAATGTCGTCCTCAGTCTCCTCCCCCCAAAGCCACAGACAACACCAGGGATCCCTGAAAAGTTTAAACTCCCCTTCAAAGCCTGCTCTTCTTGCTCCTCCTCCTCATCCTTCCCCCAGCCACCATCCTCCTCTGACTCCTCTTCAGACTCCTGCTGACTTGTCTCAGATGGAGTAGCCCCCCTGGGAATTCATTCAGCATTGCGACTTCCTCATCTTCCAGCTACTGCTCCTCGACGGCTTGATCAATGACACATTGCAATGCACGCTCCAGAAAGAAGGTGTAAGGTACGATGTCACTGATGGTGCCCTGGTTACGACTGACCAGTTTGGTGATCTCATCAAATGGCACGGTGAAAAGAAACCAAGCTTCCCAGAACCTGTCCTGCTGCAGAGTTCGTACAGGTAGTCGTTAATGGCATGTTGCTGCTGGAGCAGCCTATCAAGCATATACAAGGTGGAGTTCCAGCACGTTGGGCTGTCACAAATCAGACGTCTGACATGCAGGTGGTGTCGCCGCTGAACTTTAGCAAGGCGAGCCATGGCCGTGTAAGATCTGGCCTGCCGAAAGATGTCCTGGACCAGGGGTATTTGGCAACGAATCGCTGCACGACTAAGTTCAGGACGTGTGCCATTTTGCCCTGTTTCAGCGCACTCAGCAGAAAGGCACCGTTGTCGCACACCACTTTACCAACTGTCAAATTGAGCGGGGTTAGCCACTGATCGGCCTGTGACCGCAGGGCTGAAAGCAGTGCAGCACCATTGTAGTTCTTGGCTTCTAGGCACAACAGCCGCAGCACAGCATGGCAACGTCTCACGTCACGTCGAATAGGTTCTGGGGAGCTTGGGGGGTGCAGCGGAAGAGGCAGTAGCAGTGGAAAAGGAGGAGTCAGCCGAGGAGGAGACAGAGGATGGAGTAGGAGGAGGAGAAGAGGCAAGCCTGCATGCAATCCGTGGCGGTAAGACCAAATCCACACAGATGCCATGGGTTACATGCTTGACGGCCATCAGAAGGTTCACCCAGTGGGCAGTAAAAGTTATGTACCTTCCCTGCCTGTGTTTGCTAGACCACGTGTCTGTGGTCAGATGTATCTTGGCACCGACACTGTGTGCTAGAGATATATTCAGTTGCCACTGAACATGGCCATATAGCTCTGGGATGCTCTTCTGGGAGAAATATTTCCTTCCCGGGACCTTCCATTGTGGTGTGCCAATGGCCACAAATTTTCTAAAGGCCTCCGAATCCACCAGTTTATATGGCAGTAGTTGGCGGGCTAGCAGTTCCGACAAGCCAACGGTCAGCCCTTGGGCAAGAGGGTTATCCGGCATCATCAACTTTTTACGCTCGAACATTTGGGCCATGGAAGCCTGCCTTCTGCCAGATGAACGTGACGACGGCACGTTGGAAGGTGGAATGAAGGACAAATGGGAGGAAAAAGGATAAGGAGAAGAGGCAGGATGTGGAGTGTGGCAATGTGGGTTGTGACAGCGTTGCTCCCACTGGGCTCGGTGATGGGAGGCCAGGTGCCTTCTTAAGGAGGTCGTCCCTAGGTGAGTGTTGGGCTTACTGCGACTTATGCGTTGACAGCACAGGCTGCAGATGGCAACACTATTGTCAGCAGCTGACACGTTAAAAAAAGCCCACACTGCGGAGCCATGTGCCGGCATCCTGGGAGCGCAAGATGTGACCGTGCATGGTGAATGGCTCTCTCCAGATACATTTGCAGTCTGCTTTTTGCCTCCTGTGCATTGCAAGTTCTGCCTGCTTCTCCACCTTCTCCTCCCTATCTGCTGCTCCGTCTCTCCCTCTGAACTCCCCTCCTTTTCCTCTCTTGTGGGCACCCACGTGACGTCCATCGACCACCACTGACATTAGAGATTTCCGAGTAGGCAGCAACAGCAGGGACCACCCTCCTTGGGCTTATCTGGGTACTGTCGTCAGACCGCTGAGTGGCGGCCGTTGCTACCTCCTCTTCCTCATCCGATGCCAAGAATGGCTGCGCATCGGTAAGGTCTGAGAATGGATGGGAAAATAATTCCTGCACCTGCTTGACCCCTACTACCCCTGCGGAATGGCCTTCCTCTTCCTCTGCCTGTCATTTTTAAAATGACCCTGTGCCAAAGTCCCTAGAGAAGAGCCTTTTGTGGAAGCAGGTATATCGCAGGCCTCAATTAGTATTTTATGAAAAAAGGTATATAAAACACCTGAATCAATATTTGGTGGAAATAGGTATATCGCACCCCTCAATCAGTATTTTGTGGAAGCAGGTATATCAAACCCCTCAATCAGTATTTTGTGGAAGCAGGTATATCGCACCCCATAATCTGTATTTTGTGGAAGCAGGTATATCGCACCCCTCAATCAGTATTTTGTGGAAGCAGGTATATAGAACCCCTTAATCAGTATTTTGTAGAAGCAGGAATATCGCACCCCTCAATCAGTATTTTGTGGAAGCAGGTATATAGAACCCCTTAATCACTATTTTATAGAAGCAGGTATATAGCACCCCTCAATCAGTATTTTGTGGAAGAAGGTATATCGCAGGCCTCAATCAATATTTGGTGAGAGCAGGTATATCAAACACCTTAATCAGTATTTTGTGGAAGCAGGTATATCGCACCTTTCAATCAGTTTTTTGGGGGGCAACAGGTATATCACACCCATTGCAAATAGTTGTTTCAATAACGCTTGTTCCTCTAAATACAACTGCTGCACAATGCAAATGCACTATAATATACTTTCTATGTTAGAAAGTATATTATAGTTATATCACACCCCTCAATCAGTTTTTTTGGGGGCAACAGGTATATCACACTAGTTGCAATTAGTTATTCCAATAGCGTTTGCCCCTCTATATAGCTGCGGTATCGCAGCAGAACCACACACAGCTCTGCACAATACAAATGTAAGTCCTTAATACCCTATGGGTCTGTAGCACAAAGACACAGGGACCTTATGAGCCACCATTCATCCTCTGTATATGCAGCTCTGCTTCGCATTATACACTGCTTTTTCCCAGGGATTACGACCACGCTACAATCCTGCAGCGGTGGCCGTGCGTTCCACACAAAAGGAAAAAGCTATGGCCAATCTGGTGGTTGGTACCGTGGGAACACACATAGGCACGCAGGCACAGCAGCTCCTGTCCTGGCCACCTCGTACCTGGAAACGAGCAGTGTATAATGTGATGTAAAAATTAATGAAGCCAGCAAAGGAGGCAATAGGGACAATCATAATACATTAGTAGGTGCCTTGTATTATCTTTGTCTACATAATAAATGCCATTTGTTGAAGTGAGACAACCCCTTTAAACATTTCCTTCTTTGTTCCCAGACTGAGTTTTAAGTTGAAAAACAACCTTGCAGATCTTACTGTCTAATTTGGCAATGCTTACGTTAGCTGCTGCTGTTTGTCTATTGTTAGTCAATGACGCAGGACCAGCCACCGAATGTAAGACGCTGAAACTGGAGAAGAGAGAAAGGACAAGGAAAGAAGAATGCTAGGGAATTCAGCCAGAGGGGGGATGATGTGGAGACAGAGACAAGTACATGCAAATATACAGGGGATTTTCTGTGATAATACAATAAGCACTTGCAGTAGGATTATTACATTTTACACTCATGTCTGGGTGAATATGCCAGGAGCCACCAGTCCAGACAAAAGCCACTAGAACAGTCAAGACAAGCCTGGGTCAATCTGGGATGACAAAACCAAATACAATGGAGTGATGCAAGAGAATAACCCTAGTTCTCGAACAATCAGAAGGATAATCAGTGCAAAGGCAGGAAAAGATCAATGGTCGTTTAATGCTATTGGTGGCTGTGCTGGCTAGCGCACCTCCATGATCAGCTTTAGTATTCTGCAGAGGGCTACAAAAGATAAATTGTGCAGCTATTAAATCAGAGATCTTTTTGCTTCTGCACAGCCCTGATCTACGGGGCAGTATTAGGTGGACTGTGTAGGCAGTATTGCATGACAACACTGTATGGGCAATTTGTGGCATTGTAAGCGTATACAGTATACCATAATATTATTTGGATGATGTATGCTGGTATTATTTTATATATGCAGTTTTTGGGTAGGTTCACACGGAGCAGAAATACTATGGATTCTGTGTCTTGATTTGCAAGCATAAACATGAATATTAAATGATTTCTGTAGAATTTGCTGATTTCACCCTGCTCCTGTTGCAACTGCAAAGGATTTCCCCCCCTCTCCTGTGGACTTACCTTTTAAAAAAAATAAAAATCAAATGTTGAGTGTGTGGGAGAGGCTTTACATTGTGTTTCCGTGGCCCCGTGTTCTATAAAACCAGCCATCCGTAGAACTAGAGGAAGAAGAAAGTGACAGCTAAATGTCAGCGGATGGAACTTCGTGATGTTTATAGGAGATGAAGACAGTGGGAACAGACAGGACACAATTTCAACTTTTTGGTACATTTACACAGTGTTATGTAGTAGGAAAGCAAAGATCGTGATTGAAGAAACAAACCTCAGCCTAAATGTGAAGCATGGAAGCGGTGAATATCCAGAGATTCTTCAGAGGAATGACAATGTGCTGCCAGTGGCCTGAGCATCAAGAGATTGGGTTATGAAACTTGACAATGCATGACTGCATGACAATCACTGACAGAGTTGCTCAAACACAAGCAAGACAAGCAAAAATCCACCTTGTAGAGATACTCATTTTGTGGGCAGAATACTTATTTATAAGAGTTCAGCCTGCAGTCTAATGCTGTCTAATCCTTATATTCATCTCTATCCTGTATACAGATGGATCCTGCGGCGGTGCAGGGGAGAGGCGTCTCCCTTCCCTGTTCCTCTGATAGGCTGCAGGCACTAGGCCTGCAGCCTATCAGAGGCAGTTGCAGGCGGCGCAAAGACGTCATTGCGCCGCCTAAGCCATACGGCACGGGACACAGGCTGGAAGAGGCCTGCATTGCTGAAAGCTGCATGGAGGTAAGTATAAGTGTGTATTTTTTTTTTATATGACACAATGCAGGAGAGGAGCGCCATGGGGGGCATCTATGGGCACTTCTTACTGGCACATTATTGGGAGGCACTATGAGGGCATCTACTGAGGGCACAACATTGTAAGGAGAATTATTTTTCGCCTCAGGCAGCAGAAAGGCTAAGTGCACCCCTGACAACAGGACTGTGGATATGTCACAGTTTATTTATTTTTTATTGGGCACACGTTTCAAGGACTGGGTATACTGACCCCTTATTATTGCACCAGGAACTATGAACCAGGACATTCATTAGCTAAGCCTCTAACAATTAGGCTACATTCACTTGATAATTAAAAAATTGCAAAATGGCCTGCCTAACTTGTAGACATGTGCCATGCATAAAATGATTCTTATTTAAAGTTTTTCAACAATATGGCATCTCCATCTCTAATGTCCAAAGCTTAATTTATTTTCACCATGCATGTCTCGAATATATTGGTGTTTCTTGACAGGCTAATCAAGTAATTTTTTTTATTAACTTTTCCTTTAAGGAAGGATTTTTCTTCTCTGGAGGAAGATTTTAATTTAACATTTTTTTAAAGAACTACTTTCATTTTCTCTGAACTTCTTTTTGCCTCATTAATGAAAGTACTTGAAGAATTTCTGGACTGTCACAAGCTTGGAGCACTTCAAATCTATAAAAAGGGCTTGTCCACTTTTGGATATTTACTTTCTTGGTTTTTAACCAAACATGAGCACTCCTTCCAGAAACTGCCTTGAATGTGGTGTTTAATTTGAGATCTTATTCCAAACTTTTGTAAGAGAGTAAAAATTCATCACCTTGTAAAAGAGAAAAGTATTAGGCCATGCCTGGACCTGGAACTCTTGGTGGTCTCGACTAATGATCTAGAGACAGTTCACAATCTGGGCTTGTTTTACCAGTCTCTGATTTTATGCAGTTTTGGATATAGTCTTATCAGGGGAAAGTATAACTTTAGTTTCCATGGTTGCATTATGTTGATACATTTTGAATCTATTACTATATTATTCTGGGCAAAGCTCCAAAAAAGATGCAGAATAGATGTTACTAATAGACATTTCTGATATTGCTTTCTGCATTTCCTCTGACTCAATGGGTTTTTGAGCAATTGGATAAAAATGGTCCTTAAAGCTTACAGAAAGGTTGTAAAAAATTTATTTTCCATTCCAACTCTTTTCATAGGAAATACTCTTGATCTGATTAAGTGTTTTTGGTTTACACAAAATTACTTCAAAAACTGTTCTACTGCCTGGACCTCTGAGCGATAATCACTTACCCCTGTAATGATACATATGAACTCAGTTAACATTTTTCTTTTTTAAAGGGGCTATCCCCTGATTAATGTAAAAAATCAGACATCAGAAGGTACATAACAATCGCTTTCTAACAAAGCTAGAACCAGCCCTGTACCTCATGTGGATCCAGAGATCTCCCCATTCATTGCTCTGCTAGATTTATATCTGGTGGAAGCTCAAGGGGAGTGTCCTTTCTTCTGCAGCTCAGGGGGCGTGTCCATGCTCACCCTATCACAACTCAGGAGGCAGTTGAAGGATGAAACTGAGCATGTGCAGCCTTCTCAGTGAGCCGGACCATTAAATAAGAAAAAGAACAAACAATAGTTGGCGCTATAAAGATATATTTTATTGAATAACTCAGTGGCTATGCTAAATTTGCAATTACATTCAATTACAAAAGTATTCAGAACGAGGTGCTGGTTTCAAAAATGTGTAATAGAAGAATATGAGGGGCCAGACGAACTCTCGGTATTTATTTCCACAATGCACGGCTTTTAGTGGACAGGCTCATCCTCCCTCTATCCCTCTAGCTGTAGAAAAGAAAACATGTTCTTTATTTTCTATCCTTTGGATAGGTAATCAGCATATGATTGGTGGGGGTCCAATACCCAAGAACCCTGGTGATTAGATGTTTGAGAAGGCATTGGTGGTCGCAGTAGTGTCTTGGCCTTCTCTCCATTTGATAACGACTGTGCTTGGTATCGCAGCTCTGCTCCATTCCCTTCAATGGGGCTGAACTGTGCCTAGGCCATGTGACCTATGGCCTAGCTGGAGCTGGAGAAGGCTGCGGTTCTACTGCAAGCGCCGTTGCCTTTTCAAACAGCTGATCTGAGAGGGTCACCGCTCCTCGCAGGGTCTAAATGCAGCTTTAGACTGTAACCAATAAAATAAAGTTTACGATGTAACTAAAAGTCGACATTCATAGGTTCTGTAATGGGGTGCAATGGGGGATTTTACTTAGACCTAGTACTAACGGAAGTTTGGTGTCATGGTGACACTTTTTGGTGGACCTTTATTTTATTAATTTATTTTAGCACTGACTTATTCCGCAGCACTTTACAGATATTAGCATCACTTGCTGTTTCCAGTAGAGCTCACAATCTAAATTCCCTGTTAATATGTTTTTGAAGTGTTGGAGGAAACTGGATACCCAGAGAAAACCCACGCAAACATGGGGAGAGCATAAAAACTCCATACAGATTTTGCCTTTGGTCAGAGTCAAACCTAGGACCCCAGCGACTGGCAAGGCACCAGTGCTAACCACTGAGCCACCATGCTTTTTTTGTCATCAGTTTCAACACCAAGTTGTGTCCAGTGTCTCTGACTCGGATTATTGAGCAGCTTTATTCCAAATCCAAGCACCCAAGTAGTGAAGGGCAGGCTGCCAAGCTAAAGAACAAAGAAATTCAGCCTGCTAACTCTATGCTACTGAGGTGAGGCCACTCCAGCTAATTTCAGGGGAGGTCACCCCAGCTAATTACAGGTGAGGTGAGGCCACCCCAGCTCTTCTCCTACATTGCTTAACCCCTTCTAATCTCTAAGCTTCTGCAGTCGAAAGCACCACCCTTATGAAACATTGCATGATTCTACACATCATACAAAACATGGCCTTGTAAACACAGAATAATTGGTTCATATAGACTGAAATAGACATTAGGACAGAGGACAATTCCCACAGCAAAAAGGATAGAGGACAATCCCTATAGCAACAAAAAAAAGGTACCTACACAAAATGAGTTTCTACTTCATACCATCTGATCCCAGAACATTTTTAAAGTACAGTACTGAGTTCTCTTTATGTGCAGAGGAACTTTTGGGCCCGTTCAGGCACCGGAGCCTTGGTGCGACTGATGCCTCTGCAGCCCCATAGCGCTGCGATTTATTGTAGGATGAAGCACTTACTAAAACAGGCCAAAAGGAAGAAGTCTACGGCAATTTTCTTCTGAAGCCCCTTCATCTTGGGCTCCATAGAAATTCTGTCTTATTTTATTGCCTAAATGCCTTGGTCTCGGCGCAATGCCTATGGTTATTCAGTAGTCACCTGCCTTTGTGGACTCTTGCATTTTCAGAATAATTGCTTTTCCATTTCTCCAGATTATAAATGCATATCAATGTTTTATAATCTGCACTCAGCATAGCAGACAGAACACGGTTTCGTTGTGACTATTTTTTCTTTTTTTAGCACAGTGGAATCACACATCAAAGGTGTAAACTGCATTTATTGTGCCTCTGACACTTACGTTCTATTAAATCTCCAGGGCGTGAGCTGGTTTCCTGCTTCTAATCCTTTCTGTCTTACTTTTTCAGCATTTGAACCCGCGACTCCCTATGTATGCCTGCAATGATCATCTGAAGTCATGCATCTGCAGCTACACTGCTGCCTCCTTGAGAGCAGTCCCCAGACGGTTAAAAATCCTTAGATCTGATTCCTCAGCTCCATCCTTCACTGCAGAGGTTGGGACTGTAAGAGTGCGGTTAATAGGGGTGTTGGAGGCGGAGAGGTGATGCTGAGCACAGACATCATGTGACTATTAGTGTTTTGGTACCCATGCAGGCAGAATAGTTCTGAGCATCAGTCAATACAAGGGATGGCAAGGACTATGATAGTAGATCCAAGCAGCTACCAAAACATGCGTTACATTGCTTGAACAGACGCCTTGGTTGGATTACCAGGGCTGGGATTGAGCCGTCATACAAACGAGGGCAGGAGGCTTGGTGTAAGGGGGATTATTTATCAGGTGGGGGTCTATACTCTCTGGATAATGCATCAAAGCACCAAGCTTCGCTCTCTCAGCTTGAGCTGTCCGGCACGTTCAACCGATGATATGGATTCTGCATTGGGGGGTGAAGAAACAGAAAAACTACCACGACCATGTGGGTCGAATCTGGGGTAAGAATCATCATCATTATCGAGAGACCCCCCCCCCACCCCTACCCCCACTCACTTTTCCCGTCCTGTTTTGTCCCAACCCTGACATTGCTGATGTTGCATTACAATACATCTCCCCCGTCACCTCCTCCATAAACTCCCAGTCTGTGCGAAATGAGTAAAGAATCTGTGTAAATGATGGTATATGCAGCAAATGAAGCGAGCAGTGATGATACATCAGTGCTTGTTAATGTCATGCGGGGAGGGGGGGTATTATCAAAGGGATTGAGTTTAACAGCCTCCAATGTTTTGTCATTTTCTGCATGGTGGGAAATATCCTCATCTTCCACCAGGCACATTACGTGGGTGATTGTGCATTTTGGAATTGGCACCTATATATTTGATAGGATATATCAGCTTTGCTATAATGTGCATGCCATACATTGTCCTTGGAAGAAATGATGAATGATCTTGGTAGGCCAATCAATAAGACCTGTTCTTTACAGAAAGCAGCAGGCAGCGACACGAGAGCCTGTTGTCTCTCCGACAATGGTTAAATCCAAGGATCCTCTGCAGTATATGTTCTCCATACGAGTCAAGACATTATCATATACTGCAGTGTCTGTGGGGAATAAAAAAAAAAAAAAGTAAACTGGAAGGGAAAAAGCAATTTGCAAAAGTCATCAACGCGATCTTTGATCTGACATTGTGAGGACATTGACTATGCAAAGTAGGAAACATCAGTCTCACGTGTGCAGTTACTGCAAAATCTGCAAAGCCGGTGGGATCGATTGGTGCATAGGAATTCAGGCACCGGATTATGTTCACGGGTTTATGAAGAGAGGAATCTGACAAATAAATGTAATTTATCTTAATTGTTCTGCTGCTCGGGGGAGATGCTGATATAAAGTTGCCATCAGATCATTAGGTGGAGAAGGCACACAGGGCGGAGGGTACAGCCGTTTTTTTATTGGCCCTGCATCTTGAATTTCTTATTAATGACCTAAGAGAATAGCCGATGATCTCGCGCTGTAGAATATTCTGCTCAATTTTATAGAAAATATACCAGAAAATGATTTTCCTTCCTAGAACTCAGTTATCTATAACCATGTTGAAGCCAAGGCCATGTCAAACCTATATATAATTTAACTCAATCGTGGAATTAAAAGGGGTTCATTTTACTAAATATTACAATTTCATGCCCAAGCTGACAGGATGAAAACGGACTGTACTTTGTTTGTGCCTAATGGATGGCTACCCCCTTCCTGGATTTAAAAAAAAATCTGAGTAATTGAAAGGGTTAAGAGAAACAGATTATTAGATTTGAGGCCACAAGCTGTGAAATCACAAATCTCCTTCTGGCACCATGACCCTTATCTGTGGCCATCTGTGATTAGAGAGCGGATAGGGTTGAGGTGGTAACGTTAGTCGGGATATTTATTCTAATGAAAGTCTGAGTTTTCCGCCTGTCTTCTTCTGCTAACCTCATTGTCACGTTTCTGCATTAGAGGGCAATACAACTGACATTTACATGTGGGATTTAATGTAGGGATGAGTGAATTGATTCATCAACCAGAGTTCAAAAACTGCGAGGGGCTGTCTCCGCTAGTGAAGAATCCCCTCCAACCACTTGATTGACAAGGTCGGACATGTCATCCGGCCTGGACATTCGTGTGCCTGTACCACGGTTCCGAGTAGTGATGGAAGTAGAAAGGCTCTGATTTCAATACTGGTGAAGCAACTGCACATGCACCGCAACACTTCCAGGTAGAAGCACCTGAACAGTCACCTCTCCAGAGTCTTTGCTCTTGCGACACTACTCAGAGCAATGGTTCAGGCATGGGATTGCCAGGGCCTGGTGAAGGGGAGGATTCTTCACTAGTGGGGCCAGCCCCTGATGGGTGTAGGCCTCTTGTTGACTTACATAGTGAATTTTGCATTAGTATTTGTTAGGCTACTTTAACACTGGCGTTTCTGGGTCCGCTTGTGAGATCCGTTTCAGGGCTCTCACAAGCGGCCCAAAACTGATCAGTTTAGCCCCAATGCATTCTGAATGGATAAGGATCCGTTCAGAATGCATCAGTTTGCCTCCGTTCAGCCTCCATTCCGCTCTGGAGGCGGACACCAAAACGCTCCTTGCAGCGTTTTGATGTCTGCCTGACGATGCAGAGCCAAACAATGTAAGTCAATGGGGACGGATCCGTTTTCACTGACACAATTTGGTGCAATTGAAAACAGATCCGCCTCCCATTGACTTTCACTGTAAGTCAAAACAGATCAGTTTGTATTATCATGAACAAAAAAAAAAATGTATTATTTTTTTTGTTCATGGTAATGCAAACGGATCCGTTCTGAACGGATACAAGTGTTTGCATTATAGGTGCGGATCCGTCTGTGCAGATACCAGACGGATCCGCACCTAACGCAGGTGTGAAAGTAGCCTAAGACATAAACAGGAGTGGATCCTGCATAAAGTATGATAGATAGATCTGCATCTGTTCTCTGTAGGTTCTCCTCTTGATTATTGATGAGAGATATAAGTGTTACTTTCATATTATACTCAGATACAGAATACTACTCTAGACAACACTGTATATAGGTAAATGTGCTTCAACCAGCTATCGACCACAGGAAGGACTATTTGTATTAAGGTGTGGTTCACACACCACTGATGAGCCATGTGTGTTGACTTAATCATGTAGTAAACGAACTAAAAAAGGAAACCATGATTACACAGCAGCATATTTATAGCTAGCCTCCACCCAACTCAACATTGCATTGCCTGAATACTTAATCTACTAGCTCTATCTTTCATTCCTGTGTTCCTTATTAACAATTTTGAAGGTTGGAGTTGGTTCAGTTTCAGCACATGCATGCTCCAGGGTTCACCAGCAGGGCTGACTTCCCCAGTGGCCATAGGCCCATCTTCTGTAGCCTTGCTATATTCACTAATAGATGTACCCTCTAGCCAGGTTCACATAAGTGCATTATGGGTACATTTTTGTCCCTGTATTATGGCCAAGAATTCTGATCCGATCATGAACCACACTCACATTATACAGAACTGCAGCATTACTGAAAAAAACACTCAAAGTAATATACAGTGGAAAGTGGAAATCTTGCGAAGCCTTCCGAATTTTCTAGATTTGTGCATAACTCCTAAAGTAGATAAAGTCAAACAAATTAGTCAAAAATATTAGACTTGGTCATTTATTTATGGAGAAAAATGGTTCAATATTACATCTGTGAGTGTCAAAATTATGGGGATTGACAGATAATTTGAAGGTGAAATTAGAGTCACGTGTTTTCAATCAATTGAAAGACAATCAGGTGTGAGTGGGTGACCTGTTTTATTTAAAGAACACATTTGCGGAATTGTATCATGGCACGAACAAAGAATATTTCCAAGGACCTCAGAAGAAAAGTTGCTGATGCTCATCAGGCTGGAAAAGGTTACAAAATAATCTCCAAGGTGTTTTGACCAATCCACAGTCAAACAGATTGTGTACAAATGGAGGAAATTCAAGACCATTATTATCCTCCCCAGCAGAGGTCGAACAACAAAGATCATGTCAAGATTAAGTCTGTAAGGTCAAAAAGGAACACACGGTAACCTTTATGCCATTTAAGGCCTTTCTCTCATTAGCTAATGTTAATGTTTATGAGTCTACCATCAGGAGGACACCGAATAACAAAGGTATGCATGAAAGAATTGCAAGGAGAAGGCCGCTGCTCTCCAAAAAGAACATTGCTGTCCATATGCAGTTTGCTAAAGATCACCTAGACGAGCCAGAAGGCTATTAGAACAATGTTTTGTGGACAGATGAGACCAAAATAGAAATTTTTGATTTAAATCAAAAGTATTATGTTTGGAGAAGGGAAAACACTGCATTCCAGCATAAAAACCTCATCTCATCTGTGAAACACGGTGGTCGTAGTATTACAGTTAGGGCCTATTTTGCTGTATCTGGACCAGTACAGCTTGCCGTTGTTGATGGAACAATGAAGTCTGAAAATTATGCCAGCAAATTGTAAAGGGAAATGCCAGGACATCTGTCCATGAGCTGAATCTCAAAAGAACGTGGATCATGCAGCAGGACAACGACCCTAAGCAAACAAGTCATTCTACCAAAGAGTGGTAAACGAAATATAAAGTTAAAAAGGGAGAATTTAACAAAGCTGGTGTAAAGAAAAACTGGCTTAGTTGACCATAGCAACCAATCAGATTTATTTTTTTCATATTCAAAGGTGGAAATAAAAAATGAGAAATGAAAGGTAGAATCTAATTCTGGGCAACTAAGCCAGTTCTACTTTACACCAATTTTGATAAATCTCCAAAGTTTTGGATTTGCCAAGTCAAAGTCCTGACCTTGATCCAATAGAAATGTTGTGGTAGGACCTGAATCAAGCAGTTCATGGGAGGAATCTCATAACAGTTGAAGCTCTTTTGTAAGGTGGTATAAGCTAAAATTCCTCCAAGCTGATGTGCAGGACTAATCAACAATTTCCAGAAACATTTAGTTGCAGTTATTGCTGCATCAAATACTGAAAGAAAGGGCAGATAGTTCTGCCTCTCATGTGACATTGGAACATTTTTCTCAATAAATTAATCAGTGTAATATTTCCAATTCATTTATTAGGATTTATGTGAAAAATATAGAAAATTCTGAGGTTCACGAACTTTCAAGCGTCACTGTAGATCCCACCTGTAATATGCTCATGTGAAACTGACCTGAGGGCCTCAAGATGCATGAATTTGCATTGGCATTTATTTACCAAAAAAATGGCAATAAAAACCACTTGCATTTTCTTTCCAAGCTGCATGTGGTTTCATGGCATTTTTTGTGGTGTTTCTATTCGGTCACCACCTACTCATATGAGACAACTAACAAATCATGGAGTGCCTATATGTGCCAATACACTACATAGAAGAAAGGGATGCAAATTAGCTCTTAACAAGCTTTGCCTCTAATGCGACCAGATGTAAGGCAGCCATCCTATAAGTCAATGTTCGACCCTTTAAATAAGCCTTGAGACATGACTCAGATATTAAATAAGCCAGCATCTCATCTGAACACAGCTGTTTTGAGGTAATCGCCCCTCATCAGTGCAGAGAGTACTGGCTTGACTGGGTGAGAGACCTATGTCAGGATTTAAGGATTACGATCTCTCCCCAAGGAGAGATAGTAGCCCCAAATACACTGCGTATACAAAAAGAAAGTCAGCACATAACAAAAGTAACACCTAACCATATACAAAAATAATTCTTAAGATTTATTACCAATTATTTTTGTCTATGGTGAGGTGTGCCTTTTTATGTGCTAGCTTTGTGTATATGCAGTTTTAAATCCAAAATTATTCTGTATTTTTATTCCCTATGGAGAAGAAGTGTCATGGTGTGGTGTGGGGAAAACACTCCACACCGAACACAGGAGGGAGGGGGGAAAAGTACTAGGCCTGGAAACTAGGGATAGGGGAATGGTCACCACCTAGTGAGTCCCTAATCCGTGCCCTGACTACTAACAGTATGAGCAGACCTCTATGGTAGGAATGTTCATACGCCGGAACCTAGGCGTTATCTCACCCTAACAGGGCCCTGGAGATGGTGTCAGGACAACGGATGGCCTGCTCCTTCCAAGCTGAAGGAACAGGAAACCCCCTCAGGCCTAATACCAAAAGGAAGGGGAAAAACCACAAACAAACAATAGGAAAAAGAGACACTTAACTCCACAGAATGCGGATGAGCAGGAACTCAGAGGAGAACCAACACCAGCGCTTCCAACATCCAAAAGGCGCTATCAACCGCATAGCATAATGGGTGCAGCCAGACTAAATAGAGGAGTAGGAATTATCACTTAAGCTACACCTGAGACCAGAGGTGTGGTCATACCCAGCAACAACACAGAAGCATGAAACCAGCTCACATCACATGCAGCCAGTCTCCTAGATATTCTGACCCCTGTACCAGTAGAGACCATGACAAGGAGAAATGAAAACCAAGTAGACATCAAATAAAATGCCTAAAGCTTCAGCATGCCATAACATCAGTAGATAAAAAAAAAGGCTTTTGTGTGTCCTGCTTTTGATATTTCCAAGCTAGTATTTTTACATTTGCACAAAAAAATCGTTAAAAACCTATGTGTGAACCCATCTTTGGGTATGACCAGGCATTTTGTTCTGCAGGTAGTATGGCTGCAGGTGGGTGGTTATGGCACCCAATGTAGGCCTCACTAATGACATTAAAACCACTCAAGCCCTTCGCAATAACTAAGGCTGGGTTTACATCACATTTTTCCCGTACATTTAGCCTTTACGTCAGAAAACCTCCAGACGTATATGTTAATGTTTGCATGGGGCTCTATTAGACGAAGGTCAAAAGACTATCCTCTTGACCTCCATCTGGCTGCTATACATCGGTATACTGCAGTGTACTGGAAACAAAAAGAACCATTCTGCCTCATCTCCCCTCCCCACCCCCACCGACTGTGCTGCTTAGGCCTCATTCACACGAATGTAAGGCCGTTGGTGCCTGTATTGCAGACAGCAAATTGCACAATTGCACATTTTGAATGTTCTTTAGGCTGGATTCACATATACCATAGTTGTTTTATGGCATTTTCCCTATTTTGACAATTATACTTGTATGTTTCGGAATGTTCTTTAACAGGAATCACACCAACTCCAGCTGTTCACTGAAAGTGTTTGGGGATTTTGAAATCCAGGACACACATACATTTTTTTTTTATAGTGCCATTTTTTCAACTTGTGTGAGTTTATTTTAAAACACAGCATGCTATAACAATGGTGTTTTTTAGCCTCTTTTCGATCATCTTGCAATTCAGGAAAAAGGCACCACTAAATAATGCCATAAAAAGGCATTTGTTTTTCTAGCATTTTCTTAGTGGTAAAAAAACCCAGCAAACACAATTCATGAGAGATGGGGCCTTAGGGTGCCTGTACACATACTTAGGAAGCAGTAGTATGCTGCATGGTCAAAAACCTGCAGTTTTACTGCCAATTGGCACAGGTGTGCAGTGTGGTTTTTGGCCATATAGCTTCTGCAGGGGCATTAAAACTGCACAACCAAAAACTGCAATAATTTGCATCTATTGCGTATGGGTACCTTTTGGAAAATTTTGTTTGATATATTGCCAATCGTTCAATATGTTGTTGTAGATATCACTAATATAACGTATTTATCAACATACACTTTTTTTTTTTCCCCTGGGAGAACAGGAAAATCTTACACTATTAAGCCTATGTACATAATTGTATATACAGTTGCAAGAAAAAGTATGTGAACCCTTTGGAATTATATGGATTTCTGCACAAATTGGTCATAAAATGTGATCTGATCTTCATCTAAGTCACAACAATAGACAATCACAGTCTGCTTAAACTAATAACACACAAAGAATTAAATGTTACCATGTTTTTATTAAACACACCATGTAAACATTCACAGTGCAGGTGGAAAAAGTATGTGAACCCTTGGATTTAATAACTGGTTGAACCTCCTTTGGCAGCTATAACTTCAACCAAACGTTTCCTGTAGTTGCAGATCAGACGTGCACAACGGTCAGGAGTAATTCTTGACCATTCCTCTTTCAGTTCAGCAATATTCTTAGGCTGTCTGGTGTGAATCTGTTTCTTGAGGTCATGCCACAGCATCTCAATCGGGTTGAGGTCAGGACTCTGACTGGGCCACT
Source organism: Bufo bufo (assembly GCF_905171765.1). Lineage (NCBI taxonomy): Eukaryota > Metazoa > Chordata > Amphibia > Anura > Bufonidae > Bufo > Bufo bufo. The sequence continues at coordinate 188,282,082 of NC_053397.1, read as the reverse complement.
CCAGAAGGCGTATTTTCTTCTGTTTAAGCCATTCTGTTGTTGATTTACTTCTATGCTTTGGGTCGTTGTCCTGTTGCAACACCCATCTTCTGTTGAGATTCAGCTGGTGGATAGAGATGTCGCAAACATAAAATTTTCAGTTCGTGAATGGCGAACGCAAGTTTCCGCAAATGTTCGCGAGCAAACCGCCATAGACTTCAATAGTCAGGCGAATTTTAAAACCCACAGGGACTCTTTCTGGCCACAATAGTGATGGAAAAGTTGTTTCAAGGGGACTAACACCTGGACTGTGGCATGCCGGAGGGGGATCCATGGCAAAACTCTCATGGAAAATTACGTAGTTGACGCAGAGTCGGGTTTTAATCCATAAAGGGCATAAATCACCTAACATTCCTAAATTGTTTGGAATAACGTGCTTTAAAACATCAGGTATGATGTGGTATCGATCAGGTAGTGTAAGGGTTACGCCCGCTTTACAGTGACAGACCAAACTCTGACAGACCAAACTCCCCGTTTAACGCACCGCAAACAACCGCAAACAGTCCACTTGCACAACCGCAAACTTCCCATTTGCACAAGGTTCGATACCAAGCTATTCATGTCCCGTTCCTTGTCCTCACTGACGTCATTGAAGGTCTCTTCCTCCACCCAGCCACGTACAACACCAGGGGTCCCCGAAAGGTGACAACAAGCCCCCTGGGACGCCTGCTGTGGTTGGTCTTCCACCTCCTCAAAGCCACCTTCCTCCTCTGACTCCTCTTCTTCAGACTCCTCTCTCTGCGTTGCCGCAGGTCCAGCAATCAGCGATGACAAGGCTGCGTCTGGTGGTGATGGTGACCACAACTCTTCCTCTTCATGCTCATCTACGGCCTGATCCAGCACTCTTCACAGGGCACGCTCCAGAAAAAACGCATATGGGATGAGGTCGATGATGTTGCCTTGGGTTTGACTGACCAGGTTTGTCACCTCCGCAAAAGGACGCATGAGCCTACAGCCATTGTGCATGAGTGTTCAGTAATGCAGCCAAAAAATACCCAGCTCCGCAGAGGATGTCCTCTTTTTTTTTAATTAAAAAAATCTGTTTTTACCAGTTTAATCTCTGTTTTGTCCCCTATCAGGGGCCGGTGTGGTGTATGGAATAGATTTTAGGAATCGGGAGATGGAAAAAGATGCTTGGTCGGTCCTCTTACTTCCAATTTGGGGCACTGCGCGTGCGCCGTGCAATGTACTGTGCTACCCGATATGAGTGGTATGTTAAGTAGTACTATTCCTATCAGTTTAATCCCTGTTACGTCCCCTATCAGGGGACGTGTATGGAATAGATTTTAGGAACCGGGAGATGGAAAAAGATGCTTGGTCGGTCCTCTTACTTTCAATTTGGGGCACTGCGCGTGCACCGTGCAATGTACTGTGCTACCCGATATGAGTGGTATGTTAAGTAGTACTATTCCTATCAGTTTAATCCCTGTTACATCCCCTATCAGGGGACATGTATGGAATAGATTTTAGGAACCGGGAGATGGAAAAAGATGCTTGGTCGGTCCTCTTACTTCCAATTTGGGGCAATGCGCGTGCGCCGTGCAATGTACTGTGCTACCCGATATGAGTGGTATGTTAAGTAGTACTATTCCTATCAGTTTAATCCCTGTTACGTCCCCTATCAGGGGACGTGTATCGAATAGAGTTTAGACAACTGCAAAGAGTTGTCAATAGTTGACACACTCATGACATAAATTTTATTCCTCTATGCGTCAATCTTGGTGTAGTGATGACTGTGCCTGTGCTCACGTTTGGGAGAATGCATGCGATGGCGGTTTTTCAAAGCCTATGGTCGTGCTGAGGTAGTTCAGTGACAGTTAAGTAACCCAGAAAACAATGATTCTGCAGTGTGGGCCCATTGTTGGCCTAGTAGGCTTTAATGATCACCTTAGATGATCACAAAGAAAATTAATGTTTTTTCTATGCAAAATTATCCAGCCGATCGCTTTTGGTCTGTTCACAATGAAGCTTGATGAACGACCTTATCATCTGGGGTGTGCCAACATTGCCATTGCCAACACACTCATAGAGGTGATCGCTTCATTGTGATACGCAAGCCCCGTCACCACAACAAGTTAACGATCACGAAGGGGAATTGACACATGTATGTACCTTTTTTTGTTTTGTTTTTGCAGCCACAGTGCAGCACCAGAGGCCAGAAAAATTAGGCATGTACACATGCCTGAAAAATTAGGTATTGTTGCAGCCGCTGCTGTAAAAAATTGATGTTTTCCAGGCAGAAAGTGCACTAAAACATTGCGGCTTGAACCCTAGTTGGTGGCGGAGAAGTCACGCAAGTCATCCGGCATGCAGAGATTAAATACAGCAGCGTGTGGACCATTTTTAGCCCAAGGCATCTCATCAGGCCTTTTTTAGTCAAATGCATCCCCCACTGTCAGTCCCTTCGGGATCCATGCCTCATTCATCTTAATAAAGGTGAGGTAATCTAGCCTTTTTTGACCTAGGCGACTTCTCTTCTCAGTGACAATACCTCCTGCTGCGCTGAAGGTCCTTTCTGACAGGACACTTGAAGCAGGGCAGGCCAGAAGTTCTATCGCAAATTGGGATAGCTCAGGCCACAGGTCAAGCCTGCACACCCAGTAGTCAAGGGGTTCATCGCTCCTCAGAGTGTCGATATCTGCAGTTAAGGCGAGGTAGTCTGCTACCTGTCTGTCGAGTCGTTCTCTGAGGGTAAACCCCGAAGGGCTGTGGCGATGCGTAGGACTTAAAAAGCTCTGCATGTCCTCCATCATAGAAACATAGAATGTGTCGGCAGATAAGAACCATTTGGCCCATCTAGTCTGCCCAATATACTGAATACTATGGATAGCCCCCGGCCCTATCTTATATGAAGGATGGCCTTATGCCTATCCCATGCATGCTTAAACCCCTTCACTGTATTTGCAGCTACCACTTCTGCAGGAAGGCTATTCCATGCATCCACTACTCTCTCAGTAAAGTAATACTTCCTTATATTACTTTTAAACCTTTGCCCCTCTAATTTAAAACTGTGTCCTCTTGTGGTAGTTTTTCTTCTTTTAAATATGCTCTGTAAAGCGTCCTGTCCTTGCCGGCATGGTTGTGGTAGGAGGAGGATTACTTTCACCTCTTCCCCTGTTAGATTCCCGTTGTGCTGTGACATCACCCTTATACGCTGTGTAAAGCATACTTTTTAACTTGTTTTGGAACTGCTGCATCTTTTCCAACTTCCGTTAATTCGGTAACATTTCAGCCACTTTCTGCTTATACCGGGGGTCTAGTAGCGTGGCCACCCAGTACAGGTCGTTCTCCTTCAGCCTTTTAATACGAGGGTCCCTCAACAGGCATGACAGCATGAAAGACCCCATTTGCACAAGGTTGGATGCCGAGCTACTCATGTCCCATTCCTCGTCCTCACTGATCTCATTGAAGGTCTGTTCTTCCCCCCTGCCACGTACAACACCATGGGTACCAGATAGGTGACAACGAGCACCCTGGGATGCCTGCTGTGGTTGGTCTTCCTCCTCCTCAAAGCCACATTCCTCCTCTGACTCTTCTTCCTCAGACTCCTCTTCCAGCGTTGCCGCAGGTCCAGCAAGCGATGCTGATAAGGCTGTTTCTGGTGGTGATGGTGACCACAACTCTTCCTCTTCCTCTTCACGCTCATCTATGGCCTGATCCAGCACTCTTCGCAGGGCATGCTCCAGGAAGAAAACAAATGGGATGATGTCGCTGATGGTGCCTTCGGTGCGACAGACTAGGTTTGTCACCTCCTCAAAAGGACGCATGAGCCTACAGGCATTGCGCATGAGCGTCCAATAACGTGGCAAAATGGAATAGCCCCTGGGGAGCTGGGGGGGTGCCGTTGATGTGGAGCAAGACGCAGCAGCAGAAGAGGACTCAGCCGAGGAGGTTAGCGAAGAGGATGGAGTAGGAGGAGTAGAGGAGGTGGCAGAAGGCCTCTCTGCAAGTCGTGGCGGTGTCACCAACTCCTCTGCAGAGCCACGCATTCCATGCTTGGCAGCCGTCAGCAGGTTTACCCAATGCGCAGTGTACGTGATATACCTGCCCTGACCGTGCTTTGCAAACCAGGTATCAGTGGTCAGATGGACTCTTGCCCCAACACTGTGTGCCAGACATGCCATGACTTCCTTTTCCACAATAGAGGTTGGGGATTGTAGTAATAGAGTAATGAGCGAGCACTCATACACTTGGCAACCAAATTGACATGTGCAGAAAATATTTATTATATCCCCATAAAATACAAGTAATAAAATTTATAAGAACAATGTAGCAATAATATACAACATTACAATCACATATATTGTGGTAGATATGATCAACACTATATTCATATGACTCAATAGTGTCGATAAATTCAATAATATATATCACACCAAGAAACTTCAAGTATATGCTGTTATTTGGGAAAGAGGGGGTATTATCTTCTAGCGCTCTATCCCAATTTGGGAAACTGAATGTCACTGAAAATGTTGTAGGTGTATTCACTGGGAGCGCAATATGTTCATAAAGTGTCCACAGGAATCCTGATAATGTGAAAAGTCTCTTATAGCATATCCTTTTAAGCTCGATATGAGCTTTGGATTGGAGAAAATTTTAAATCGATGTTTGGCTTACCGTCTAGCGTCTGCTGTCTCCCTATTGCTTCAATGGAGCTTTAAATATTTGCCGGCTTATTCAGTCGCTCCATACAGCAAGCTGGTTTAAATTTCGCAGGAGTTCCAAAGATCGCAGGAGTTGCCACTCTGTTCCGCAATTTCCTTTGGTGCAGCTTTCGACGATAAGAATAGTTAATCCTTTACTGTAGAGATTTTCTTCTGTATGGCCATACAATATTATCGGAGGCTTTTCAATGCAGGTACATCACTTGTTTCACCATACGCGTTACGGGTAGATTCACTCTCCATTCCTCAGTGGTCAAGTGTCTGCCTGCTCTGCCTCCATTTTTATCCATTCCTTTGATTGCTTCCCAAACCTCGGACACCTGTTGTTCATGCTACTCCCAGTTTGCAAGGGAATCCTCCCACATAATCAAGGGATAATTCTATACAGCCTTGATTTTTATAAAAAATTTTTTTTTTTTTTTTTTTTTTTTTTCCCTCTTGCAGTTTCCATGCGTTTTTTATGCGTTTTTTTGGGGACACATGCGTTTTTTGGCCCAGATGTCCCAATTGGTGTGATATATCATTATGTGAAATATAAACTTGATATCTGATTGCCAACACTTATAAAATGACTTTTTATAATAAAATATTATTAAACAAATTTTCAAGATTAAAATATCAATATAAGAATATAAAACAATAAATAATAAATGTGAGGAATCTTGAAAGTTTCATAGGAATCCTAGAGTTTGATACAATTATTCGGATTTGATAGAGAAAGAAGGGTGGGTATCTCGGAGCCAAGGACACGTCGCAGCGCCGATAGACGGCCTAGCATGCGACGTGCCGTCGGCCACGAGACATCCAACCTACATAAATCCAAAAATTTCCAACTCCGAATTAAGGCCTTTCGGTTGTAGAGATCCAAATTCATAAATGCGTCTGGATTCTATCCTAGACATTTGTCTGATAAAATCACCGCCTCTCAAGTGTTTCTCCACCTTCTCCAGTGCCGTAAACACCAGACTTGATGGATCCTGATTATGCATCTCTTTATAATGTTTAGATAGGGAATGTTTATCGTACCCCTTCCTGATGTTGGCAATATGTTCGGCCACTCTTTTTTTGAATGGCCTCTTGGTACGTCCTATATATTGTCTGTTACAGGGGCACTGGAGAAGGTAGATAACTCCACTGGAGTCACATGTAAGACAATCTTCTATCTCCCAATTATAGTTGTTCTGAGTCGAGGGGACATTAGTCGTCAGGCGGGGTTTTTTATTCATTCTACAACCCATACACCTTCCACATTTATAAAAACCCTTCAAACTCAGCCAAGTTCCTGAAAAACTCAACTTATTCTGTTTCCACGGTTTTACGGTAGGGGCCACCTTGATACCTAGATTGGGTGCCCTAGTGAAGGTAATCGTCGGAACAGTCGGGAGTAAGTGTCCCACAATTTTGTCATTCAACACATGGTGCCAATGGGTTTTAATAATTTTCTGAATCTTCCTATAATTCTCATTAAATGGAAGAACAACTCTCATGGCTTCTTTATTTTGTGTTTTATCTTCCTCATTATCCATCTCATTTTTATCTTTATTGTCCTCCTTATTAAAGAACTCTCTTCTATCTAATTTCCTAATTTGGTTGAGTGACTCCTCCACTAAGTTTTCAGGATATTCCTTCTCAATAAATTGTCTTTTCATCTCAATGGCTTCCATCTCAAAAGTATGTCCCTCTGTGCAGTTCCGCTTAATCCTACGGAACTGACCAGAGGGAACATTTGTCAGCCATTTCGGCAGGTGACAGCTAGAAAAATCGATATAACTATTTCTAGCTGTGGATTTACAAAATGTCTCACATATATATTTATTATCAGATTGTGTGATTAATAAATCCAAGAATTCGGTGCTCTCCTGTATGTTTGAGGTAAAGACCAGATTTAAATTATTAATATTGATTGTTTCTAGGAATTTTTCCAATTCTTCTTTACTCTTTATCATCTATATAACGGCGCCACAGGGCCAGATCCGTCCCCAGCCTTGGCTTGATGAGGTTGTACTCCCACTCAGCCAAGAACAAATTAGCATAGCTGGGGGTGAATCTGGTCCCCATGGCGGTACCCCGCTTCTGCAGGAAGAATTCCCCCTCAAAAAAGAAGTAGTTGTGGCTCAGGATATACTCTATTCCTTTCGTTATAAACTCTTTTTTTATTGCTCCATACGAGCCATCTCTTATTAATTGCATTTTTACAGCATCAATTCCTTGCTGATGTTCAATCACAGTATAAAGTGACTGAACATCAAGTGTACCCATAATCCATCCAGACTGGACATCTAAGTTTTCCAGAATCTGTATGATTTGGGTAGTGTCTTTAAAATGGAATAGCCCCTGGGGAGCTGGGGGGGTGCCGTTGATGTGGAGAAAGACGCAGCAGCAGAAGAGGACTCAGCCAAGGAGGTTAGCGAAGAGGATGGAGTAGGAGGAGTAGAGGAGGTGGCAGAAGGCCTGCCTGCAAGTCGTGGCGGTGTCACCAACTCCTCTGCAGAGCCACGCATTCCATGCTTGGCAGCCGTCAGCAGGTTTACCCAATACGCAGTGTACGTGATATACCTGCCCTGACCGTGCTTTGCAAACCAGGTATCAGTGGTCAGATGGACTCTTGCCCCAACACTGTGTGCCAGACATGCCATGACTTCCTTTTCCACAATTGAGGTTGGGGATTGCCTTTTGTGAAAAAATTTTTCAGCCGGGTACCTTCCACTGCGGTGTCCCAATAGCTAAACATTTTTTGAAGGCCTCAGACTCCACCAGCTTGTATGGTAAAAGCTGGCGGGCTAAGAGTTCCGACAAGCCAGCTGTCAGATGCCGGGGGCAAGGGGGTGACTGTGTGACATTGGCTTCTTACGCTCAAACATTTCCTTGACAGACACCTGACTGTGGGCAGATGAGCAGGAACTGCTGAAGGTGAGAGGCGCAGTGGCGGATGGTTGAGAGGGGGCAAGGAGGACAGCAGTGGTTGACATGGCTGAAGATGCTGGACCAGGAGGAGGATGGTGGCTTTGAGTTTCTGTGCTGCTTGTACTCATCCTGTGTTGATCCCATAGGCGTTTGTGATGTGAGATCATGTGCCTTCGCAAAGCAGTTGTACCTAGGTGGGTGTTGGACTTCCCACGACTCAGTTTCTTTTGGCACAGGTTGCAAATGGCATCGCTGTTATCAGAGGCAGACACACAAAAAAAATGCCACACTGCTGAGCTTTGCAATGACGGCATTCTGGTGGTGGCAACAGCATGCGTTGATTGGCGTGCTGTCTGGCTGACCCCGGGTGCCGATACATGCTGTCTGACTGTGCCACTAGCTGCTTGCGACGACCTCCCCCTGCTTCCAACTCGTCTCCTCCTCCTCTCGGTCTCCCCATCTGAACTTTCCCCCTGTTCTTCTTCTCTTCGAGTGGGCACCCACGTGACATCCACGGACACATCGTCATCAACAACTGCTTTACTTGTATCTGACAACTCAGCAAAGGAAGCAGCAGCGGGTACAACATCATCATCATCACACCGTACATCCATGTGTGTAATGCTGCCTGACTGAGAGATATCCCTGTTATCTACATCCTCTGGCAATAATGGTTGCGCATCACTCATTTCTTCCAACTGATGTGTAAATAACTCCTCTGACAGATCAAGTGAAGCAGCTTTGGTGCTAGTGTTGGTGGTGGCGGCAGGCGGGCGAGTGGTAACTTGAGAGGTGCCCGAAGCTGAGCTGGAGGAGAATGGTGCGTCAAGGTTCAGAGCGGAAGCTGTAGAAGATTGGGTGTCCTGTGTTAGCCAGTCAACTATGTCCTCAGAACTTTTTGAGTTCAGGGTACGTGGCCTCTGAACACTGGGCATTATTCTAGGGCCAAAGGAAATCACAGCACCACGACCACGACGGCCCCTGCGGGGTGGCCTGCCTCGGCCTGTAATTTTTTTTCGATTAGTGGTACTATGCGTGCAAGCTACTGTGACACCAGATATGAGTGGTGGGTACTGGCAGTAGTGGGCACAGTACACGCTGTGGGCCTGACACACACGCTGGCAGGCAACTGCAATTATATTACAGTGAAAAAAATGTTTTATTCTTTCAAATGCAAGCTACTGTGACACCAGATATGAGTGGTGGCACTGGGCACTGGCAGTAGTGGGCAAAGTACACGCTGTGGGCCTGAAACACACGCTTGCAGGCAACTGCAATTATATTACAGTGAATTTTTTTTTTACTGTTTTAAATGAAAGCTACTGTGACACCAGATATGAGTGGTGGCACTGGGCACTGGTAGTAGTGGGCACAGTACACGCTGTGGGCCTGACACACACGCTGGCAGGCAACTGCAATTATATTACAGTGAAAAAATTGTTTTACTGTTTTAAATGCAAGCTACTGTGACACCAGATATGAGTGGATGCACTGGGCACTGGCAGTAGTGGGCACAGTACACGCTGTGTGCCTGAAACACAGGCTTGCAGGCAACTGCAATTATATTACAGTGAAAAAATTGTTTTACTGTTTTAATTGCAAGCTACTGTGACACCAGATATGAGTGGTGGCACTGGGCACTGGCAGTAGTGGGCACAGTACACGCTGTGGGCCTGAAACACACGCTTGCAGGCAACTGCAATTATATTACAGTGAAAAAATTGTTTTACTGTTTTAAATGAAAGCTACTGTGACACCAGATATGAGTGGTGGCACTGGGCACTGGTAGTAGTGGGCACAGTACGCGCTGTGGCCCTGAAACACACGCTTGCAGGCAACTGCAATTATATTACAGTGAAAAAATAGTTTTACTGTTTTAAATGCAAGCTACTGTGACACCAGATATGAGTGGTGGCACTGGGCACTGGCAGTAGTGGGCACAGTACACGCTGTGTGCCTGACACACACGCTGGCAGGCAACTGCAATTATATTACAGAGAAAAAAAAAAGCAGACTGATGTACTAGCCCTAAAAAGGGCTTTTTGGGGTGCTGTCAGGACGCTGTCCTTACAGCAGATCAGATGAGTCTTTGAGGACTGGAGTGGACACAGAACACTGGCCTAGCTAACGATTTCCATATATAATCAGCAGCAGCAGCACTGTCCCTGCTCTCGCTAACACTGCAGCTTCCGAATGAATCTAAGATGGATGCTGTCCTTGCTTTTTGATAGGAGGTGGGAGGGTCTGGGAGGGAGGGTATGCTGCTGATTGGCTGGAATGTGTCTGCTGACTGTGAGGTACAGGGTCAAAGTTTGCTCAATGATGACGTATAGGGGGCGGACCGAACATCGCATATGTTCGCCCGCCGCGGCGAACGCGAACAAGCGATGTTCGCTGGCGAATAGTTCGGGACATCTCTACTGGTGGACAGATGGCCTTAAGTCTGCAAAATGTCTTGATAAACTTGGGAATTCATTTTTCCTTCGATGATAGCAATCCTTCCAGGCCCTGACGCAGCAAAGCAGCCACAAACCATGATGCCCCCACCACCATACTTCACAGTTGGGATGAGGTTTTGATGTTGGTGTGCTGTGCCTCTTTTTCTCCACACATAGTGTTGTGTGTTTCTTCCAGACAACTCAACTTTGGTTTCATCTGTCCACAGAATATTTTGCCAGTACTGCTGTGGAACATCCAGGTGCTCTTGTGCAAACTGTAAACGTGCAGCAATGTTTATTTTTGGACAACAGTGGCTTTCTCTTTGGTATCCTCCCATGAAATATATTCTTGTTTAGTATTTACGTATCGTAGATTCGCTAACAGGGATGTTAGTATATGCCAGAGACTTTTGTAAGTCTTTTGCTGACACTCTAGGATTCTTCTTCACCTCATTGAGCAGTCTGCGCTGTGCTCTTGCAGTCATCTTTACAGGACAGCCACTCCTAGGGAGAGTAGCAGCAGTGCTGAACTTTCTCTATTTATAAACAATTTGTCTTACCGTGGACTGATGAAAAGCAAGGCTTTTGGAGATACTTTTATAACCCTTTCCAGCTTTATGCAAGTCAACAATTTATAATCGTAGGTCTTCTCAGAGCTCTTTTGTGCGAGGCATCATTCACATCAGGCAATGCTTCTTGTCGAAAGCAAACCCAGAACTGGTGTGTTTTTTATAGGTCAGGGCATCTCATTGATTGGACTCCAGTTGGCTGACACCTCACTCCAATTAGCTCTTGGAGATGTCATTAGTCTAGGAGTTTACATACTTTTTCCACCTGCACTGTGAATGTTTACAAAGTGTGTTCAATAACAACATGGTAACATTTAATTATTTGTGTGTTATTAGTTTAAGCAGACTGTGATTGTCTATTGTTGTGACTTAGATGAAGATCAGATCACATTTTATAACCAATTTGTACAGAAATCCATATCATTCCAAAGGATTCACATACTTTTTCTTGCAACTGTATATGTCTCTTGAGTTAAGAGTGCATTTCCCCTTTTACCATTATCATCACGAATCAATGAGTTCCTTCCTGGAAATGCTATAGCTGTGGAATGTGGAATTTGACTTCCATGGAGACAAAACGCTGAATCATTGAATACTGATGATGCATAATCTATAATTACGTTGATTTCCTGCAGTTCAGTATTGTAGACTCAATATTCTTGAGCAGTAAATTGCAATTGACTTGGTCTATATTTTCTCTGTGCCAGAGCTATACTATAGTGTGACTGTATAGTAGTGGTAAGGAAACATTTCATATGCAGCCTGTGAAACCAATCTCCAGTGTTTATAGTCTGGTCATTGGTTTAGTTTTTACAATAGAGGGATTTTCTAAATTTCATGTATATACTTATTTGGTTAAGCATGTTTTGAGCTTGTACTTTGTCATATATCTTCTTGCAGATTTCCATCCCAGGGGGCTGATCTCGAGGACAGTGACTAATGTAACTCACATGTCCGAAATTGGGTACAATAGGGAACAATGTAGATATGAATTATTAATGAATGTTCTTGTAGCCATGGCCCCTGAGTAATACTTTAAAGGGTTGTGTCATCTCAGACAATGGGGGCATATTGCTAGGATATGCGCCCATTGTCTGATAGGTGCGGGTCCCACTGCTGGGACCAGCACTTACACTGAGAACGGAGGCCCAAAAGTTGTGGAGGGCGTACTGCGCATGTGCAGCCGCCCTCCATTCATTTCTATGGGGACACCAAAAATAGCTGAGCACTGGCTCGGCTATTTCCCTTGGCCCCATAGAAATGAATGGGAGCGTTGGCCGCGCAAGTGCCGTGTGGTCCCATTCAGTACCATGGGAAGAGCGCTTGGTGGTTGCTGGACCCAGTGAAACCCGGGGTCCTCCGGCCACCACCTTCCCCACTCCGTTCACTGTGTAGGTCCCAGAGGTGGGACCCACACCCAGCGGCGTAGCGTGGGGGGGCCAGAGGGGCGTTTCCCCTGGGCGCCAAACTGTGGGGGCGCCCGCAGGCTGAGCACTTTTAACAGACAAAACCATTCACTATGTGGCAGCCAGTGCAATGCGCACATCCCACAATTGCCATTCAATGAATCATTCACTGAATGGCAACGGTGGGATGCGTGCACTGCACTGCTTAAGACAGAGTGAAAGGCATTCACTAACCCTTGCGAGGCACACTGTGTGCAGGCTGCCTCAGCATCAGGGCACAGGGCGCATGTCATGGCCCTCCCCCTCTTGCATTTCTGTATTGTGACCTGCATAAGCCCTGTGAAGACAGGAGGAGAGGAGGAGAATAAAGAGGAGGCGGGGTTGTAGCTAAGAGAAAAGAGCGCATTAGAGCAGTGGACCGCTGCGTGAGCAAGCAAAGACACTTCAAGGGAGCTACCATAGAGGCCATAGAAGGTGTGCATTAGACAAACTGCAGCCAACTCTTAAAGTGGCAGAACGGCAAAGGCAAAATAGTCAGAGAAAGAGCGCCAACCCTCCTGCGATCACTAGAGAGAGAAAGAGATGCATGGTGGGAGGCCAAAGTCCAGAGCTAGAGTGCCTGTACCGCTATCCATTGAGAGATCACATACTGCAGCCAGCTAGTTTCCCACCACTAGGCCCAAAGCCTGCAATCAGAGTATCCAAGTCATCTTAGAGCATCGCAAGTCATCTTAAAGCATCACAAGTCAATACAGAGCATCGCAAGTCTGCACAGAGCATAGCAAGTCCGCGCAGAGCATCGCATCATATCAAAAAAAGACACATCTCTTTTAAGACTGACATTTGTTCCTGCTCTTCAGAATAAGGTCAGAGCTTTCCTTTTATTACTTATCATTGCATATAGGCTTTGACATAAAGAGACATTTTTTGTGTTCAGAAATAAGAGAATTTAAAGTAAAAACAAAGGACAGTTTGCAGTATATGGACTCTAAAGCATTTAAAGTGAAAGTCATTTATTCCCTGCATCTATTGCTATTGCATTTAAAGTGAAAGTCATTTATTTCTGCATTTATCAATATTGCATTTAAAGTGAAAGTCCTCTAATATTCGTATTGATTGTTACAGCATTTAAAGTAAAATGTCTGAGCCACTAGCCATTACCATGCCACTATTAGAGGATACAAAGATAGATAGATTAGAAGGGGAAGTGAAAGAGAACCTGTCTGAGTTAGAAGAGTCTGATGCAGCATTAGTCTTGCCTCAAACAAATCTAGTCCAAACAAATGAACTAAGATGTTCATCACGTGCCAGAAAACCAACCCGAAAGATGCTGGGAAATCTGGAGCAAGAAGCAGCATTAAAAGAGAAAAAGTTTGCCCGAATGTATGATAAGTGGAAATTATATATTAGAGGCATTCGTTAAAAGCTAAAACAAGAAAGTATAAAAAGGAACTTGAGTGATATGGTAGAGACGGTAGAAGAAGGTAACTTCTATAGAAAAGATGGAGACGCCTACAAGCAAGCTTGGGAAAAATGTAATGCAAGATATGTCATCCTTTCTTAGTACAAAGAGCTTTGAAAGAGAAATTGAATAACTGGCCTAAAAAAGGTCCTAAAAAACACTTCAGACTCCAAGAGTATGGTGACTTCCTGCAAGCATGCAGCAATGCCATCCCACATGTTCAAGGTCTAGAAGTACTGAAAAACTATCTAGAAAACCACAGGATGCTAACCAAGCTACCTGAAGAAGTGGCTTCAGATGGAATCGCTATGTGACTGAACAGTTGAATCTAGGCAAGAACTTCACAAGTTTTAAAGAGTTCTCTGAGTTTGTGAATAAGGAAACACGGATAGCATGTAATCCAGTAACATCATCTTATGTCTTAAAATCCTTAGAAGAAAGGCCTGCAAGAGAGATAAGATGTGCAAGAGCAACTAGCTTTGCAACCAACACAGCAGCTAAAGATCCAGATACCTACTAGAGCAAGTTCAAAGTCACTACTGGGATCAGTAGAGAGACAGAACCAACAAATCTTCAGACTACATTCAAATGTATGTTCTGTGGAGAGAACCACTCTATACACAAGTGCCAACAATTAAAGGAGAAGTCCCCAGATGAAAAGAAAAGGTTTGTACTTGAGAACCAACTGTGTTTTTCGGTTGTCTAAGAAAAGGCCATGTTACTAAGGAGTGTAAGAAAAATGCCACATGCAGCATTTGCAAAGGACACCATCCTACACCACTACATGAAGAACGTTCAAAGAAAGATAAATCCTCAATACCTAAAGATACTGAGGAAGGAAAGAAAGTATCGGTATTCTCTTGCAGAGTGAGGGAAGGAGAAAGCAACGGCACAGCAATGGTTGTACCAGTGTGCATTTCAAATCCTAAAAGGAGGAACAAGAAGGTATACGCCTATGCGCTACTGGATGCCCAGAGTGATGTCATCTTCATTGATCAAGAAATCTGCAAGAAATTATAAGTGGCTACAGAACCAATGAAGCTCAAACTCACCACAATGATGGGGAGAGACACATTAGTGAACAGTCAAAGGGTCATAGGACTGAGCGTTAGAGGACTTCATTCAAACTTCACATTATATCTACCACCAGCTTATACAAAAGACGATATACCTCTAGATCGAGATCGCATACCTACCTGTGAAACAGCCAATAAATGGGAGCACCTATCTGTCATATCACATGAATTCCTCGCTGAAGGAGTTTGGTGTTGGACCGTTGATAGGTTACGATTGTCCAGAAGCCTTGGTACCATGAAAGGTAATCACAGGAGGAAAGGGTGAACCCTACGCTGTTCAAACTGATCTAGGATAGGGTGTTGTTGGAGGAAAACAGCAGATCGCAAACTCAAGACAGGTGACAGGATTGTGTCATCGAATATCTGTCCAAGAGATACCAACTGTAAGTACAGCAAAAGTAATCAAGATCCTTGAATCCGACTTTGCAGACATAAGTTCTAAAGAAAAGAGTGTATCCCAAGAAGACATAAAGTTCGTACACTCTCTAGAAGAAAGTAATCAGCATAATCAACAAGGTCATCTTTCCCTTACCTTTTAGAGAACGACCTCATCTGCCAAATAACAGAAATCTTGCCCTAGCAAAATTGAAATGTTTGAAGAAAAGGATGGGAAGAGATCCCAAACTCAAGAATGAGTATTTGAAATTCATGGAAAGTATCCTCGAAGAAGGACATGCAGAGAAAGTTAATAACAAACCTAAAGAAGGAGAAGTGTGGTACATCCCACATCAAGATGTTTACCACTCAAATAAACCAGATAAGATTAGAGTAGTATTTGATTGCTCAGCAAAGTATGATGGTGTTGTATTGAATGATCATCTACTAAAAGTACCAGACCTTACAAACACTCTGCCTGGAGTACTCTGTAGATTCAGAAAGTATCCCGTAGCAGTCATGTGTGACGTTAAAAAGATGTTCCACCAGTTTCATGTGAAGAATGAAGATAGAGACTTCCTGAGGTTCCTATGGTGGGAGAACAGAAATACAGAAACAGAGCCAACAGAATACAGAATGAAAGTACACTTGTTTGGAGCAGCATCGACTCCATGTTGTGCCAATTATGGTATGAAGTACTTGGCCAATCAGAATGAAAAGGATTGCCCATCAGCAGCAAATTTCTTAAGAAAAACTTTTATGTAGATGATGGTCTTATAAGTCTAGAGTCCACAGAATCTACAATCAAACTAGTGAAAGAAAGCCAAGAGTTATGTGCAAGAGGAAACCTGTGCCTTCATAAATTTATCTCAAACAACAGAGAGGTACTGGAATCCATCAGTGACTCTGAACGTGCATTAACAACAAAGAATGTAGATCTCAATTATGATCATCTTCCAGTCCAGAACATACTTGGACTGGGATGGAATGTAGAGAATGACAAGTTCATTCTTTCCACAGTGGCTTCCATATTTGATCCATTGGGATACTTGGCCCCAGTAATCCTCAGAGCAAAATAAATACTACAAGAATTATGCAGACAGAAGTTGGGATGGGACGAGCCCATACCTGTAAATTTGAGGCCAAGGTGGGAGAGTTGGATAAGAGACTTGCAAAACTTGAGAAAAGTTCGGAAAGCCAGATGTTTTGTATCTCACGATTTCGGAAAGTACAAGAAAATAGAACGTCATCACTTTTCAGATGCCAGTAGTTATGGTTATGGTCAGTGCTCCTACATCAGAGTGATAGGAGAAGAAAATATACACTGTGCCCTGGTTATGGGGAAGGCCAGAGTTGCACCTACCAGTATTCAGACAATACCAAGACTTGAACTGACAGCAGCCGTGGTTTCAGCATCAGTAGGAAAGTTTCTGAGAGAAGAATTGGAATTGAAAATAGATTAAAAATATTTTTGGACAGACTCATAAGTTGTCCTAGGATACATAAACAACGAAGCTCGAAGATTCCATATCTTTGTCACCAACAGAGTTCTGAAAATTAGAGAAATAACAAATACGGAACATTGGCATCACATTGACACAAAGCATAACCCAGCAGATCATGCTTCAAGAGGCCTGAATGTAACAGAATTGAAAAATTCAAATTGGTACACAAGCCCAGAGTTCCTTTGGGAAAAGGAAATCACGCCCAGTAAAGGTTACACAGAATTGTCTATGGGTGATTCAGAAGTAAAAGTTGTACAAACATTGAGCACTGCTGCCAAGTGTCAAGATGACATACTTGAAAGACTAGCCAGATGTTCAAAATGGAATACAGTCATAAATGTACTAGCTTGAAATCAACGTTTGGCAAAGGGAATCAGAAAGAAAGAATTGTTGAATGTAGAAGAAAGAATTAAAGCTGAAGAAGACTCATTGAACAGAGATTCTACAGTGAAGAGTTGAAGAGACTAAGTCAAGAACCTAAAAGGCTTCCAAACAACCACCCATTGTACAAGCCTAATCTTGTTCTGCAGGATGGTATACTGAAGGTGGGGGAGAGACTGGAAAATGCATCGTTACCTAGCAGAGTGAAGCAAATCTACCCAAAAACTCTACCTTCAAAAGATTGATTATTGATCACTACCACAACAAATCCTTGCATCAAGGAAGAAGTTTTACTCAAAGCTGTTTGAGAGAAGGTGGTTACTGGATTGTGAAAGGAAGCAAAGTTATAGCAAAGTATATAAGTAAATGTGTAGTCTGCATAAAGGCAAGTAGACCTACCGAAGAGCAAAGAATGGCAGATTTACTGGCAGATCGTGTAAACCCATCACCACCATTTATCACCAAACAGAACCGCAAGGAGTACAAGAGATATGGACTAATATTTACATGTCTAATCTCCAGAGCAATTCACCTGGAAATGTTAGAAGATATGTCTGACGCATTCATCAACGCCTTGAGATGTTTCATAGCCATTAGAGGTACTGTCAGAGAGCTTAGATCTGACCAAGGATCTAATTTTGTCGGAGCAAAGAATGAAGTGAAGAAAGCTCTAAAAGAGATCGAAAAAGAAAAAGTATTTGTTAGAGAAACATGCTCCACATGCAAGCCATACAGGAGGAGTTTGGGAAAGACAAATCAGAACTGTAAGAAATTTGTTAAGTACAGTGTTAAAAAAGAATGCCTGAAGAATGGATGATGCTTCACTTAGGACCCTATTCTATGAAGTAATGTCTATTGTTAACAGTCGTCCACTTACACTTGATAACATCAATGACCCAACAAGTTTGGACCCTTTAACTTCCAACCATCTACTTCACCTTAAGTCTGATTACATACAGCCACCACCTGGCAAGTTCACCAAAGAGGATTTATATGCTAAAAGGAGATGGCGAAGAGTTCAATATCTATCAGATCAGTTTTGAGATAGATAGAGGAAAGAGTACTTAGCCAATCTGAAGCTAAGAAGTAAATGGCAAACACCCAGAAGAAATGTCCAAGTTGGTGACATAGTGTTAGTGAAAGAAAAAGATTTACCTAGAAGTCAATGGAAATTGGCCAAAGTTCTAGAAGTTCAAATGGTTGAAGATAGACTAGTAAGAAGAGTGTTGTTACAAATAGCAGACTCAAAACTTGACAAAAAAGGAAAACTTCTCACTACTCCATACAGAAGTTAGTTGTCCTACTTGAGAGTGATAAAATACACTTGGAAGTTGAGAACATGATGGAAAAGTCCTACTACTGAGAACATAGAATTATAGGTAACTTTGGTGGTAGTGTAGCTGGACAGCTAAGATCTGTCCTAGGTTGCTAATATAGCTTATATGTTTATACAGCTAGACCTGCCAATAACCTTAATACAGTTCCTATGTTTGTGTGTTAAAGACCAAAGCAGAGTTATTTACTATGACTTCATGTTTCGGATGTCATGTAACAGTTATATTTTGTGTTCACAGAAGCAGAAAAGATAGTATGCATTTAAGATTCATTATATAATGTAAGGTGAGCTCAATGACAAAGCAGACACAACAGGAAGCATATAGTTAAACTGTTGATGCTAAGCAGGAGTCTTGACCAATCCTAGCTAGCCTCACACAGCCCAGGAGTTTTGACCAATTCCAGCCAGCCTCACACACAGCTTGTGTGGGAAATTCCCCTAGCAGGAGCTGCTGGAATCATTATTCACCAGAGAGAGGAGCTGAACAGACACACACTCCACTAAGAGCTGTGTTTTATGGAAGCAGAGAGGCCAAAATAGTTCCACCATACAAATAAACCATACAAACGAACTACTGAGCCATACAATCCAAAGAAATTGCATACAAATGCGAACTGCTCATACCAGATCATAAGCAATTGTATAAAGCAAACTGCAAACCCAGTAGAGCATGTGAACTATTGGTTAACCTCAGATATACCTCTCAGTGAGATCATAAAGTGCTTAAATAACTTAAAGTGAGAAATATATCCACCATTTTATGTTGAATGACAAGATTGAACAGTTGAACCACCATCTTATGCATACCGCCATTTTATGATACTTTATTCAACACGTGCTATGTACATGGACTATCTGCTGCGTAGGCGGCAGTGTTATATATGAAGAAAAGTTGAAGTTAATAAAGAAGTTATTTCAAGCATTTGGTGTGCTCTTTAAACCTACTGCTTCCATAGAACGGCGCTAGAGGAATTACAGAGTAATAGGCAGTATGGTTAGACTAAAAAGTCAGAGATATCAAAATCCTTCTAATGCCACAGTGCAAAAGGCACTTCATAGTGCTGCGCCTGCCACAGGGGTTCTTTCACACTACAGCGGCAGGAGGGAGACCACCATTTTTGAATGGCTGGGACCAAACCAGTGAGCCAGTTTCTTCAGCCAGAAGCAGCTTTTACAGACAGTGACAAGGTACTGTAATGTTTTCATGTCTGTGTCAGGCTGCTGAGCGCTGCATCAGTTGTATGGTACCGTGGGACAGCCCCTACTCAAGCTGCTGCCTGCTTAGGTTACACAGTATGATATTTTAACTCCTTTGAGGCAACAACCATATTTCCCAGCTTCCTGCCCCTACAGAGCTGAGTTCTGTATACTAATAGGGAGTCTGATCTGGGATCTGTGGGAGTTTGGAATGGATAGGGGAACAAGAACATGTGCAGTCCATCCCTAATATAGGTGAATGGAGACCACTGATGGACAGAACCTTCCCATCAGCGGCCATGTTTCCAGCACAGCATCAAGAGACCTGTGTGTAAACATGAATTATTCATATTAATCAGACTTCAGTGCCAATAGTTTAAAAATGCCTATTGCTAGCTGCACATGTGCTTTTACCAGCACATGTTCAGCTAGTAATATAAACTGGCCAACCCCTTTAAGTGGTCTGCATAGCAGGCTCAGAGTAGTACTAGTAATATTCCCATGGGCCTGGTGTGCAGACTCCAATTAGGCCC
The DNA here is from genome assembly GCF_905171765.1 of Bufo bufo. NCBI lineage: Eukaryota > Metazoa > Chordata > Amphibia > Anura > Bufonidae > Bufo > Bufo bufo. Next base: position 188,262,197 of record NC_053397.1, on the reverse strand, counting down.
TTATTAACTCCATAATGACCAAGTGCTGTACATGTACTGTACTTGGTGCTAGGCTTTAATCTGTAGTTCTTAACATGTAGGGCACCAGATTAAAGCTCCTGACTGAAGTAGTTTCTACTCCTATTTTACGCCTGTTTCCAGGTGTAAAAGATGATAAATGTGTCAGGCCCCGAGCCAGCCCACGCCATGCCTCAATGTCTTCCCTTCCTCTCCCAATTGGCGAGGATAGCACAAAAACACCTTTATGACAAAATATTGTCGCACAGGCGTTAAAAAGTCGCTTTTATTTGTGACTTTTTTTTATGCCTAAAACAGATGTAGAGCACTTACTAAATGACCCCTAATGAGCGCTATGCTGGGGGAATAGAGGAAGCAGCTATGCTGCTTTCTCTAGTGGACCTGGAAATCCTGGTGATCTTAGAAGACCCTAATTAGTTCTGTCTGTGTTAAAAGGGGCATGTCCACAAGTTAGGGAGGTGGGGGGTGGGGTGGCACAATACTTGGTTTGCCCCAGGCGCTGGCAACCCACGCTATGCCACTGCCCACACCTATCAGACAATGGGGACATATTGTAGGGATATGCCCCCATTGTCTCAGATGGGAATACCCCTTTAGGAGACAGATTTCCAAATAAAAATTGTATCACCAGTTTTAAGCCCAAAATGTAACTGTAATAATGTGCTATTTTCAGTAAAAACTTTTTTATAGGGTTTCTCTGGGATTATAACATTGACGGCCTATGTTTGATTTATGCATCGACTTCTGCAAGTCCTATTGTTCATTGCTTACACTGGCACAGAGACTTGGCTGTATGAGTTGCGTTGAGCTGCAGTACCCTTAGGGTAAGCCTACATGGTCAGGTTTCTGCACGCAGTTTTGGAAGCCAAAATCATAAGCAGATCAAAAAAGGAGAGAATACACAGTATAAGGCCTCATGCACACGACAGTTTTTTTTACGGTCCGCAAAAACGGGGTCCGTAGGTCCGTGATCCGTGACCGTTTTTTCGTCCGTGGGTCTTCCTTGATTTTTGGAGGATCCACGGACATGAAAAAACAGTCGTTTTGGTGTCCGCCTGGCCGTGTGGAGCCAAACGGATCAGTCCTGAATTACAATGCAAGTCAATGGGGACGGATCCGTTTGACGTTGACACAATATGGTGCAATTGAAAAACGGATCCGTCCCCCATTGACTTTCAATGTAAAGTCAGGAGTTAATATACCATAGGATCGGAGTTTTCTCCAATCCGATGGTATATTTTAACTTGAAGCGTCCCCATCACCATGGGAACGCCTCTATGTTAGAATATACTGTCGGATATGAGTTACATCGTGAACCTCATATCCGACAGTATATTCTAACACAGAGGCGTTCCCATAGTGATAGGGACGCTTCAAGTTAGGATATACTACAAACTGTGTACATGACTGCCCCCTGCTGCCTGGCAGCACCCGATCTTTTCACAGGGGGCTGTGATCAGCACAATTAACCCTTCAGGTGCCGCACCTGAAGGGGTTAATTGTGCGTATCACAGCCCCCTGTAAGAGATCAGGGGCTGCCAGGCAGCAGGGGGCAGACCCCCCACCCTCCCCAGTTTGAATATCATTGGTGACCAGTGTGTGGCCTCCCCTCCCCTGCCCCCCCCCTCCGTCGGCCCCCCTCCCCCCCTCTATTGTAATATCATTGGTGGCCAGTGTGCGGCCTTCCCTCCGTCGGCCCCCCTCTATTGTAATATCATTGGTGGCCAGTGTGCGGCCTCCCCTAAACCGGCCCCCCCTCCGTCGGCCCCCCTCTATTGTAATATCATTGGTGGCCAGTGTGCGGCCTCCCCTCCCCCCCTCTATTGTAATATCATTGGTGGCCAGTGTGCGGCCTCCCCTCCCCCGCCCCCCCCTCCGTCGGCCCCCCTCCCCCCCTCTATTGTAATTTCATTGGTGGCCAGTGTGCGGCCTCCCCTCTCCCACCCCCCCGATCATTGGTGGCAGCGGAGATTCCGATCGGAGTCCCAGTTTAATCGATCTGGGGCTCCGATCGGTAACCATGGCAACCAGGACGCTACTGCAGGCCTGGTTGCCATGGTTACTTAGCAATATTACAATATTAGAAGCATCATACTTACCTGCTGGCTTCTGCGATGTGTGTCCGGCCGGGAGCTCCTCCTACTGGGAAGTGACAGATCAATGCGCCGCACAGACCTGTCACTTACCAGTAGGAGGAGCTCCCGGCCGGACACACATCGCAGCAGCCAGCAGGTAAGTATGATGCTTCTAATATTGTAATATTACTAAGTAACCATGGCAACCAGGCCTGCAGTAGCGTCCTGTTTGCCATGGTTACCGATCGGAGCCCCAGAGCGATTAAACTGGGACTCCGATCGGAATCTCCGCTGCCACCAATGATGGGGGGGGGGGGAGAGGGGAGGCCGCACACTGGCCACCAATGATATTACAATAGGGGGAGGTGGGGGGGGGGGGCGCACACTGGCCACCAATGATATTCAAACTGGGGAGGGAGGGGGGTCTGCCCCCTGCTGCCTGGCAGCCCCTGATCTCTTACAGGGGGCTATGATATGCACAATTAACCCCTTCAGGTGCAGCACCTGAGGGGTTAATTGTGCGGATCACAGCCCCCTGTAAGAGATCGGGTGCTGCCAGGCAGCAGGGGGCAGTCATGTACACAGTTCTCAGTATATTCTAACTAGAAGCGTCCCCATCACTATGGGAACGCCTCTGTGTTAGAATATACTGTCGGATTTGAGTTTTCACAAAGTGAAAACTCATCTCTGAAAAAGCTTTTATGCAGACGGATCTTCGGATCCGTCTGCATAAAAAGTAACCTACGGCCACGGATCACGGACGCGGATGCCAATCTTGTGTGCATCCGTGTTCTTTCACGGACCCATTGACTTGAATGGGTCCGTGAACCGTTGTCCGTCAAAAAAATAGGACAGGTCTTATTTTTTTGACGGACAGGAAACACGGATCACGGATGCGGCTGCAAAACGGTGCATTTTCCGATTTTTCCACGGACCCATTGAAAGTCAATGGGTCCGCGAAAAAAAATGGAAAACGGCACAATGGCCACGGATGCACACAACGGTTGTGTGCATGAGGCCTAAAGGACAGGTATAACTTCTGGCTGAGAACAGCCTGCCAAAGTTCTCTAGATCCTCATTTCCGGATAGTGCCACGTGTCCACTGGACCTCACTGACTATAATGGGAGCTAGTAGGGATCTGGCTGCTCATATTAGTTTTGTCCAGCTGATCCCCAACAATTATGCTGGGGAGTGGCCGGATGCCGGCCGGTTACCATTATAGTTTATGTGGTCTTGCACGCAAGCAGCATTATCCAGCTATGCTAGATTCAGAGAACTTTCGCAGGCTGATAAAAAATTGTTAGCCTATCCTAATAATAAACCTTTAAAGCAACCCTCTGGTTCAAGAAAGAGTATTCACATTAACTGGACAGTTATTTGGTGCCTTACTTTCCACCTTTTCAGCTGCAGATCTGCCAATACCCCAGTTCCTTGTCTGCTATCCAAAATGGTTTCACTGCTTCTCAGACTGCCTGGTGCATACTGTGCATGTGGTGGTCCAAAACACATCCTGCTGCTCTCAGATTGGCCAGCACTGCTCATGTGAGCAGTACTGAGTCTGACCAATCCAAGAACAGGACTGGACAAGCAGGAAGTGTCTAGGACTAACAATATACCATGTGCACCAGGCAGTCTGAGAGTTGGTGTGGCCAACTTGGATAACAGAAGGGCAGAATGGAAATCAGAAGATCTGCAGTTGAAAAGATAAAAAGGAGGGCACCGATTTCTGAATATACACAAATAAAAAGGTTTTGAATTTGTTTCATGGATTGCCCAATATAAACCATGGAGCCTGTCAGGATTTTCTTGCTACCAGTGGTTAGAGCAGCATGAAGCTTCTGACAGGATGATGCTGCCACCACCATGTTTCACAGCGGGGATGGTGTGTTCAGAATGATGTGCAGTGTTAGTTTTCCGCCACACATAGTGTTTTGCATTTAGGATAAAAAAAACTTTGGTCTCGTCTGACCAGAGCACCTTCTTCACATGGCTTGTGGCAAACTGCAAACGGGAATTCTTATGGCTTGCTGATGCTTTCAAAAATGGATTTCTTCTTGCCACTCTCCCATAAAGGCCAGACTTGTGGAGCACACAACTAATAGTTCTCCTATGGACAGATTCTCCCACCTGACCCGTGGATCTGTGCAGCTCCTCCAGAGTGACCATGGACCTCTTGGCTGCTTCTCTAATTAGTGCTCTCTTTGCCTGGGCTGTCAGTTTAGGTGGACGGCAATGTCTTGGTAGGTTTGCAGTTGTGCCATACTCCACTCCTGCATAATGGAAACTGGATGGATCTGTTATGTTGGCCATTGACTTCTATTATGATGGAATGCATTCCATCATGGAATTGCGTTATGGTCCGTGGTAATGGAATCCATAACGTAATTCAGTATATACCTGAACTCGAACTTCAAAACTTGCTCATCCCTAATTACTAATGTTCTCTAATGAACCTCTGAGGCCTTCACAGAACAGCTGTAGTTATACTGAGTATAAATTACACAGGTGGACTCTATTACTATTTTAGGTGAGTTCTGAAGGCAACTGGTCACACTAGATTTTATTTAGGGGTATCAGACTACAGGGGGCTGAATACAAATGGACACCTCACTTTTCAGATTTTTATTTATTTGTATTTGTTTATAAACATTTGGAAAACCATGTATCCTTTATTTTTCACTTCACACATACTTGCTGCTTTATGTTGGTCTATCACATAAAATCCCAATAAAATAGATTTAAGTTTATGGGTGTAATGTGAAAAATGTGGAAAAGTTAGAGGGTGTTAATACTTTTTCAAGGCACGCCATTGCTTATCTCCCTGAGGAGAACGGATTGGGCAGATAAAAATCCAACCTATTTTGTTCTAATTCCCAAACAACAAGAGGCACAGTGGGACCATTACATAGACACTGAAGACATGAAATTGGTGGCTTTCATAATCAAAATCTCATATCTGTTTCCATCTTTACTTGACTTTGTAGTCATTAAGCTATAAATAATGTAAATTACAGCATTTCCTTTTTAAAGAAAAGAACCAGGTTATGACATTTTGTTCCTGAAGTTAGGAACGAAAGCAGAGATATATCAAATTAATTTGCCCTGTCGCTCAAAAATGCTGATCTACAGCACAGACATAGCTTACAGTTACACAGCCATGTATTCCAACTTGCAGGCTAGTAAGTCATCATCATTGCAAAATATGGAAACCATAGTACTCCGAAGAAAAAACAGTCAATGTAACCATTATAGTTAAGGCTACTTTCACACTGGCGTTTTGGTTTCCGTTTGTGAGATCCGTTTCAGGGCTCTCACAAGAGGTCCAAAACAGATCAGTTTTGCCCTAATGCATTCTGAATGCATAAGCATCCACCCAGAATGCATCAGTTTGCCTCCATTCCACCTCCATTCCGCTCTGACGATGCGGAGGCAAATGTAAGTCAATGGGGACGGATCTGTTTCACAATCTGGCACAATAGAAAACGGACCCGTCCCCCGTTTTGGCTATGTTACAGATAATACAAAGAAATCCGTTCTGAAAGGATGCATGTGGTTGTATTATCTGAACGGAAGCGTTTGTGCAGCTCCATGACGGATCCGCACCAAACGTGAATGTGAAAGTGAGACCCCACCACCATCTATCATTTATAATATTCTTATGTAGCAGAGCGCCCTTTGATCCAGCACAGGCATCAGAATGCAAATGTAATTGCTACTTCTATACAACCTATAGATACAGTTGCAAGAAAAAGTATGTGAAGCCTTTGGAATTATATGGATTTCTGCACAAATTGGTCATAAAATGTGATCTGATCTTCATCTAAGTCCCAACAATAGACAACCACAGTCTGCTTAAACTAATAACACACAAAGAATTAAATGTTACCATGTTTTTATTGAACACACCATGTAAATATTCACAGTGCAGGTGGAAAAAGTATGTGAACCCCTAGACCAGGGGTGCACAACCTTTTTTGGTCTCGGGGCCGCATTGTCACATTGCTCTATTTCAAGGGGCCGCAAAAAAAAAGTTAATCTGCACTTGTTTGCATCAGCCTATTACACAGGCTGATGCAAAGTAAATGGGGAGGAATAATCACTACCACAGTCACTGCTCCATCATTCAGTTCTGTTGATTATTGGCAGCAAATTCCTGATTACACGGTGAGATATGCTGACAATAATTGTACGTCTTTAATCCTGATAAAACATGCAAATCAGCCAACAAACGAGCTGATCAGCGGCAGTGGCGTGCCTAGGCTGTTTGGCACCCGGGGCGGGTCCTTTATCTGGCACCTTCCCCCCCCCCCAAATACTTTAAGAAAATCATAACCCCTCACAGTAGTATTGCCCTCATTGTTTTGTACAGATGCTATGCCAACATTGTGCCCCCTTCATAGTAGTTATTCCCTCATTGTGCCCCTCTCACAGTAGTAATACCCTATCTGTGCCCCTTCACAGTTGTAATGCCCTCTTTGTGCCTCCTTCACAGTAATAATGCCCCTTAATAGTAGTAATGCCTATTGTCCCCTTTCACAGTAATAATGCCCATTGTGTCCCTTCACAGTAATAATGCCCAATGTGCCCCCTTCACGGTAATAATGCCCTCTGTGTCCCCTCCATAGTAGAAATCTCCATTGTGCCCCCTTAATAGTAGTAATGCCCTCTGTGTTAGTAATGCTCATTGTGCCCCCTTCACAGTAATAATGGCCTCTGTGCCCCCTTCATAGTAGTAATGCCCTCTGTGCACTGTGCCCCCTCCATAGTAGAAATGCCCATTGTGTCACCTTCACATTAGCAATGCCCTCTGTGCCTCTTCGAGAGTAGAAATGCCCATTGTGCCCCTCCATAATATAAATGTCCATTGTGCCCACTTCACATTAGCAATGACCATTGTGCCCCCTCCAGAGTAGAAATTCCCATTGTGCCCCCTCCAGAGAAGAAATTCCCATTGTGCCCCCTTCACATTAGCAATGCCCATTGTGCCCCCTCCAGAGTAGAAATGCTCATTGTGCCCCCTTCACATTAGCAAAGCCCATTGTGCCCCCTCCATACAATAAATGCCCACTGTGCCCCCTCCAGAGTGGAAATGCCCATTGTGCCCCCTCCAGAGTAGAAATGCCTATTGTGCCCCCTTCACATTAGCAATGCCCATTGTCCACCCTCCAGAGAGGAAATACCCATTGTGCCGCCTTCACATTAGCAATGACCATTGTGCCCCCTTCACATTAGCAATGACCATTGTGCCCCCTTCACATTAGCAATGACCATTGTGCCCCCTATAAAAAAAAACACAGTACCTACTCACCTTGTCCCGTTCCGGAAACTCACATACCTCTCTTCTCTGCCGGCACAGATCACCCTGCAGCACTGTGTGGGCGGAGCTTATGCAGATTCCCGGGCTGCAGGCTCCGCTCACACATGCTGGCATCGCGATCCGTGTCTGCAGGCTGAATGGTGGATCGGGGAGAAGTCTTCCTACTCTACCATTCAGAGCGCCACCGGCCTGAAGGAGGGGAGGAGCGCGGAGAGCTGAATGACAGAACAGCAGCTCCCTGTGCTCCAACAATGAGCGCTTCCATCTGTATTGATTGAAGCGCTCATTGCTTCTGGCACCCACCTGAGAGAGGCACCCGGGGTGGACTGCCCTCTCCCTTAGTACGCCACTGCTGCAGAGCGCTCCTTGAGAAGAAGGCAGAAGCGCTGATAAACTGCGCCTGCCTTCTCCTCGGCTCCCCCACTCTCACCAATAGCCAGGGACCCGTCCTGCTCCAGACTCCTGCTATAGTACAGTGGCAGGAGCTGTCATCCTTCCCTGTGTGGTGCTCCAGGAAGAAACACAGCTGATCGCATGATCAGCTGTGTTTCTGTCCAGCAGGACGGGGGCCGCAAACCTTGGCTCCGGGGGCCGCATGCGGCCCGCGGGCCGCAGGTTGTGCACCCCTGCCCTAGACTAATGACATCTCCAACAGCTAATTGGAGTGAGGTGTCAGCCAACTGGAGTCCAATCAATGATATGAGATTGGAGGTGTTGGTTACAGCTGCCCTGCCCTATAAAAAACACACACCAGTTCTGGGTTTGCTTTTCACAAGAAGCATTGCCTGATGTGAATGATGCTTCGCACAAAAGAGCTCTCAGAAGACCTACGATTAAGAATTGTTGACTTGCAAAAAGCTGGAAAGGGTTATAAAAGTATCTCCAAAAGCCTTACTGTTCATCAGTCCATGGTAAGACAAATTGTCTATAAATGGAGAAAGTTCAGCACTGCTGCTACTCTCCCTAGGAGTGGCCGTCCTGTAAAGATGACTGCAAGAGCACAGCGCAGACTGCTCAATGAGGTGAAGAAGAATCCTAGAGTGTCAGCTAAAGACTTACAAAAGTCTCTGGCATATGCTAACATACCTGTTAGCGAATCTACAATACGTAAAACACTAAACAAGAATATATTTCATGGGAGGATACCACAGAGGAAGCCACTGCTGTCCCAAAAAAACATTGCTGCATGTTTACAGTTTGCACAAGAGCACCTGGATGTTCCACAGCAATACTGGCAAAATATTCTGTGGACAGATGAAACCAAAGTTGAGTTGTTTGGAAGAAACACACAACACTATGTGTGGAGAAAAAGAGGCACAGCACACCAACATCAAAACCTCATCCCAACTGTGAAGTATGGTGGTGGGGGCATCATGGTTTGGGGCTGCTTTGCTGCGTCAGGGCCTGGACGGATTGCTATCATCGAAGGAAAAATGAATTCCCAAGTTTATCAAGACATTTTGCAGGAGAACTTAAGGCCACCTATCTACCAGCCGAAACTCAACAGAAGATGGGTGTTGCAACAGGACAACGACCCAAAGCATAGAAGTAAATCAACAACAGAATGGCTTAAACAGAAGAAAATACGCCTTCTGGAGTGGCCCAGAGTCCTGACCTCAACCCGATTGAGATGCTGTGGCATGACCTCAAGAAAGCGATTCACACCAGACATCCCAAGAATATTGCTGAACTGAAACAGTTCTGTAAAGAGGAATGGTCAAGAATTACTCCCGACCGTTGTGCACGTCTGATCTGCAACTACAGGAAATGTTTGGTTGAAGCTATTGCTGTCAAAGGAGGTTCAACCAGTTATTAAATCCAAGGGTTCGCATACTTTTTCCACCTGCACTGTGAATGTTTACATGGTGTGTTCAATAAAAACATAGTAACATTTAATTCTTTGTGTGTTATTAGTTTAAGCAGACTGTGATTGTCTATTGTTGTGACTTAGATGAAGATCAGATCACATTTTATGACCAATTTGTGCAGAAATCCATATCATTCCAAAGGGTTCACACTTTTTCTTGCAACTGTATAACGCTGCTCTGAAGTGAAGAAATGTCTGCTTAAGATATAGGGTAATTATATACCCCACTTATTCTCAAACTCCCCCTCCTGGCAGGAAGCAGGACCAGCCCACTTCTACCAAGGGGGGAGGAACAGTATAGTAAGCCCTGTTCCTAGCAACTTTTGCCATCCACACCTCCTCTGCTGGAACATACGGCAAAAACATGAAATACATAACATTACACAACAATGCATAACAATAAAACAATTTGCAGATTCCCCCAGGTCTGCGGTACTACGCATGCTTCCTTGGGGGAAAAAAAGGTATGCAAAGCATCTCTCTTCTAGGGAGAAGGAAAATTGTCTATCTAGTGACAGTTTTGAGGAGAAACTTTATTCTCACGTTACGTCAAAGACATCTCACACAGCCAACCAGTACCCTGTTCTGTCTGACAAGGGCCAAAACCTCCAAAAGAAAAGTCTGTCTTTTCCTTAAGGAGAAAATTCTGGTTTATCCAGTTTAGCTTATATCCTTAGTTATGTTGTAAGGCCTGTTAAAAGATCAGACACAGAGAAGCTGTCCACAGTAGGTTCCTTCTTCCTAGAGAATAGCTACTTTGCATAACTTTTTCTCTAAAGAAACATTCCCTGGCAGGTAAGATTACCTTTTGACAGCTTTGGGGGTTTCCACAGGAGAAACGTCATTCTCTCAGACCAACCCTGTAGAAAAAGATATCTATACTACATGATGCAAGTGCTGTGACAAAGAGCGACGTCACTCCTCCCCACTGAAGATGGACTGGATTTGGGGGGTACTATATCTTCTTATGGAGAGTGTCACCTTACATTTGGTGGCATCCAAGTGAGATCTTTGCATACATTTTTCTTCTAAATGGCCACATAGACTGTCTTTTGAGTCAGTCTTTAGCAGCTAGGAGAGACAGTATTCCATGTGAGCACTTCTGTCTCCTTATTTTAATTATTGGGGGGTCTCAGCACTTGGACAACCACATATTCCAAAAATGTGTGGCTACTAGCTCAAGAGCTGCTGTATCGGCATTTTTAATCCTTTGTATAATGCCGACAACAGTGAAAAACAAAGATGTCTTTCCCCATTGTCCACGTCACTGAACTTTCTGATCTAAGACCTAGCCAGTCACATAGGGTCACACCAACTCTATGTCTCTCATTTCATTATTTACTGAGCTGTTTATGCCAGGCTTTAAAAAACCAAACAGCAATTACACTTATGATAGCACAAAAGCTTTTTTGTACTCTGGCTTAATCTATGTCCTACTTCCATTAAATGTGTGTCAATTATAAGAGGTGAAAGCTTCTTAATAATTGTGACATATCTCTGCACAGTGGCGTAACTAGAAATGACTGCCCCCCCCTGCAAATTTTTTAATAGGTCCCTCCACCCCCCAGAAACTTCTTCTCAACCCCCTTCTCCCGTGCAACCCCCACTCCTGTGGCTAGTCAAGAAAGCTCTCTCAAAAAAGGTCCAACAGCTGTTCCGTCCGTTTCCTACAGTTTCACTGTATACGTATATCATCATTGTGTAATACTGTCGAGTGGACCCTGACAATAAAATCTTTTAGTCATCTTGGGTAGGCCCCTTCTGAGTTTGGGCCCCAAAGCAGCTGTTTCCCCTGCTTCTGCGGGAGTCCTGGTGTACAACATAATAAATTGATCAGCCCTGCTTAAAAAAAAAAAAAGGTGAACAGGGTGCAAAAGCCTCAAAATTGTGCCAATCTTTGCAACTTTTTGATTTCAGTTTTCTGGCATACGGGGGTTGAAAATGTCCCCCTTAGTGTCCACAACTTCTAACCATGTCTCATTGTTTTGAGGAGGAGGTCGTAGAAAATATCCTGTTGTCGATACTGCAGCCAGTATGGCAAGGTGTACTTTAACATAGTGGATTCTATGCAGATTTTAGATTTCATTTTTCACCTTATAATTCAAGGTTCTCTTGACCCATGTTGGTTATTTGGATTTTGATGACTTTCCCTCCTTCCTTTCTATTATTTTCTCACCAATGATTCACACTAAAGATTTGCATTCCCGTTTGAGTAACACATTTGTTATGACTATCACTAGTTTCTCTGGATTGTATAATTATGTGTTTTTGTATGCAGCTTGTTTGGTTGTTCTGATTTATATGCCAAACTGCTTTGTATTAGTATTTTTTGTTACTCTTCTCCACCTCCTTATCCTTATTCCTGCTGAGCATTGTTTTGCTTGAAGAAAAACTGAAAAAGTATATTCACAATGACTACACGTTTACATGGTACTCACAGCATTGTTTTATAATACACTTTACAAAACAGGATGGAGGGCGGAGGACGGGGGCAGGGGCAACATCAAAAGAGCTAGCACCCTGTGCTTGGTTTACAAAAGGGGGGTGGCATTGTAGACATGTTAAGCACATGTAGATGGTTTTAGTTAAATGCTTTATTGAAACTGGTAGTTTAGCTGAAAGCTCTTGAAAATATTCTTTGTAGTAGCCTTATATTACACATGTGGAAATTGGTCTGATTTTAATATAATATTTCTATTTACAACGGCATATATACCACACAAACGGAAAATGCAAATGTGATCGCACACTGCATCCAGCACTCTGCCCTCCATGCTGGATGAGACATTGGTTTATATTTTGGCCAAAGCATAGTAAGCCACTCACCGCGTCAAGGTCGTCTCAATTGAGTGGTCCCTAACTCTTGTTCCTACCTGTTCATGGGCCATGACAGCCACATAAAATCCAGGGAATGCAGGTCAGCATGCAAGCCAAGTACACTTTGCTTGTAACCCCGTCCGGTGCCATTACAGCTTTCATCGGATCCAGGGATGCAAGTACCAACATGCATGCTGAACCCACCATATACTTCTCCTGGAGCCAGATGGCTAATGGTAGGTTCTATATAAGCAGACTCAGTTTTATACTGACTTTAAAACCAGCCTCCAGGACAGATTAACTGGTCAGGTGTGCTTGACTCAAAGGAGATCGCCACGCCTCCAATATATACTACAAAGAAAAAAATATAAGGGGTTGAGTCCGCACAACCTGCCTGCAGGTGCACATCACTATGGCGAACTACATACACTGCATCCAGCAATCTGATGTGCACCTGCAGGCAGGTTGTGCGGACTCAACCCCTTATATTTTTTTCTTTGTAGCATATATTGGAGGCGTGGCGATCTCCTTTGAGTCAAGCACACCTGACCAGTTAATCTGTCCTGGAGGCTGGTTTTAAAGTCCAGTATAAAAAGTATATGGTGGGTTCAGCATGCATGTTGGTACTTGCATCCCTGGATCCGATGAAAGCTGTAATGGCACCAGACGGGGTTACAAGCAAAGTGTACTTGGCTTGCATGCTGACCTGCATTCCCTGGATTTTATGTGGCTGTCATAGCCCATGAACAGGTAGGAACAAGAGTTAGGGACCACTCAATTGAGACGACCTTGACGCGGTGAGTGGCTTACTATGCTTTGGCCAAAATATAAACCAATGTCTCATCCAGCATGGAGGGCAGAGTGCTGGATGCAGTGTGCGATCACATTTGCATTTTCCGTTTGTGTATGTAGTTCGCCATAGTGATATATACCACACATGTAACCTATAATGATGGGACCCAGCTGAGGTTAACTGCATCCTTCATTTGAATGGGTAACAATACCCTGTGTAGAGATGCCCTCTGCACAGGTTCTTCAAAAAATAAGGTTGTGGGGAATTGTCCAAAGGTTTTGCGAATTAGATGGGGGCAAACAAGCACCAAGTCCTTCCATTCCAGGAGGTTAGGAGCATGGTGATGTTCACCAGCAAAGGTAGGGGGCTCCATTTAAATCTTTCTTATAAGCCCCCCTCAGTTCTATCTATGCCCCTCACTCATAATCTGGAGAAATCAACATATCTAATTATACTATTTATAATGATATATCTTCTAATTGTAAAACACACTTGTGGAACGTGAATGAGTAGATGTCTCACTAAACATTTGCCATGTGTCACCATCATCAGTACTTCTAGATGACCTAACCACATAATAATGCAGTTCTTGTGCTGTGAACATCTAATTCCCCTATCCTTGATGATGTCTTATCTTTTTGGGGAAGTCTCATTCTGTTAGTGGATCTTGGGATGGTGGGAACACAATTGACTGGCAGAAGTTTCTCTACAATAACAACTGCAGTTAACAATCAACTACATTCTTGCAGGATTAATATAGTTATGAGAATAATTAGCATATGTATAGGTATATAGCTTAGTATGAATAAAGTTGCAGAAAACACAGAGGCCTACATATATTGTTCAGCATATGCCTAGTTTTGGCCAAATAATTAAAAACTTGCTTACAAAATTGTACGAAATTTGCAAATTTTCTCTTCTCAACACAAAAAAAAAGGAAGCACAGTCACAATGCACTTACAGTAACATAGTACTATAGTTTATAGTTCAGCCTATTGTCTTACAACATTTGATCCAGAGGTAGGCCCAAAAAAACTAAAACCTTATGAGGTAGAAGCCAATTTCCTAATTTTAGGAAAAAATTTCCTTTCCAACTCCAACTCTGCCAATGAGCACAACCTCCTGAATCAAAAACCCTTCTCTTGAGATCAAGTAACTATAACTTACAATATTATTACACTCCTGAAATGTTTTCAGGCCATTTTTTAGCTCTTTTAGTGAGTTCACCATCACCACCTCCTCAGGCAGAGAGTTCCATAGTCTCACTGCTCTTACCGTAAAGAACTTTCTATGTTTGTGTAGAAACCTTCTTACCTTTAGACGTAGAGGGATGTTCCCTCATCACAGTCACAATCCTTGGTATAGATAGATCTCTGTATTGACCTTTCCTTTATACATAGTTATTAGGTCAGTCATAAAGGTTATGGCTTGTTCACATCACCGTTATGGATTCTGTTTTTGTTTTCCGTTATAACATGGTTATAACAGAAAATAACAGAATCCATAAGACGGAAGTCAAAACGGAAGCCTTTAAAATGCTAATAGAAGTCTATGGGAATCATAACGGATCGGTCTGATTCACGTTATGCAGAACGGGAAAAAAAAGTCAGACTTGCATAACGGTAACCAGACGGATCCGTTATGATTCCCATAGACTTCTATGACGGATCAAAACGGAATGCCTTTCATAGGCTTCCGTTTTGACTTCCTTCTTATGGATTCCGTTAGTTTCTGTTATAACCATGCTATAACGGAAAACAAAAACGCAATCCATAACGGTGATGTGAACCCACCCTTAGTAATATAGCATCCATTCACAAAGAGTTTTTTCAGCAGCAGCACATTGATTTCTGAAAGCCCTGTGCACAGGAATGAGACAACAGCAGACATATTTGCAACAAATCTGCTGCAAGTGAATGCACTCTTAGAATCATTTATGAAAGGCAAATACATGGATGCTCATAACAGACATTGAAAGAATTCAGTCTTATCAAGTCCAAGTGCACCCGATTTATTAGGAAGCATGCGCCTTTAAATAAATGAGGTGCATTCAAGTGAAGGAAAAAGTGAGCTGCAGCACACAAGTACACAATCGACACAGCCTTCTGCTTCAAGCTTTGTCCACTGTCTAGGTTTTGGCATCATTGGCTTCTGAAAACAGCTGAAATGGTGAAGGTACTGAGCGTCAGATCCCCACTGATCTAATATTGCTAACCTAGATAAGCGATCATATCTAAAAGATGATCAATCCCTTTAAGTTAATGCCACTTTGCGATAAGTCTTTAATTTATCTTGCAATTAATCCTACAGTTCCAGGTGACTATAAATAGCTGTGCTGCTGAAACAATAAGAACCAGAGGAGGAAGATTTACAAAATCTAAGCGCACCAGAATGTATTATGTGTTTTAGACACTTTTTATTCTCACTAGACAGTTTTAAAAAAAAAATCTACAAATGGGGAATAGCTCAAAGGCATTGTCCAGCGTTTTGGAATTTTTCATTTTCAACTGTCAAACCCAGCCTATTGTACCTGTGAAAAAAATCATACCTGCTCCCTGCGGCACATGATCCATCAATGGTGCGCTGCTTGGGGACATGTCAAGGCTGGGACCAGTCATTGGCTGCAGAAGCACATGTGACCCCACCCTCCCGTAAGTTTACAGGATGGGGACTGGAAAACTGCAGAAGGGAGACAGGAAACGGGACTAGAACAGTGGGGAGTAGGTGAGCACGATTTGATTCTGAAGTACAACAGGCTGGGGTAGACAGAAATAAAATGTCCACAAACATGGACAACCACTTTAAAAAAAGAAAGTCCTGGTCTAAAATGTGCCAAAATATTGATGTAAAGTAAGTTACCTAGAAGTGGAAGAGAAGTGTCCAACATGTCTAGCAAGACATGACAAATCTATGACACAACATGAGCCACTGTGATAATTTTGGCACAGTTTCTGCCTGTTTTAAAAGGAGGGGGGGGGGGGGGGTTTCAGGACTTCGGTATTGGTAATCTATCCATAGGTTTATGCAGCTCAGATCCTGTTCATTAAAATAGGAGCTGAGCTGCAGTAACCCGGCCACTACACAGCGTATATAGCTGTCTGCTCCCAGCTCCATAACCTGGTGGCCATGGCCCCTGCTAGTAGCTGATCGATGGAGGTGATGTCACGGCTGAGGATGGGGGAAACCCTCAGCCGTGTGCCGAAGGATGGTGGTCGCTGCTTGACCAGGACAAACAGGATTAGGGAGCAGGTCACCTCCTACAGCGTCCCTAACCTGACCCTAACTCCTACCTGCATGGGCTGACCTTGAAGGTAGGAGGACCCATGCGCAGGAACCTCAGATCCCTACTCGCCCTCCGCCGGTCCCTAGGCTAGGAGTCAGAGTAAGACATCCTGTTCCTTCTGGATCCGGAGGAACAGGAGTCTCACTGGCCAAGCTGCAAGCAAGGGGAAACAAATGCAACCTATGGCAATGGCAGGTACTTGTCACAAACATAGCAGAGACCTACCACAGACAACCAAGCCTGGAACCCATGTGGATGTACTGCCCACAGACAGCAGAACTCAGCACACAAACACACAACACACGGGAACCCAGGACCACAGGTGCAATAAAGAAACATAAAACCAAACACATCTTCCAGACACCAAAGGACATATATTTAGCTTATGACCAGAAGCTTGGCCCCCACTGGCAGTTGGTAAGTAACCAGGAGGATGTCTACAGCCAGCATGGCTGAAACACCCTCTCTGGCTACTGCCTACAACTGAGGCTTTATAGGGCCAAGAGGCCACACCCAACAGTCAGACACACCCCGGCCGTGGCCGTGACAGGTGATGGACCTCCATGGAGCTGATATTGATGACCTATGCTAAGAAGACATTGAAGCCCTGGAAAACCCTTTAAGCTGCCTAAATTTAGGACAATAATAATGTGCAACATTATGTAGGTTTAGTTGCATTTGCATTTTGCTTCATGAGGACCCCTATATGCACGTGCAATATTATTCCTCAACTTGTCCATTGCTTTTCTTAGCAGGAGCAGAGGAATCCGGACTCACCTTAGCTGCCTTTCGCAGAAGTCAGACTCTCTAAGTGATTTTTCAACGTTACAAAATGATGCCAAGCACAGCCAAGCACTAAAGTAAGTGTTCCCCTGCTGACGGTCACATGTATACTGTATGTATTATATAGCTAAATATGTATGCAAAGTATCCAATGCATCTCTATAGATAAAGACTTGACTTACCCAACCAATATAAATGTGCACTGGTCTAACACTATAAAACGAATATCAGTTTTAATAAAAGTGTCAAGTGCCTGAATCTTTCTTCAGAATCATTTCTATTATGAGAGTACCATAAATTACAAAATTTAGAAATGCTAAATATTTTTTTTATATTATTACTAGTGTTGATTGAGCACCAAAGTGCTCTGGTTCTCGAGTAGAACACTTTGGGATGCTCGGTGCTCTACAGAGCACCAGAGCACAATGGAAGTCAACGGGAGAACCCGAGCATTAAACCAGGTACCCTCTGCTCTGGTTCACAGGAAAAGGTCAGAAATTGATGGAAACACCACTGAAATGGTTTGGGAACAGCATGGGGAGGATGTTTGGATGCATCTTGGACTCCCAGGTTACTGCTGGGAACGATGTTGTCCAAGGGTTACGCCACTTTTACAGACTGACAATAATACGCACAAAACCGAAGATAAAATTGATTTTAGAGGAGAAATTGTTAGGAAACATTCTTTCCTGTATATTTACTTGCATGTAAAGTGCAAGTGCTGCCAAAAATTACAAGGAGGAGGCACTCAGATACAACCTGTATATCACATAAAGGAGGGCCTCATTCACATTGTGGTACAATTGTTCAGGTAGTGGGACTCCTACACTCATAAAGCCTATGCACTAAGTGAAAGGGCTGCCAAAAATGACAAGGAACCGGAACTCCAGTACACACTTTATTACACAAAAAGGAGGGCATCATATACACCCTTGAAAAATTATGATTGATGGCCTGCTGGTGACCCTCTAAAACATTAAGAGCAAGGGCCTGCTGGTGACCCTCAAAAACATTAGGAGCAAGGACCTGCTGGTGACCCTCTAAAACATTAGGGGCGAATGCCTGCTGCTGATCTGACCATCTAAAACATTAGGGACGAGGGCCTGCTGGTGACCCTCTAAAACATTAGGGGTGAGGGTCTGCTGCTGAGCTGAACCTCTAAAATATTAGGAGCGAGGGCAGCCTAATTAGCATGTTGATATGATAGAGGAGGAGGACGAGAAAAGGAAGATTGAACCATATACCCTTTTTTGTGGTGGAAGGGGTGCATAGGAATACAGTGTATTCAATACACCATAAAAGCCACATTTAAAGTGCCTTTATGTTCAGCCACTTTCCTCTGGTGGAGTAGAGAAGTCAAGGGCAATCCAGGACTTGTTCATTTTGATAAGAGTCGACCTGTCAGCATTTTCAGTTGACAGGCGGATGCGCTTATCAGTTATTATGCCCCCAGCCGCACTAAATACCCACTCTGACAAAACGCTGGCAGCAGGGGAGGACAGCACCTCCAAGGCGTAGAGCGCCAGTTCGTGCCACGTGTCCAGCTTGGACACCGAATAGTTGTAAGGCACAGAGGGATCACTGAGGACGCTGACACAGTCTGTTACGTACTCCTTCACCATCTTCCAAAACATTTTGCTAGTCCTCTCCATCAGAGAAAGGAGGGATGATAAGTTATCTTTGTAGCGGGGGTCGAGAAGGGTGAACAACCAGTATCGGTGTTGGCCAAAATGCGTATAATGCGAGGATCACGTGAAAGGCAGCATAACATAAATTCAGTCATGTGTGCCAGAGTCCCATCAGACAAGACTTCACTGTCCTTATCAGGAGGATGACTCTCAATCTCTTCACCCTCTTCCTCCTCTTCGGCCCATCCACGCTGAACAGATGGAATAAACCTGCTATGGGTACTACCCTCTGTAGCGGAGGCAACCATCTACTGCTCCTCCTCCTCATCATGATCATCTAATTCGCGCTGAGAAGACGAACTGAGGGCGGTCTGGCTACCACCCTGTGTAATGTCTTCCCCCATTTCCACCTCTTCCACATGCAAAGCGCCCGCCTTCATTGTGAGCAGCGAGCATTTGAGTAGACACAGAAGTGGGATGGTTGCGCTGATAATAGCGGCATCGCCGCTCGCCATCTGTCTTTATTCCTCAAAGTTGCGTAAAACCTCACAGAGGTCAGACATCCATGTCCACTCGCTGCTTGTGAAGAGTGGATGCTGACTGGAAAGGCGACGACCATGTTGCAGCTTGTTTTCCACTACTGCCCTCTGCTGCTCACAGAGCGTGGCCAACATGTGGAACGTGGAGGTCCAGCGCGTGCTCACGTTGCACAACAATCGTTGAGCTGGCAATTGCAAGCGCTGCTGCAGCGTTGCCAGACCAGCGGCAGCTGTAGATGACTTTTGTAAATGGGCACACATGCGGCGCACCTTCAACAGTAGCTGAGGCAAATTGGGGTTAGGTTTTGAGAAACCGCTGAACCACTTAGTTTAACACGTGGGCCAGGCATGGTGTGTGTGTGAGCTATCCGAGCTCCAAAGCAGCCACCATGTTACGGCCATTATTAGACACAACCATGCCTAGTTGTAGGTTGAGTGGCGAGAGCCACAGCTCAGTCTGGTCCCTTTACCCTCCCACAGCTCTGCGGCGGTGTGCTTCCCCACTGCAGTGCTACACTGCTTCCAGCTACTGACTGGTGGCTGACTGGTGCTGCAAGATGAGAATTCTGAGGTGGAAGTGGAGATAGAGGTGGAGGAGGAGAAGTGGGGGTTGCAGCCACTAATGTAGGTGGTGGCGGAATTCCTGATGGAAGTAGGGCCCGCAATCCTTGGCGTCGGTAGCACCTGTGCCATTCCATGGTACGACTTCCTCCCGGCCTCCATAACATTTACCCCGTGTGCCATCAGGGAAATGTAGCGTCCCTGGCCAAAAGCACTTGTCCATGTGTTATGCGTTAGGTGGACCTTTCCAATAACTGCATTGGTCAGGACACGGGTGATTTTTACGGGACACAAGCTGTTGTAAGGGGACGGCACACCGGGCAAAATAATGGGGGCTGAGGACTGAGTAACAAGGAATGGCAACCGCCATCAGTCTGCGGAAAGCTTCAGTCTCCACAAGCCTAAATGGCAACATTTCCAGGGCCAGCAATTTGGAAAGGTGCGCATTTAGTGCTATGGCCTGTGGGTGGATGGCTGGGTATTTGCTCTTTCGTTCCAAGGCCTGGGGTATGGACATCTGTACGCTATGCTGGGACACAGAAGTGGATTTGCTAGCTGATGGTGCTTGCGAAGGTCCAGGTGCAGAGCGGGAGGCATCCGGGCCTGCGTCTTGGACAGGGGATTGGCCAACACATAACACAGGGGAAGAGGAGGCAGTGGTGTGACGCGCAGACACTGATTGTGGACCCAGGCGTTCAGCCCACCAATAAGGGTGCTTTGATGCCATGTGGCGGATCATGCTGGTGGTGGTGAGGTTGCTAGTGTTCACGCCCCTGCTCATTTTGGTACGGCAGAGGTTGCAAATGACAATTATTTTATTGTCCGCACTTTCCTTAAAAAAGTGCCAGACTGCGGAACACCTACCTCTTAGCAAGGGAGATTGCTGCAAGGGGGTGCTCCGGAGAACAGTTGCGGGCCTGTTTTGTGTGGCCCTCCTTCTCCTCTTTGCCACCCCACTGCCTCTTCCAGCCTGTTGCGGTGCTGCGGATCCCTCCCCCTCTGTACTGCTGTCCTCGCTCGGCTTGCCACCTTCCCAGGTTGGGTCAGTGATTTCATCGTCCATCACCTCCTCTTCCACTTCCTCACTCTGGTCATCCTCCTGACTTGTTGACTTGACAAGAACCTCATTTATTGATAACTGTGTCTCATCCTCATCATGAACCTCTTGAGACACTAATTGCTGTTGACTTATTGGCAACTGTTTCTCATCATCATCATCCACCTTGTGAAACACTAATTGCCGTTTCCCACCGTCATCTTCTTATGACTGTGGATGCTCAAGAGTTTTGGAATCAGTGCACAAGATCTCCTCATGTCCCTCTTCAAGCGGGTTTGACGAGAGGCCCAAATCAAGGAATGGTGCTGAAAAGAGCTCCTCGGAATAACCGAGTGTGTGATCACTTGTTTTCCAAGACTCTCCATGGTGGGGGGAAGGAGGATCAGGGTGAGGATTCTGTTTACTAGACTCTTGACTACTGAGACTGGACTTTGTGGAAGACAGGGTGGTGCTTAACTAACTGGAAGCATTATCTGCTGCAATTCAACCGACCACCAGGTCGCACTGGTGTGACTTCGAGAGTGGTGTCTTGTGCTGCCTGGCTCTGGCAGCAGGCACAGTTTAACTGCGCCCAGGGCAACGGCCTCTGCCTGCACCATCAGCAGCACGGCCACTTTACCGTACCTTACTGCTCACCTTTAGCATATTAAATGGTATATATGCTTGCAAGTATGTCACACGTACAGTAGCGCAGGTTTTGTAAGTGTATGCGCAAATAAATTACACTGAATGTCACAGATATTTAAGATGCACAAACGTTGTATAGGAGATGTAGCGCAGGTAATGTCGCTGTCACCGGCGGCTAAGAATTTTTTTTACTGAATGTCACAAATATTTAGGATGCGCAAACGTTATACAGGAGATGTAGAGCAGGTGATGTCGCTGTCACCAGTAGCTAAGAAAAAATTACACTGAATGTCACAGATATTTAGGATGTGCAAACGTTATATAGGAGATGTAGCTCAGGTAATGTCGCTGTCACTAGCGGCAAAAAAAAAGTTACACTTAATGTCACAGATATTTAGGATGCACAAACAGTATACAGCAGATGTAGCGCTGGTAATGTCGCTGTCACCGGCGGCTAAGAAAAAATTTCACTGAATGTCACAGATATTTAGGATGCGCAAACGTTATACAGGAGATGTAGCGCAGGTAATGTCACTGTCATAGCGTCAAAAAAATTACACTGAATGTCACAGATATTAAGGATGTGCAAACGTTATACAGAAGATGTAGCACAGGTAATGTCGCTGTCACCAGCGGCTAAGAAAAAATTACACTGAACGTCACAGATATTTAGGATGCGCAAACGTTATACAGGAGATGTAGCGCAGGTAATGTCGCTGTCACCAGCGGCTAAGAAAAAATTACACTGAATGTCACAGATATTTAGGATGCACAAACGTTATACGGGAGATGTAGCGCAGGTAATGTCGCTGTCACCAGCGGCTAAGAAAAAATTACACTGAATGTCACAGATATTTAGGATGCGCAAACGTTATGCAGGAGATGTAGCGCAGGTAATGTCTCTGTCAGCAGCGGCAAAAAAATTACACTGAATGTAGCAGATATTTAGGATGCGCAAACGTTATATAGGAGATGTAGCGCAGGTAATATCGCTGTCAGCAGTGGCCAAACAATTGCGCTTAATGTCACAGATATTTAGGATGCGCAAATGTAACAACAGATGTAGCAGAGGTTGTGTCACTGTCAGCAGCGGCCAAACAATTGCACGCAATTTAGCGCAGGTTGCGCTAATAATATATATTGCAGCCAGATAAAATAGCCCTTAAAATGACTTTTGGGTCTGTAACACCTTTCAACAGTAAACCCTGCTTTAAAAAAAAACTATTCCTGTCCCTACACTATCTGTCCCTTCTGCTGCAGCTCTCCCTGACTAAGACTGAGCCGAACCACGTGTCATCGGGTACTATATAGCACCCGATGACGCGTTCCGGCCAGCCATTCACTCTAATGCCAGTAACCAACATGGCTACGGCATTACAGTGAGTGCCAGTACTTTCCCGCACGTTTATTGGCTGCGTAGCAGACAACAAACATGCGGGGAGGAGACTCGAGCATCGCGCTCGAGCACAAGCGGTGTTCGGCCTAACACCGTGATGTGCCGAGTATCACGATGCTCGAGTCAAAATGGTGTTTGGCCGACATGCTCGCCCAACACTAATAATTACCTTTTTGCGGCAGGACAGTGACGCTCATTGTCTGCATAGTGTCTTGCTTCCAAAATTGCATCAAGAAACCTAACCGTGTGGCCGTGCCCTAATGTGTGGCGAGGTGACGGTGAGCATATTGGTTTGAAGGGATGCAGAGTGCAGACTGTTGTAAATCAGTCTATCGTCTGCTAACAGATAGTATGGCAGCCAAAGGAAGCACAAATTTCATCCCAGGACTCAGAGGTGTACACAGATCTCATAGGGCCCCATAGTAAACTTAGTATAGGCCCCCTGCCCCACTCAGTTCCCGAGTATGCATGCATCACTAACATAGGTCCCAACCATGTCGGATTCGGTGAAAGAGTCCTGGTTTTTCATTCCTGTCCCTTACCCTATATATAGGTAGTAAGAGAGCTCTGCTAATGGCTGATAACCACCTTTAGTAAGAGCTGAAGGACCTATGATGACATCACCATCCTATGATCAGTGCAGGAGGGGCAGAGCTCAACAGTGGACCAACAAAGAGGTGGCGAAGGACCTGTGATGATGTCACCAGCAAGGGATCAGTGCAGGATCGGTGGAGCTCAGCAGTGGAGAAAAGTGGTGATCAAGGACCTATCATGACATCACTATCATGTGATCAGTGCAGGAGGGGAGGATCTCAGCAGTGGAGAAGTAAAGAGGTAGTGAAGGATCTCTGATGACGTTCTGTGACATGAGGGTACATGCTTTGTGTGGAGTAAAAGAAAATGAAGACGCATGGATTTAATGTAAGAGCCAGGGAAATGCTGGGAGTTGTAGTTGTTTCCTTTTATACCTCCTCATGTAATGTCCTTTTATATCACATAATAACAACCTGGACATGCTGGGAGTTGTAGTCCTCTCCTCTTATACCTCCTCTCTGTAATGTGCAATAGCAATCTCTTGGAGGCAGTGAGGAATGATCTCTAAGTGAGATCATTATCACACTTGGCTCTCCTGGCCCGCCTCCTTCTGCAATTTTACACAATCTGTCTCCGCGGGGCAGGAAGCACATGTGTTGTGTCAGAAGACACTTCTTAGTGATGTCACAACAACCAGAGGTGTAGCTAAAGGCTCATGGGCTCAGTTGCAAGAGTTCAACTTCGGTCCCCCTTCCCTTAGTGCTTTGTGGCCAGGGGCAGGGAAGCACATAGCCTGTGTGCTGCCTGAGGCAAAAACTGACACCCCTACATGCCAAATTCTTGATCTAACCCCTTTTCTCCAGCCAGAGGTGTATCTTGACCAGTATGCACTTTCTATAATACTGGTGTCTTCTTGTCTTTGGGCCCCCTCAGGCTCCTGGGCCCGGTACCAACTGCTATCTCTGCACCCCTTATAGCTACGCCCCTGGTCTCAACGTATCCAATCAAATTTAAGTGATGCTCCAAACACTAGGGGGGACACTAGGTGAAGGCATTCTGTGAAGTTGCAGTAACCATTTTGCTGAAGCCTGTGTATGATTATACTCATTCTGTCAGGACACCGAAATCTGTTGTATGATCTAGAATGGTATCTAGTAAGGGTAGATCTAAGAGGGTATACCTACTGTGTGGGGGGACCAAGGGGGCATTTTACAGTGTGGGGCCACTAATCGGGTCACTCTCTTGTATGGGGGCACAACCACTTTGTGTGGGCTCTAAGGGTGCATAACTACTGTGTAGGGGCACTGAGGACACATTCTACTGTGTGGGGGGAATACAGGGGCATTGTACAGTGTGGGGCACTACAGGAGGAATTCTACTATAAGGGGGTACTAAAAGGGTAATTTTCACTAAAGGGGGCATTCAATTGTGTGGGGGCACTAAAAGGGCATTCTACTGTGTGAGGACACTAAATGGGGCATTCTATCTTGTGGGGGCTCTAAGGGGTCATTCTCCTGTGTGGAGTCACTAAAGGGGCACTCTACTGTGTTTGGGCACTAAGGGAGCCTTCTACTCTATGGGGGCACTGAGGCATTGTACTGTGTGGGAGCACCTAAGGGGCATAACTAATCTGTGGGGGCACTAAGTGGGCATTCATCTCTGTGGGGGCACTAAGGGGGCATTCTTCTCTGTGGGGGCACTAAGGCAATCTACTGTGTTGAGGCACTAAGAGAACATACCTACTATGTGAGGGCACTATGGGGGCATTATTCTGTGTGGGTGTAAAGAGTTAGAGGTGTGGCTTAGCATTAAAAATATTATCCCTCCATAGGTTTAAAAGTTCATGGTCAATCAGGCAATGAAAAGTACAATGGCCATTTCTAATGAATTTAAGAATTGTAATAAAAAAGTCACACTTGGCCTGATCCACTTTAATCCAACTTTTATGTCAGTAAAGTGTAACAGTTGCTTAAAAAATATGGCACTCATTCTGAACACCTTAGTTCTCAATATATTCAGGCCAGACAACTGCTATATATATATATATATATATATATATATATATATACAGTACAGACCAAAAGTTTAGACACACCTTCTCAGTCAAAGAGTTTTCTTTATTTTCATGACTATGAAAATTGTAGATTCACACTGAAGGCATCAAAATTATGAATGAACACATGTGGAATTATATACATAACAAACAAGTGTGAAACAACTGAAAATATGTCATATTCTAGGTTCTTCAAAGTAGCCACCTTTTGCTTTGATTACTGCTTTGCACACTCTTGGCATTCTCTTGATGAGCTTCAAGAGGTAGTCCCCTGAAATGGTTTTCACTTCACAGGTCTGCGCTGTCAGGTTTAATAAGTGGGATTTCTTGCCTTATAAATGGGGTTGGGACCATCAGTTGCATTGAGGAGAAGTCAGGTGGATACACAGCTGATAGTCCTACTGAATAGACTGTTAGAATTTGTATTATGGCAAGAAAAAAGCAGCTAAGTAAAGAAAAACGAGTGGCCATCATTACTTTAAGAAATGAAGGTCAGTCAGTCAGCCGAAAAATTGGGAAAACTTTGAAAGTAAGGGCTATTTGACCATGAAGGAGAGTGATGGGGTGCTGCGCCAGATGACCTGGCCTCCACAGTCCCCGGACCTGAACCCAATCGAGATGGTTTGGGGTGAGCTGGACCGCAGAGTGAAGGCAATAGGGCCAACAAGTGCTAAGCATCTCTGGGAACTCCTTGAAGACTGTTGGAAGACCATTCAGGGGACTACCTCTTGAAGCTCATCAAGAGAATGCCAAGAGTGTGCAAAGCAGTAATCAAAGCAAAAGGTGGCTACTTTGAAGAACCTAGAATATGACATTTTTTCAGTTGTTTCACACTTGTTTGTTATGTATATAATTCCACATGTGTTAATTCATAGTTTTGATGCCTTCATAGTCATGAAAATAAAGAAAACTCTTTGAATGAGAAGGTGTGTCCAAACTTTTGGTCTGTACTGTATATATATATATATATATATATATATATATATACACATACCAGCCACCACTAGGGGGAGCTCAGTGCATGGTCTGCCTCCATTGATGGAAGGCCACTGCCAGTACTAAAAACACCTCCAACTTTAGCAAACTGAAGCTTAATTCAGTAGCAATATGTAACAGATATAATTTGCCATAAAAATGGGCATTTTCTTAAACAATACCCCCTTCTACCCCAAATGATGCCCTCCTGTCTGCACCTATTGTAGTGACCATGCAAAGTAGTCTCCTTACAGACCTGACTGTAGTGATCATAGGCAACAATTCAAAGAGAAGTCAGGGAGAACACAGGACATGAGCCCGACTCCTTGCTGTAGGGGGCAAGCTGATCACTAGGAAAAAGGTGGTCACACGCATAGAGCTAGGGGTTACGTTAGACGAACACAGGAATTTTGATAAGAAATTGGGCTGTTTCCCCCATTGCGGGTACACTATAGTCAAAAGTCAATTTGGCAAACATTGCATCAGCCAGGGCACATATCACAGGGAAGATCAGAGATATAAAACCCCTTATGGCATTATGCCTGTAAATCAGCTTTGTAGCTGCTGGCTCAGTCATAATTAAAATGTGCTTCCATTTAATTAAATTACACATGTCTACAGATGATTGCAAATAATGTAACATGATGTGCACCAAAACATAACATAATATACTGTATATATAAACAAGGGGGGATTTATCATGATGGAAATTTTGGGAGTCAGCTGTGCTATTGTTTGTGCTCATTTTAGTAAACACGGTGCATTGTTTGCTAAATATTTTGCATCTTTAAAGGGGTTCTCCAGGAACAATGATTTTTTTGCCAGTGTCCCCAGCCTAACTCCGTAAACTAAAGATTCAAACTTAACAAAATTATCATTTTTTCCGGAGAACTGCTTTAAAGGGAACCTGTCACATTGAAAATGCAGAGCAATCTTAAAGAGCAAGAGGAGCTGAGTAGATTGATATATAGACTTGAGGGAAACAATTCAGTTCATTATTCATAACTTCTAATTTATTAATTTAAATTCCTGCGCATTTTGGGCTTAGGAGTCCAGTGGGTGGTCCTACTCAGTGTCCTACTCATGCCTCTTGGGGACACATCACTGTTGAGGCCTGTGCATGGCTGCAGTGGTCAACGTGACCACAGACTAGATGTCATCACTTCTGGTACGCTGTGGTCAGAAAGCAACGGGGATAGGAACTTCATAGGTGCTTTTAAAAGGTGCAAGGGTTTTTGTCTTTGTTTTAAACAGCTGCCCGCACCGACTTATTTTTTGAGGGTTGGTCGGACACCACCATTATATCTTGGAAAATGCATTTTGTTAGCCCAAACTAATGTAAGTACATAATTAACAAAGTGTTTAGTAAGGGGCCCATGATTTCAGAACAGGCCACCACTTGCTGATCGGCTGGGGTCTGACACACCGCACACCTGCTGGTCATCTGTTCCAGTGCCTGAAGTCAGAGCCAGAACTACGTAGCTCCATCAGTTGTGTAGTGAAAAGAGCTTGTCACTACAGCGTTACTCCCACTGACTTCAATGGGAACAGCGCTGTAGTAATGAGCTCCCTCCACTACAAAGTTGGCAGAGCTGTGTACTAGTTCTGGTGCTGACTTTGGAGTGCCAGAGCTTCACAAGAATAGCTGATTGGTGGGAGTGCGGGGTGTCGGACCAGCTAGTGATGTTCTATCCCAGCTGGAAAAACCATTAGGGTCCACTTTACCTTCAGTATCCCAGGAAGCTTACAGATAAAGAAGTAGTGTGAAGGAAAGTCCATGTATCCTTGCATTCACCTGTTTTACTACTCTGTTGCCTGTAAGATTCATGAGAAGGTGCAATAGATTGGGATTGGACATGGAGTATAATTCTATTTTATAGAGATTATGGCATATAAAACACAACACAAAGGGGCCGCAGTGATCTTTTTTTGGCATCAAAAGCACCTTTCAGGATTTAACCAAGTTATCATGTGTTTGATGAACTTCCTTTTTAACCCTTTCTGGACCGCCATACATGTACAGTGGAAGTAAGGACTTTAAAGATGACTCCCGTTCAGAAGCTGAGCAGACCGGGTTCCATAGCCATCAGGTTTCTGTTGTTTTACACAGCCGGAGGCAATGTCTATGACCGGCAGTAATGCCAATCACAGATATTTAACCCCTCAGATGCCGTGGTCAATTTCAACCACAGCATATGAGCAGGGAAGCCCCCGTGCTCAAACGGCTCTCCCTCAAGATCAATGGAGCCGTTCGATTGCTGTGGCAGCCCTGAGCCTTCTGAATGCTCCGAAGCCTGCCACAGTGATGTTCCTAAGGAGCCCTCCATAGGAACATAGTGAATCTCCCAATGAACATCCCATGTTAATTTCATTGCAGACTAAGGCCTCCTTGCGGGCCGCAATGCACGAACACGCGGGCCACAATGCACGAACAGCGACCGTGGGGCAGCCGCAGCGGATTGCGGACCAATTCACTTTAATGGGTCCGCGATAACGCCTGTTACGCAAGAAGATAGGACATGTTCTATCTTTTTGCGGAACAGAATTACGGGACGAAACCCCACGGAAGCACTCCGTAGTGCTTCCGTAGGGTTCCGTTCCGTGCTTCCGTTCCACACCATTCCGCATCTTGGGATTTGCAGACCCATTGAAGTGAATGGGTCCGCATCCGTGATGCGGAATGCACACGGAAAGGTGCCCGTGTATTGCGGATCCTCAAATGCGGTCCGCAATACAGCAACGGGACACCTATGGTCGTGTGCAGGAGGCCTAAGGAAGAAGTTATCAGATAATTACAACTCCCCTAGGGGGATTAAAAATAATTTTCAAAAATTCAACAAGTTTTTGAAAATATAAAAGAATAAAATAAAAATCACCCCCTTTTTCTTACAGTACAGACCAAAAGTTTGGACACACCTTCTCATTCAAAGAGTTTTCTTTATTTTCATGACTATGAAGGCATCAAAACTATGAATTAACACATGTGGAATTATATACATAACAAACAAGTGTGAAACAACTGAAAATATGTCATATTCTAGGTTCTTCAAAGTAGCCACCTTTTGCTTTGATTACTGCTTTGCACACTCTTGGCATTCTCTTGATGAGGCAGCCCCCTGAAATGGTCTTCCAACAGTCTTGAAGGAGTTCCCAGAGATGCTTAGCACTTGTTGGCCCTTTTGCCTTTACTCTGCGGTCCAGCTCACCCCAAACCATCTCAATTGGGTTCAGGTCCGGTGACTGTGGAGGCCAGGTCATCTGGCGCAGCACCCCATCACTCTCCTTCATGGTCATATAGCCCTTACTTTCAAAGTTTTCCCAATTTTTCGGCTGACTGACTGACCTTAATTTCTTAAAGTAATGATGGCCACTCGTTTTTCTTTACTTAGCTGCTTTTTTCTTGCCATAATACAAATTCTAACAGTCTATTCAGTAGGACTATCAGCTGTGTATCCACCTGACTTCTCCTCAACGCCACTGATGGTCCCAACCCCATTTATAAGGCAAGAAATCCCACTTATTAAACCTGACAGGGCACACCTGTGAAGTGAAAACCATTTCAGGGGACTACCTCTTGAAGCTCATCAAGAGAATGCCAAGAGTGTGCAAAGCAGTAATCAAAGCAAAAGGTGGCTACTTTGAAGAACCTAGAATATGACATATTTTCAGTTGTTTCACACTTGTTTGTTATGTATATAATTCCACATGTGTTAATTCATAGTTTTGATGCCTTCAGTGTGAATCTACAATTTTCATAGTCATGAAAATAAAGAAAACTCTTTGAATGAGAAGGTGTGTCCAAACTTTTGGTCTCTACTGTATATTAAAACTAAACATAAATAAACAACAATAAAAAAAATCATTAGCATTGTCACGTCCCAAAACGCTTATACTATTAAAACATAAAAATGTGTATCTCGTATGGTGAACAGCATAATGGGGGAAAAAATCAAAATGACTGATCGCTTCATATCCCAAAAAAAGTAAGTGAAAAAAGTGATCAAAATGTAATATACCTGTACACCCCAAAATGGTATAATTAAAAAGCACAGATCAGCCCATAAAAATGACCCCTCACAAAGCTCCATGAACATAAATGTAAAAAAAGTTATGTAGGTCAGAATATGGCAATGCAAGCAAAAAAAATTAAAAAATTGTTTTTATTTTTTTAAACATTAAAACACAAGAAAAACTCTCAAAATGTGTCGCTATAATCCTACTAACCCAGAGAATGAAGGGAACAGCAGAGTTTTACTGCATAGGGAAACCCATAAAACTGTGGCAGAATTGTTTATTTTTTTCAATTCAATCCCATTTGGATTTTTTCCAGCTTCCTGCAATATCGTATGCAATAGTAAATGGTGCCTTTAGAAAGTACGACTTTTCCCACAAAAAAATAAACCCTTACATGGTTATATGAACAAAAAAATTGAAAATGTATGGCTTGGAGAGAAAAAAAAAAGAAAAAGAAAAAGAAAGGAAAACTGCAGGAGAGTCAGGAAAGGGTGAAATAGCTCCTGGTGAAATTTCTTGTTTTATATAAGACTGTTTCACTTATGATAAATTCACATTGTATTTTAGCATTTATTTCAGAGAATTTTAAGGGAGTTGATTTTTTTTCCTCACATTTCCTATATATGAACTATTTTATTGATATATAGAATATACAGTATATGTAAATATACTATCTTCTTATTGTAGACAGTTCTCTCCTTGCTCCCCTGTATTCTAGAACCAACCAGTCAAGGATTAAGTATCTCTTTCGCTCCCACAGACGGCTGACTGCAGAAGAAGCTCGAAGGTGGGCTCGCTCGTTCGATCTGCTCTTGTCTCATAAATGTAAGTACGGAAAACAAGCTGTGAAAGCGGCAGGAAGGCTGCGTTCTGTATATTTGCTTGTAAGGATCCTGCATTAGTCGCTTTTCCTGTGTGCTAATGAAATTGGAATAGATACAACTATAACAAAGCTACAATAATGGTCTTTTTGTGCGCTGTAAATTATAAATGAACTAGGCTGATGTTATTATTGTGGCAGTGATAGATTGTATAGATTAATTAAAGCAATACGAGATTTTTCCCACGTCTCTTAAAGGGGTTATCCCATGATTAAAGGGGTTATCCCACGATTAATATAAAAAGTGAAAATCAGATATCACATAGTGCATGACAATCTCTTTCTGATGAAACTGAGCATGTGCGGCCATTTCAGTAAATCGGACAAATAAATCAAATAAAAAAACAAACAGCAGGTGGCGCTATACAGATATATTTTATTAAGTCATGCAATGGCAATACAAAATGTTTGATTTCTTGCAATTGCAAAAAGTATTTGGATACAGGTGCTGGTTTGAAAACTTTTGAATATTTTCCGTGGGCCAACACCTTTAAAAGGGAACCTATCACGCTAAACATGTTGTCTTAGCTGCAAGCAGCAGGTTATAGAGTAGGATGAGCTGAGCAGATTGATATATATATTTGTGGCAAAAGTTTCGGTATAACCTGCATTTTGTTCATTTAAATCCTGCTAATTTTGGGCTTAGGAGTCCAGTGGGCGGTCCTATTCTGTGATTGACAGCCTTCCCTGTATGATTGTGCATATAGAGATAGCTGTCAATCACTGATAGGACCGCCTCCTTTGCAACAAAGCCTAGAATAAGCAGGAATTTAAATGAATCAAAAACAGATTATACTGAATCTTTTTCCCACAAAACTATATATCAGTCTGCTCAGCTCTTTCCGCTCTATAACCTGCTGCCTGCAGATTGCACTGCCACTTCGATATGAAAGGTTCTGTTTAGCAAATAATGGAGAAGGGTGCCAGTCTTTGAATTGAAGGGGTTATGCCATGATTAATGTAAAAAATTAAAATCAGACATCATATAGTATATGACAATCTCTTTCTAACAAAGCTAGAACCAGCCCTGTACCTCACATGGATCCAGAGATCTTCTCATACATTGCTCTAATTGTTTTTCTGCAGCTCAGGGGTCTTATCTTTTATGGGGCAGCCCTTTCTAGCTACAACTCAGAGAGTGAGTACAGGCCAGACCTGGGGCTGAAAGCCTGGGGGAAGGCCTGGCATGACTAAGTTTGGAAGGAGTAAAATAAGAATGTGGTATGGGAAGGGGTTAATGTTCGGGCAGGAGGGGGCGGTGATTTAGGGGAGGGGTGTAGTTTTTATAAATGGGGATCAAGGGCAGGTGACATATTGTGGTGACAGCAGAAGTGCAGCCGCCCCCACCCACCCTAAGGCTGCAAGGTGCACGGAAGGTGGGTATGTGCCACGGAAGGCGCGGGTTTGGTTCGTCATGGAAGGGGTGGATTTAAGTTTGGCCAGGCAGAATATGGTCTTTTGTCATAGCGGCCAAGGCAGCGGTGGAGGGTCCTTGGAGTTCGTGGTTATGGTGGCTCTGGCGTGGTGGGAAGGGAGCCAAAGGTGCTCTGTGCTCCCTAGGTATTGGATTCTGGAGTGTGGTATGGCGGGTATCAGTGAACACAACCACTTTGTCATGAAACTTCTGAGATACATCCTCACTCACAACTTTTTTCTCTTTGATGGCAAGTGATACCACCAGCTCAGGGGCACCGCGATGGGATGTTTGTGTGCACCATTCTATGCAAATTTGCTCCTGGGCTGGTGGAAAGCAACTATTGTATTCAGCGATGGGATGTCATCATGTACCGGGCCCGTGGCATTGTGGACCCGGTATATTGATGACATATTGATGACATCTTCATCATATGGAACGCGACAGAACTAGCCTTTTCAGCCTTTGTTGAAAAGCTTAACAGTAACGACCTGGGACTACATTTTACATATGAGACAAACAGGAACTCTTTCCCCTTCCTGGATATCTCAATCTCAAAAAAGGGTTCGGATGAACTAACTAATAGCATTTATCGGAAACCTACATCCACAAACTCGGTATTACACTGGAACAGTAGCCACCCTCTACCTTGAAGAGAGGAATACCGTGTGGCCAATATTTGCGCTTGAGACGCAATTGTTCAGATAAACCCGAGTTTGTGGAACAGGCCGCTATCCTCAAGAGTAGATTTCTCTCCAGGGGGTATCCTGACTCAGTATTAAGACCAGCCTATCAGGCAGCGCTCTCATCAACACGTACGGAATTATTGGTACCCAGAATTAAACCTCAAACCGAGCAAAAAATTTGATTAATAGGTACCTTCAATGAGGCAGCCAATCAAGTCAGAAGTATCTTACAGAAACATTGGTCGATACTATTAATGGATCCAGACATCAAAGATAGGATTCATAAATACCCACAGATAACATTCAGGAAGGGTAATAGCCTCAGGGACCTGCTGGTACATAGCCACTACAATTCACCTTCCAGGGGGAGTTCATGGCTAGAGCGAAGGCCCCTGGGTTGTTTTAGATGTAGTGGGTGTGTTGCCTGCAGCACTATCCAGACAGGTAAAACATTCACCAGTGTCAATCTACAAAGATGCTTTATAATTAAGGACTTTGTGATTTGCAGGACTCGAGGCGTCATTTATAAAATAACATGTGACTGTCCTATGGAATACATAGGGAAAACAAAGAGAGAACTACGTAGACAGATTGGGGAACATCTGGGGGATATCTCCAATAAGAGAGACACAGCTGTATCTCGACATATACAGGAGCATCATCATGGGGACCGCCATAGCATTAAGGCCATAGGCATTGAGGTTGTCCCCCCTCCGATCCGGGAGGGGGGGGATACTGGGACCGCGTGCTGCTCCAACACGAGGCCCGATGGATCCATACTTTGCGCACCGTAGCTCCCCTAGGCCTAAATGAACAGCTTTGCTATAGCTGTTTCATTTAATCACAATGTGAGACCATAAATACACCTTCCTTCGTCAAATAAATTTTTCAGGCATAAATTCCCATCCATAATGCTTGGTTTAGTGTCCCACCCGAATATTTTTTGAGATGGGACATGTCATTTACACCTCTGTCCGATCATGGTGCTGTGTGTGGGCCTCCTAGATCAGCAAACCCTTTTATTTTATCTAATTGCCATAAAATGCCTGATATTTGGAGTGCTATCTTAAGATTATGATAGCGCTGTCCTGGTGATGGTTGCCGTAAACAGTCCCGGTTGCATGGCAACATGATTCACCATGGCCATTGGAGCAAATGTGTCTAGGGCTGATGACACAACCCATGGCCGCTTGCAAATGACGTATGCCCGCTTGGCTGCGCCAGACTGCAAGGTAAAGTCCTGGAAGCGCTGCCGATCTCCAGCGCGGACTGCGCATGCGTGGGTGCGTGAACCGCTGCACTCCAAGCCTCACTCTGAGGCATGGATAGGTTTAAAACTGCACGGTCGAGCATCCCTAGCTAGGCTACATCACAGTCTCAGGACATATCGCGGCACGCTGTACATCAGGGAGCTGTATATCAAGAGATCTCCCTGCAACATATATGGCCTCATATCTTTAGGCCTGCGTTAGCCCTGATACTCAATGGAACCCACACCATAGGCTTAGCATTTGTATTCGATGTAAGTGTCCTTTATTTTGTTATACCTAAATATCCTCAGTGTTAACTAAAGAATCATCTGGATTAACACTCTATGTGATTCATGCCCTGCTCGACTGCACAATGTTCCCCTGATGATTGTTACATGAAACATGCATGTAGAGATCAGCTGCACTAGGGCACAACAGGGCCAAGTAGCGTAAGGGCAAGGTTCCGGACGGGGTCGTTCTTTTCAGGACAGGTACTCCGTGGTTAGGACGCCAGGGTCAAGATAGTACCCCTATCCTAGGGTGAAACAGGGACTTAGTGCCCACCATCATCCACATCTGGTTCCTGCCATTTTGTTTCATCTCCTGAATATCTGTAAAGACCGGAAGACACCTGGGTTACGGTAGGACAACCGGTTATATTTTCAGGTGCCGCCGTGTACCAATATTTCAATGTGCAAGTGTGCACTAGATTGATTATTTGTGTAAACTTAGGGACTTTTTTCTATCCTTATACCAATTAAAAGTTACGTTTTAATCAAGATCACCATTCCAACCTTCTTTTGCACTTTATAAATATAGGTGACCTTACTCTAGATTATCCAAAAACCTTCTTCTATTTTTCATATGGCGGGTATCTGCCAACGTTGTTGCCCATGGTTACGGTGTTCTGCCTCTGAGCTGGCGTTTTATCGGCTAGAGGTAATTTGAATGAGGGGCGGGGCAGTTACCCGTCAGGTTTACGGGGCTCCAAGGACCCTCCCCGTTATATATGGTACTCAGGATTTCGGTGTTTTTGGTAAGGTTCTGGGGCGGGCCTTCAGAAGGCTGCTGTAGCCCATAAAATCCACTTAAGTTGTTGTGTTTTATTGGGGCAAAATGTGGTATAGGTAGGAGGAACGACTCGACAATACACTGGTCATTTCCTTTCTCAGAGGAAATGTCCTTATTTAGGGAGCCTGTCTTTTCTTCTGCAGCTCTCTCCCTGTAACTGTCACAGCTTCTAACAGTAGATACGGCTGGTGGCAGCTGACAGATTGAACTGAGCATGTGTGACCCCCTCAGTAGGTGGTCGTGCACATTACAGCACAGGTAAAAAACCAGGGGGCACCATTATAATGAAGTAAAGAGAATATCTAACTGCTGGAACATTTTTGGAACATAATGTAAATCATAAAAGTAACTAGATTTTCATGTTTTCATGCAGAATGACATTAAAATAACATTTAATGGTGACACAACCCCTTTAAGCTGGCATTACAAATTGAATAACACACTTGGGCTGCATTTAATATGGAATTAAGCATATTTTTATCAGTTTATATAATATATTTATACTGTGTATTTCCATGAGTTGTTTGACAAAGCTCCTTGTGTCAATGTTACATCTTCCAATTTACTGTATATTATTATTTCAAACAAGTCTACTGCATTACCCTAAGGCCTCATGAGCATTGCATAACTGTGTACACAGAGTCTGCCCAGGCATACAGAGTCCCTTTGGTTTTTATACTGTGGCACCAAAGGCACGTTGTATATACAGCCATATAGCAGAGGGAAATATTTCTGTACTATGGTGTCCAGTTGGGACATGTGGAGCCCCAAGGGGTGATCACGTCCCAGTGTTAGGGAATTCCGATTGGTATGTTGTGGCCCTAATAGCTTGTGTCACAGTGCTCCTACCTGGATACGGTCGGTCCCTGGGTTTAGGCTCAGTAAAAACAAAAGAAGTTGTAGTTGGTGGAGTAAATAGAGTCCAGACTTGGTAAAGTTAAAGCTCCCCTCACTGCGCCATGTCTGGTCCCTTTGCACTCCAAAACTCAACTCCCCAGTTTCCTGCAACCCCTCCCTTGGTTGGAAACAGGACTAGCCCACTTCTGTCTAAAAGGGGGAGAATGGAATGGTAAGTTCCGTTCTATCTAAATTTACTCTCTGCCTGGTACACTGCCACCTGCTAGACAACAGTTGCATAACAATATTATTAAGGAAGAGTATCAGAGGACCTGGAATTAAGTACACAGATGACATTCTCTGCTAGCCATTAGAGACAGTAGCTAGGTGTATAAATGGAAGTGCCCCCACTGGGATACTACACACGCAGCAATTTTAGTTAGTGATTTATTTCTATTTTCATGTATGAATATTAAATCGGTGACATACAGAGGTACAGTGAGGCCCAGTGGTCTTCTAACATCTCCATAATGTGGATCCTTACAACTAAGAGATTGTAGGGAGTTGTGAAAAGCCAGTGTGCATAAGTTCTAAGACTTCTTCCAAAGGGCATATATTGGGGTCTGTATTATGGCTACAAATTCCATCAGAACTGTGGGTCTTATGATCTGAACTTACAGCATCATAGATCTCTACTGGGTCATTAAACCCATGCTTGGGTTGGGTGTCCAGCTGTAATACAGACACTATTAGATGCCCACGTAATGGTTGCAGGAGAAAGGTTTCTCTATGAGATCATTATGTCGGCACTGAAAAGAGGAAGGAAGCAGAGAAGCTACTGAGCACAGCGTTGGACTGACCCACCGAAATACCAAGGGATCCTCCAGTGGGCCCAAGCTCTGATACCATGATATACTCC